>NC_134411.1:96648145-96983145 GCF_038048845.1 Mixophyes fleayi
GCAACCAATCAGATTCTAGCTGTCATTTTGTAGAATGTACTGAGTAAATGATAACTAGAATCTGATTTGTTGCTATAGGCAACATCTCCATTCTTCAAACCCACTGAAAACTCGCAGCTTGATACATTTACCCACTGGGGGTGTTCAGGGTGTTGCTTTTTGCACCTTATTGAACGTGCTGCTGTCATTGTCTGCAAACATCTGGAGATTAAAGTTCCTGCTTTTTATCCAAGGATATTAATTCACTGATGAAACTTTTACCATAATGGCTTTTATATTGTGACTATTTAAGGACACTGTTTTATTTCCGGACCTTTTACTCTGTGAGGATTTGCCTGTTAGACAGTAAAGAGCAATGACATACCCCTCACTCATCATAAACAGCAACAGGCACATCCCCCAGCTCTTAGACAATGGTTAAAAGGTGTTCTAAATCAGGACAAAAAGCTCAAATGATAAAACACAGCGTGTCAGTTGGCCATGTCACTGTGTGTGAATTCACCAATTTGTAAAGAAGATTTCAATTATCTAGAAAGAAGGTTCCCAATCTCTGTATTAAAACAACCATCAAGAGAGATGCCAAAAACTAATGTTCTGTGTATCTGGAGAAGATGATGAGGTGGATTAGATATGTAAAAATAAAACTATATAAATTTGTGATGCTGCAAATATTGTTTTGTGTAAAATATCCATTAAAACTTTTTTTTTTTCATGACATATGTCCTTGCAGGTTGGTTAGATGAACTGTATTTAACTTAGAGCTGCAGTCTAACCTCACATCACTACTGTTTAGAGCAGGACCAGTCAACCTGTGACTCTCCAGGTGTTGTGAAACTACATATCCCAGCACACCCTGCCAGCTATCTGCTAGCAAAGCATGCTGGGGCTTGTAATTTCACATCACCATAAGAGCCACGGGTTGGCCAGGCAAGGTATAGAGCCTGAGCGTGTAAACCCGATTCCTCCTTCTTTAAAGTGTCTTACACACATGGGCATGCTGGTGTACAATGTGCTTAAATACTCTGTACCGATGTTAACCTTGTAATGATGTGTATAATCATACAGGTTGACCTAGACCCATCCACTATCTCTCACAGACTTGTGTGTAACACGTGTTAAAAATTAAAGAAATAGGAGCACTGATACAAATAAAAGGAACTTAAATATGAAAAGAATATATTTCAGTTATTTTTGATAACTGCCTCGTGCTTCGGTGTACTGTAGCTGGACAACTTAAAGTCCAGGGTGTGCAATAATGATTACAAACAAGTTGATACCATTGTATCACTCTATGATGTCTCCAAGAAGATTAATAGATTGTCCAGGTGTAATAAAACAGGAACGTCCTTTGAAACTGATTGTAAATGTAGTATGCAGATGGAAGGTGAGGAAATAGGTTGGATAACTAAAGATGTGAAATCATTTATGTTGAGTGTAGTATAGTAGTGAAATGAGAGGAAGTGGAGGAGATTAGATGCTGGGGCCTGATTGGTTGAGGCGCCGCATTCTGAGCGCAATGTGGGTTTGTTGAAAAACACAGGTAAATCGGCTCTGCAACAAGGAGCGGATTGGAAGATACCGGATCTGATGAAGTCCTGTGTAGGTCTGTAGTCTGTTATACTACACAACACACTGCAGGACATGTCATATTACTATGTGGATTATTTGCAAAAAAACACATAGAAAAAAAATTATTGAATTAATGTCACCTGTTACTAATATAGGCATTAATTATAAAACAGTAAATAAAGTGGGTTTTGTTTTTGTTTTGTTTTTAACCAGCATATACATTTATTAGGATGTTATGAATGTCTACTGAACATAAAATTATTATTATTAGCATTATATTCTATTTATAAGGTGCCACAAAGGGTCCGCAGCGCCGTACATGACATATACAGAAAGCAGTGACCCATAACACAACATAATACATGAAGAACAAAATACAAAGATCAGACATAATGGGGCATATTCAATTCTCGGCGGAAACGCCGAGAATCTCGCGGTCCATGCACGATTACCCTTATTACGCGCGGAAAAAAACCCAATTGAATATGCCCCAATGAATGAAAAAGATAAATAAATAAAATACAAATAACATGGTAATGTACATCAAATAATTTGTGGGAAAGTGAGTGAGAATGAGGGTAGTAATCAGCGGGAAGTAGGACTGAGCTTAAGACAACAGGGCTAGGGAAGCAGGCCAAGAGATACAGAGGGTGATGGAATAGTAGAAGGAGCACACAAGGATCAAGGGCCTGCTCCTAAGAGCTTACATCCTAAAGGGAAGGGGGAGACACAAATAGGGTGGTACTGATTGGGGAAGAGAGCTGGGACAAGGGGATTAGGACCGATAGACTTTAATAAAGAAATGAGTCTTAAGGGCACGCTTGAAGCCTTTGAGAGTAGATGCTAACCTGATGGAACGTGGAAGATTGTTCCACAGCTGGGGAGCAGCCCGGGCAAAGTCCTGGAGACGGGAGCGGTGAGAAGTGTTAGGAGAGATGAGGCTGGAGAAGTATTCCCTGCACTTAATTCTGTAGGCCACGGGGAGCCAATGTAGGGACTGGTGGAGGGAGAAAGCAGAGATAGAGCAGAGGGAGAGAACTATGAGGCGAACAGCAGCATTGAGGATAGACTTAAGAGGGTCAAGGTGAGAATCAGACCAGAGAGAAGGAGGTTACAGTAGTCAAGGTGGGAGATTACAAGCGAGTGAACAAGGGATTTGGTAACTTTCATGATTAGAAAGTGTCGTATCTTGGATATATTCTGAAGGTGGAAGAAGCAGGATTTTGAGAGGGACAGACTGTGATGTTTGAAGGAAAGAGACTAATCAAGGGTGACCCCAAGGCACTGGACTTGGGGGACAAAAAGGAGGGTAGTGTCTTTAACAGTAGTACAGCGGGGAGGGGGGGGGGGGATACCTTTTCATAGCTGCTCCTGATTACAAACACATGTTGTAGCATGCCTACGAAACTGTCATCACTACTGATCAGGACTTAGACTAGCCCTGTAGCTGGAGCAAGAGATACGGCAAGAAAACAAGTAACTTTCAGACGATCAGAGATTGATTCAAACGTAGCTGCGTGCGCTTGAGTTTGGCACGCCCTTACTGTAAATTCACTATGGTAAAACCCCCTTCCTGCCCCGTATACTTCCCGAAATCGTAGGCTGTAATAAGTGTCCTTTGCTTATGAAGACGGAGCGGACATGACTGCGTTTACTGGCGTATGTCCCGGTTTTGGGAATGCGCAGAATGATTTTGCCTACGATATGCTCAAAATCGGCAGATACGTGCACCTAGATCTCCTTTCTATGAATGCAACAACATGAGATATCAAATGAAAAGGGGGATTCCCACCTTAGGGGTGATACTGTTCTAGAGATGTGCTCTCTAACTCGTTCCCCAGAAAGACAAAACCAGGGATTTCTCGCTGTCTTTATCTGCTCACAATGGGCCCCAATTCCTCTTCAGACATTGCGTGCCGCTTCTTGCGTGAATTTGCTCTGCGCATGCTCAGACACGGGATTTGTACGCCAGTGAACACAATTGCACGCAAGTCATGTGCAAACGCAAAAGTCATTTCCGACTGCGCACGGCTTAAAGGGCGAATGCGCATAGGCGATGTACAGTAAGGATGGGCATTGGTCCGATTCAGGCTCTGAGCCTCACTCAGGGACGTGTCGTTTTAGCCGTAGCACTTACACCAGCTACAGGGACTGATAGTGCCGACTACACGTGTGCATGCCGGAACTTGTATCTACAAGTAAGAGAAGATATAAAAATGTATTTTATGTAAAAAAGTAAAAGTTTTATTAATCATTATAGTATTAATAGCTGTAAATTAATTTTAAAAACATTTTTTGGTGCATGTGTCCTGATGGGACTACATGATGCCCATATGTATGTATGGATCCTGTATCTGTCTGCATAGGGCAGGTAACACATAGTCAGACAGCAATTATACCCATTATTATATGGAAACGTTTCTTGAGACCCGCTTGTACATGAAGACGGGAGTACAAGTCACGTCTAAGTTTTTAAAAACGCAAGTTGCGTTTGAAGATAAGGCCCAATATGGTCCGAGTCAACAACATTTAACTGTGCAGTCTAAAAACACATATAATTAAAGACAGAGGACACATGACACCAAAGCACCATTTCCAAGTAATCCATTAACAAAGTTATGGTGCGGCTTGCAAAGCTGCTATATGAAGTTTTATTAACCCATAAAGTTAAAAAAAATGCTAAATACAGCGCCTAGCCTCAAACGGGCATTATTTATTAATCATCTACTGTCTGTGGGTTATTTTCACCCTTTTGCAAGACATAAATCAGCAGCTTTTAAAATATATCAAGTTTACCAACTAGAAGAACATGGCTGTTGAGGATTTTCATGAGAATTAGATCATATAAAAGCTACTGAGGGCCCCCATAAAAAGCCTGGAAGGGCCACAATCAGCCCCAGGGGCGATTAAGCCTTGTTAAGCAGAAGAAGGATCTTATTTGATAGGACTGTTTACGGTATATAGTCCTATTATACACCACATAATACAACATTTCTTATCAATATTGACATCCAAAAACACTTTTAGAACTGTACAAATCTGTATTTGTTGTATATAATAATAATAATAATAATAATAACAATAACAATAATAACAGATTTAAAGCATTACTGCATATGTAACCCTAACCCTTCCTCTCCCCAGGGACTTTGTAATGGGGACGTTTTTCTCGGGGTGCTGTGCAGTTGCGAAACTATCTGTGGTGGGGCAGGAGCCATGCACTGTGGCCCATGGAGATAATAGGGCCCTCTGCCATGCAGAAGATCAGGGGCCCTGGTTCCCTCCTCCGCCCACAACTCGCTAGTTTGGCCCCTGGTGCTGTGGTTTATCTCATATCCCCAGCCGAAAACCAGGGCTGGCCAGGGGACTGGGGGAAGTGGACGGCAGGACCTATCAGAAGACACAATTACAGACGTGTGTTTTCCGATTGGTCATCCTGCTACCAGCCCCCCACACAGCCAGAACGTTTTCACCGAAGGCAGCCTTTGATAGACAAGATGAAGCCCTATCACCGATATAGTCTATTAACCAAAGACCACGGTAGTACATGTACCGATAAATCCTCCTTTCACTATCAACATCTCAGGATAGCAATCTCAAAAGATGACTGAAAATAATGCTTTATTATATAAATAAAGAATTGTATTCAAAGGAAAATATTTAAAAATATTAATTTTCTATTTTTCTTTAAAAAAAATATATATTTATATTATATATATATATATATATATATATATATATATATATATATATATATATATATATATATATATATATATATATTAATTCCCACTAAGTGAAAGGGAAAACCCAACCGCTGAGCATGTGTGTGCCGACCAGCCAGGTGCATATGTCCTGGAGAGAAGTAGGTAAAACTTCAGCACTCCTGGACAGTATCACGGTCTGCTCCAGAGAGAGGTTAATAAATGGTGGCGACAACTGATTTTATAACCAGCAGATTAATAAACAGAGGTTCAGTATCCTCTCTCTCCCAAATAACATGATATATCATGATATAATAATTATAGCGTCTATCACTGATTCTCCTCTCTCTCCCAAATAATATAACATGATATAATAATTACAATGTCTCCCTCTCATGTGATATAATTACAATGTCTCTCTCTGAGTCTCCTCTCTTCCATATAATATAATACGATATAATAGAACACGATATAATAACAAAGTCTCTCTCCCACATGATATAATTACAATGTATCTTGCCCATAGAATATGATGATGTAACATGATATAGCTACAATGTCTCTCTCTCTGAGTCTCCTTTCTCCCATATAATACAACATGATATAACAAGTACAATTTCTTGCTCCCATATAATATATGATATAACATGATATAATTACAATGTATCTCTCTTCCATATAATATGATATGATATAACATGATATAATTACAATGTATCTCTCTTCCATATAATATGCTATGATATTATAAACATGATTTAATTACAATGTATCTCTCTTCCATATAATATGCTATGATATTATAAACATGATTTAATTAAAATGTATCTCTCCCCCATATAATATGCTATATGACATATTTACAATGTCTCTCTCCGAGTTTCCTCTCTTCCATATAATATAACATGATATAACAAGTACAATGTCTTGCTCCCATATAATATGATATGATATAACATCAGGGCCGGACTGGCCATCTGGCAAATGCCAGAAGGGCCGATGGCTATATGGGCCGGCCCGACTCCCCCTGTCTTCTTGGTGGCTGCTGGAGGAACCAGCCACCTCTACTGCGCGTTCCCCAGCTCCCTGCCCCGTTATTCTGTGCAGCCAGTTACACTGGTGAGTTTCCTGTCTTTTTTAATTTTTTTTTTTTTTATTACTGAAGAGGAAGGGGTGCCGCGATTCTCGGGGGAGTGGGGGGGGGGGTCGCGGGGGTGCCGCGATTTTCGGGGGGGGGGGGGTGCCGCGATTTTCAGGGGGGGGGGGTCGCGGGGGTGCCGCGATTTTCGGGCGGGGGTGCCGCGATTTTCAGGGGGGGGGGGGTCGCGGGGGTGCCGCGATTTTCGGGCGGGGGTGCCCGCGATTTTCAGGGGGGGGAGGGGTCGCGGGGGTGCCGCGATTTTCGGGGGTGAGAGCCAGGGGGTGCTGGGAAAGGGGATGAGAGCCAGGGGGTGCTTGGAGAGGGGGTGAGAGAGCCGGAGGGGGTGCTGGGAAAGGGGATGAGAGCCAGGGGGTGCTGGGAGAGGGGGTGAGAGAGCCGAAGGGGGTGCTGGGAGAGGGGGTGAGAGAGCCGAAGGGGGTGCTGGGAAAGGAGGTGAGAGAGCCGAAGGGGGTGCTGGGAAAGGGGGTGAGAGAGCCGAAGGGGGTGCTGGGAAAGGGGGTGAGAGAGCCGAAGGGTGTGCTGGGAGAGGCGGTGAGAGAGCCGAAGGGTGTGCTGGGAGAGGGGGTGAGAGAGCCGAAGGGGGTGCTGGGAGAGGGGGTGAGAGAGCGGAAGGGGGTGCTGGGAAAGGGGGTCCTGGGAGAGGGGGTGAGAGAGCCAGGGGGTGCTGGGAGAGGGGGTGTGAGAGCTGAAGGGGGTGCTGGGAGAGCGGGTGAGAGAGCGGAAGGGGGTGCTGGGAAAGGGGGTCCTGGGAGAGGGGGTGAGAGAGCCAGGGGGTGCTGGGAGAGGGGGTGTGAGAGCTGAAGGGGGTGCTGGGAGAGCGGGTGAGAGAGCTGAAGGGGGTGCTGGGAGAGGGGGTAAGAGAGCGGAAGGGGGTGCTGGGAGAGGGGGTGAGAGAGCGGAAGGGGGTGCTGGGAAAGGGGATGAGAGCCAGGGGGTGCTGGGAGAGGGGGTGAGAGAGCCGAAGGGGGTGCTGGGAAAGGGAGTGAGAGCCAGTGGGTGCTGGGAGAGGGGGTGAGAGAGCGGAAGGGGGTGCTGGGAAAGGGGATGAGAGCCAGGGGGTGCTGGGAGAGGGGGTGAGAGAGCCGAAGGGGGTGCTGGGAAAGGGAGTGAGAGCCAGTGGGTGCTGGGAAAGGGGGTGAGAGAGCTGAAGGGGGTGCTGGGAGAGGGGGTGGGAGAGCGGAAGGGGGTCCTGGGAAAGGGGGTGAGAGCCAGGGGGTGCTGGGAGAGGGGGTGAGAGAGCCGAAGGGGGTGCTGGGAAAGGAGGTGAGAGAGCCGAAGGGGGTGAGAGAGCCAGGGTGGTAGGGAGTGCAGGAAGAGGAGTGAGAAAGCCGGGGGGTAGAGGTTGCAGGAAGACGTGTGAGAGAGCCAGGGGAGTAGGTGGTACAGGAAGATGTGTGAGAGCCAGCGGAGAAGGTGGTGCAGGGGGTTAAGTGAGAGGGACAAAGGAGAAGATGGTGCAGGGGCATAGGTAAAAGAAAGTGTAAAGGGAGAGACATCTTAAGAATGGGAATGTCAGGGATGCAGCCATCATAAAACACATGTAGTAATGAAGAATGGAAATGCACAGAGGGGACAAGTGTTAAAAAAAATAAAAAATCAAGCCTTCATACTCCATTCACTTATATTTTCTATACCCCCACTCCTAAATTTCTGCTTCGACCACTGCCCTCTATTCCTGCTCCCGACTGCCTGTGTGAGCTGACAGCTGCTGATCCCTCCTCGCCCAGCGCGCCCACTAGGAGAACAGAACACAGGATGCCATAATCAGGTAAGTTCATATATTTTCTCGTGTGCAATATGTTTTTAACCATCCTTTCTTGAATTGGGGACACTACAGCGTATCCAATAATGTTTAACACTATGTATTGCTCATTATTGAGCTGTAATGATTTTTGCATATTTATCTGTACAGAGATTTTTAATTAAGAGGAAAAAACATTGCTTGTCATAAATTTTATCTGTAATTGTGTCAATATATCTATTTTTGTTTGCATTGTAAATGATGTATTAAGCTGCTCTTGGGACTCACACTCAGTATCTGATATGCTGTTGCAATTTTTATTTGTGAATGAGTTTTTATCTGAGCTTTACTAATGATTTGGGGGCACTACTATGCCATAATATGATTTGTGGGCACTTCTGCATGACCAAATATGAATTGAGGGTAATACTATGTGGCATAATATGACCTTGGGGCACTACGATGTGGCATAATATGAACTGGGCACACTACGGTGTGGCATCATATGAACTTCTGCCAAAGGCAAGTCTTTCATTGTTGAATATGATGGGAGCCCAAAGAAGTTGCTGTATCGGGGCCCAAAATTCCTCTTGTCAGCCCTGCCTGTGAGTCAAGGGGGTAGACGCCTCCAGGTAAATAATCTAAATGTTTCCTATCTAATCAAACTGATGGATCACATCCAATTATTTCTCACCCACCTCCTCTATCCCCCTTAATTTATATACTGTGTTATTTAAAATGAATAGAAAAGACGCATATCCAATTACTGTAGTAAAACAAAAATATTTTTCTCTGACATTTTGCTGTAGATGGAAATACTTTTAATGCGGCCGTGTGGGTTCAACTGATCATTCAATAGTTATGTTTTTTTTAGATATATGTTAGTTTTATTTCATGTGGAATGATTCATGAGAATTCTGCCATTACTATTTAATTGAGGGAAAAGGGTACCTGTTACCTATATGTGTGTAAGTACTCTGTTCGTAGTTGCTATTTTGTGGGAGATTTGAAAAAAGCAAAACATTGTTTCCTACAGTGGCGTCTGTATAATTGGTGGTATTGCTGTAGTATGGGGTGGCGTGCTGGTGGCAATGTTGTAGTGTGTTTGGTGCTTAGTATTGCTAATAAGTAGGAGAGGGTATTGCTATAATGTGGGGGGTGATGCCGGTTGATGTAATGTGGGGGGTGATGCCAGTTGCTGTAATGTGGGGGTAATGCTGGACGCTGTAATGTGGGGGGTGATGCTGGACGCTGTAATGTGGGGGGTGATGCTGGATGCTGTAATGTGGGGGGTGATGCCAGTTGCTGTAATGTGGGGGGTGATGCCGGTTGCTGTAATGTGGGGATGATTGATGTAGTATGAGTGTGTGTGGGGGGTTATTTATTGCTGTAATTTGGGTACTAATAATGTATTGTCATGGTATTTATTGATGTAATTGGGGTGCTAATAATGTAATGTTGAGGGTCATTAGGAGAAATAAAATACCCCCCCACACACACACACACTCATACTACATCATGTTGTACTGCGCCAGCATCAGTGTGCAACAATATAGTGCATGGAGCCCACAGCACGTGGGCCTATGTGCTTTAAATGCCAGGGCTGATTTTTAGTCCCAGTCCGGCCCTGTATAACATGATATAATTACAATGTATCTATCTCCCATATAATATGATATAACATTGATATAATTACAATGTATCTCTCTTCCATATATGACATAACATGATATAATTACAATGTATCTCCCATATAATATAATATGATATAACATGATATAATTACAATGCATCTCTCTCCCATATAATATGACATAAAATTATGTAATTACAATGTATCTCCTATATAATATGATATAATAAGATATGATATAATTACAGTGTATCTCCCATATAATATGATATGATATTACATGATATAATTACAGTGTATCTCCCATATAATAAGATATGAAATAATATGATATATTACATGATATAATTACAGTGTATCTCCCATATAATATAATATAACATGACATATAATATGATATGATATAATTACAATGTATCTCTTCCCCATATGATATAATATAATATAACATGATATAATTACAATGTATCTCTCATATAATATATTACATGATATAATTACAGTGTATCTCCCATATAATATGATATAATATAACATGATATAATTACAGTGTATCTCCCATATAATATGATATAATATAACATGGTATAATTACAATGTATCTCTCTCCCATGTAATATAATATAACATGATATAATTACAATGTATATCTCTCCCATGTAATATAATATAACATGATATAATTACAATGTATCTCTCATGTAATATATTACATGATACACTGTAATTATATCTCCCATATAATATGATATAATATAACATGATATAATTACAATGTATCTCTCTCCCATGTAATATAATATAATATAACGTAACATGACATGATATAATATAACATGATATAATTACAGTGTATCTCCCATATAATATGATATAATTTAACATGATATAATTACAGTGTATTTCCCCCATATAACATGACATGATATAATATAACATGATATAATTACAGTGTATCTCCCATATAATATGATATAATATAACATGATATAATTACAATGTATCTCCCATATAATATGATACACTGTAATTATATCATGTTATATTATATCATATTATATGGGAGATACACTGTAATTATATCATGTTATATTATATCATGTCATGTTATATGGGGGAGATACACTGTAATTATATCATGTTATATTATATCTCCCCCATATAACATGACATGATATATGATATAATTACAGTGTATCTCCCATATGATATGATATAATATAACATGATATAATTACACTGTATCTCCCATATGATATGATATAATATAACATGATATAATTACAGTGTATCTCCCATATAACATGATATGATATATGATATAATTACAGTGTATCTCCCATATGATATGATATAATATAATATAACATGATATAATTACAGTGTATCTCCCATATGATATGATATAATATAACATGATATAATTACACTGTATCTCCCATATGATATGATATAATATAACATGATATAATTACACTGTATCTCCCATATGATATGATATAATATAACATGATATAATTACAGTGTATCTCCCATATAACATGATATGATATATGATATAATTACAGTGTATCTCCCATATGATATGATATAATATAACATGATATAATTACACTGTATCTCCCATATGATATGATATAATATAACATGATATAATTACAGTGTATCTCCCATATAACATGATATGATATATGATATAATTACAGTGTATCTCCCATATGATATGATATAATATAACATGATATAATTACAGTGTATCTCCCATATGATACGATATAATATAACATGATATAATTACAGTGTATCACCCATATGATATGATATAATATAACATGATATAATTACAGTGTATCTCCCATATAACATGATATGATATAATTACAGTGTATCTCCCATATAACATGATATGATATATGATATAATTACAGTGTATCTCCCATATAACATGATATGATATATGATATAATTACAGTGTATCTCCCATATAACATGATATATGATATAATTACAGTGTATCTCCCATATGATATGATATAATATAACATGATATAATTACAATGTATCTCTCGGGGTCCTCGCGCTGATCTCCCTCTGAGCTGCTGACAGGGGCACAGTACTGTCCATGTGACACTTCAGAGGGCGGGGCTCCGCTCCACGGGTCTCCATTGGTGGTCTGCTGAGGGGCGTGGCGTTAAGCAGGACATTTGTATCTGATGTAACCAGTAGAAAAGCAAATGATGTCACTAACATGTCCCTGGTAGTAACTGCTTAGCACCGCGCATGCGCCGTCTCCTGACCCCGCGCTCACCCCCTCGGTAGTTTCGTTTACTTGTAGGTCCCACCTCGTCCCTCAGGTCTGTGTGCTGCGGGCGGGGGGGCTGTGCTGCTGCAGGTGGACGCGGACCACGTGACCGCGGCCTGCTGACTCCTTGTTGTCAGGCGCCGCCCGCACAGAAGTTTCTGTGTCACCTGCCCGGTCCCAGTATCCTCCTCCCTGCACAGTACAACCTCTGTAGTGGGGACACAGCCTCCTACCTCTGTAATGTGCCTTCCTATTAATAACACAGAGTCACGTGTACTGTACTGCATGCAACTCTGAGTATTTGTTCTTAGTGGTATGGAATAATGCACAGTGCAACTTATCTCACATATGCAAAATGTAATTCTCAGTATCTCTAACTATAGCTGATCTCACCATACCATGCTTCTTGTTCTATATGCTAAATATATTTGTTAGTATCTCTTTTCATTCTGTAGGTATAGCCAATCTCACTAGTACCTGTCTTGACCCTCTTGCTGATATCCATTTTATCTTGGACACATTGCTCCTGGTCTGCAGCTGCTCTACAAACATCAGCTTACTGCGGAAAAATTTGCCCATTGCACTAATTTGTGTGTCTGTGGTAGGGAAAGTAAATCGGAAACACCACATGGACAGTATGTGCCATTAACTTGCGCAAAGGGTTAGATACATCCCACACCAAATACTGTACACTAAATTATGTCATGAAAATGCTCTTGTGTCCAGCTGCAAATTGGGCCTATATCCGCTAAATACTTAGATACACTTTCTCACACTGGTGGTATGACCTCAGGTGGTAGGGCACCCATGTAAGTTCGCTCACTGCTCTATGCTCAAGTCCAGGTTTGTCCAGTCTTAAAATAAATGCTGCTCACTCAGTTTATATAACCACCACATGGACCCACTCTTGGATGTTTGCATCGGTATTGATGGAAAAGACCCCAAGGAGCGATGACCCCTCCACATGGGCTTGGTGCCTGTAAGCATCGCTTATCCCAGTGCCAAGTTTTCCAGCCCCTATCCTGTCCTCCGTTCTCCTGTTAGCTGACGTACTAACGTTTCACTTGAGGCAAGAAGAGTTGCAACAATGGCTCAGCACTAAATTACATGGGAAAGTTATTACTTTATAGAACTGTCCTTATATAGTCATTTTTTGGAATGTGAAAGCAAATATCTTGTTTGCAGCTTTGTCCTGTGAACCAATTCTCTTAACTATCGTCCAAGGTGTGGTCTTCTCATTGTTTATAGGAAACAGTCGGGTGCTCACGTGTTCTGATTTTCTTGTTCCAGTTTTCTTATTTCCTCTTTGTTCCATGGTCCAGTTCTGGGGCTCACGTGCCCATTGTAGGTGCTTTCGGTGGTGGACTGGGGTCAGTATGGGCACTCCACTGGTCTGCGGCTACGGTGCCCCATACGCCACATGCTGCGATGCATTGTGTGTTCTGACACCTTTCTATCATAGCCCGCATTAACCTTTTCAGCAATTTGTGCGCTACAGTAGCTCTTCTGTGGGACTGGACCAGACAGGATAGCCTTCACTCTCCACCTCAAACAGCCTTGGGCGCCCATGACCCTATTGCCAGTTCACCACTTGTCCCTTTAGTAGGTACTAAACACTACGTACGGGAACACCCCACAAGACCTGCCGTATTGTAGATGCTCTGACCCCAGCCGTCTACCATCACAATTTGGCCTTTGTCAGAGTCGCTCAGATCCTTACATTTGCCAATTTTTTTACTGCTTCCAACAGATCAACTTCAAGAACTGACTGTTTACTTGCTGCTTAATATATCCCACCCCTTGACAGGTGCCATTGTAACAGGATAATCAAAGTTATTCACTCACTTGACAGTGGTTTTACTGCTGTGGCTGATTGTTGTATATATGGATGTTTTAACGTGGGAGTTACATTTTATTGAGTGAGGTATAACAAAATATCGGCCATAGTTCTCTACACACAATGGAAGCAGCAGTTTTATGAGCTGACCAATATTCAGAAGAAAGCAGACTATCAAGTCTCTAGAAACAAAGGACAGTTTGAGGCACTTCTTGCAGCCATTTTGTGCGTGCAACCAATCTTTATAAGAACGCAGCCTATCTATTTGATAGGAACTAGTGATATCACTGCGCTACAAAATGTGGATGAGGTTTTATTTGTCATTTTTAAGAAGGTTTATTGCAAACAACTGTTTCTTTTTTGACTGGCATTTCACATACATGCCTGTAGTCTCTTATTACTTTATTATGGGAAAAGCTCCATTTTTTGGGGTAAGATGAGATACTGTGTTTTAAAATTTCCATCTTCTAGGTCGGCGGTTCCCAAACTGTGCGCCGCGGCTCCCTGGGGTGCCGGATCGCCCTAGAAAAAAGAAGAAGAAAAAAAACAACAACAAAAAAAACTTGCCCATCATCCAGCGCCGGATCCTCCTCCTCACTGACTGCCGGGGGCGTGACCTCATCATGTCCGGCAGCCTCAGTGAGGAGCAGCAGCAGAGAAGACGTCAGGGAAGAATGTAAGTAAAGGAGAATGAGGGGGGGGGACAGAGAGACACGCTGAAGGGGCACAGAGAGACACTGAAGGGGCACAGAGAGACACTGAAAGGGCACAGAGAGGCTGAAGGGGGACATAGAGAGGCTGAAGGGGGACAGAGACACTGAAGGGGGACACAGAGAGGCTGAAGGGGGACAGAGAGACGCTGAAGGGGGACAGAGAGACGCTGAAGGGGGACAGAGACGCTGAAGGGGGACAGAGAGACGCTGAAGGGGGACAGAGAGACGCTGAAGGGGGACAGAGAGACGCTGAAGGGGACAGAGAGACGCTGAAGGGGACAGAGAGACGCTGAAGAGGGACACAGAGAGGCTGAAGGGGGACACAGAGAGGCTGAAGGGGGACAGAGAGGCTGAAGGGGGACACAGAGAGGCTGAAGGGGGACAGAGAGACACTGAAGGGGCACAGAGAGACACTGAAGGGGCACAGAGAGGCTGAAGGGGGACATAGAGAGGCTGAAGGGGGACAGATACACTGAAGGGGGACACAGAGAGGCTGAAGGGGGAGAGAAGCGCTGAAGGGGGAGAGAGAGACGCTGAAGGGGGACAGAGAGACGCTGAAGGGGGACAGAGAGACGCTGAAGGGAGACAGAGACACGCTGAAGGGGGACAGAGACACGCTGAAGGGGGACACAGAGAGGCTGAAGGGGGACAGAGAGACGCTGAAGGGGGACAGAGAGTGACGCTGAAGGGGGACAGAGAGTGACGCTGAAGGGGGACAGAGAGTGACGCTGAAGGGGACAGAGAGACACTGAAGGGGGACACAGAGAGGCTAAAGGGGGACAGAGAGAGAGACGCTGAAGGGGGACAGAGAGAGGCTGAAGGGGGACACAGAGAGGCTGAAGGGGGACACAGAGAGGCTGAAGGGGGACACAGAGAGGCTGAAAGGGGACAGAGAGTGACACTGAAGGGGGACAGAGAGAGGCTGAAGGGGGACAGAGAGACACTGAAGGGGGACACAGAGAGGCTGAAAGGGGACAGAGACGCTGAAGGGGGACAGTGAGACGCTGAAGGGGGACAGAGAGTGACGCTGAAGGGGGACAGAGAGTGACGCTGAAGGGGACAGAGAGACACTGAAGGGGACAGAGAGACACTGAAGGGGACAGAGATGCTGAAGGGGGACAGAGAGAGAGACGCTGAAGGGGGACAGAGAGAGAGACGCTGAAGGGGGACAGAGAGAGGCTGAAGGGGGACAGAGAGAGGCTGAAAGGGGACAGAGAGTGACGCTGAAGGGGGACAGAGAGTGACGCTGAAGGGGGACAGAGAGTGACGCTGAAGGGGACAGAGAGACACTGAAGGGGACAGAGAGACACTGAAGGGGACAGAGATGCTGAAGGGGGACAGAGAGAGAGACGCTGAAGGGGGACAGAGAGAGAGACGCTGAAGGGGGACAGAGAGAGGCTGAAGGGGGACAGAGAGAGGCTGAAAGGGGACAGAGAGTGACGCTGAAGGGGGACAGAGAGTGACGCTGAAGGGGGACAGAGAGACGCTGAAGGGGACAGAGAGACACTGAAGGGGACAGAGAGACACTGAAGGGGGACACAGAGAGGCTGAAGGGGGACAGAGAGAGAGACGCTGAAGGGGGACAGAGAGAGACGCTGAAGGGGGACAGAGAGAGACGCTGAAGGGGGACAGAGAGAGGCTGAAGGGGACAGAGAGAGGCTGAAGGGGACAGAGAGAGGCTGAAGGGGACAGAGAGAGGCTGAAGGGGACAGAGAAAGGCTGAAGGGGACAGAGAAAGGCTGAAGGGGACAGAGAGAGGCTGAAGGGGACAGAGAGACACTGAAGTGGGACAGAGAGAAGCTGAAGGGGGACACAGAGAGTCTGAAGGGGACACAGAGAGTCTGAAGGGGACAGAGAGACGCTGAAGGGGGACAGAGAGACGCTGAAGGGGGACAGAGACGCTGAAGGGGGACAGAGAGACGCTGAAGGGGGACAGAGAGACACTGAAGGGGGACACAGAGAGGCTAAAGGGGGACAGAGAGAGAGACGCTGAAGGGGGACAGAGAGAGGCTGAAGGGGAACAGAGAGAGGCTGAAGGGGAACAGAGAGAGGCTGAAGGGGGACAGAGAGAGGCTGAAGGGGGACAGAGAGAGGCTGAAGGGGGACAGAGGGAGAGACGCTGAATGGGGACAGAGAGAGGCTGAAGGGGACAGAGAGAGGCTGAAGGGGACAGAGAGAGGCTGAAGGGGACAGAGAAAGGCTGAAGGGGACAGAGAGACACTGAAGTGGGACAGAGAGAAGCTGAAGGGGGACACAGAGAGGCTGAAGGGGACAGAGAGAGGCTGAAGGGGGACAGTGAGACGCTGAAGGGGGACAGAGAGACGCTGAAGGGGGACAGAGACGCTGAAGGGGGACAGAGAGACGCTGAAGGGGGACAGAGACACTGAAGGGGGACAGAGAGACGCTGAAGGGGACAGAGAGACACTGAAGGGGACAGAGAGACACTGAAGGGGGACACAGAGAGGCTGAAGGGGGACAGAGAGAGAGACGCTGAAGGGGGACAGAGAGAGAGACGCTGAAGGGGGACAGAGAGAGAGACGCTGAAGGGGACAGAGAGAGGCTGAAGGGGACAGAGAGAGGCTGAAGGGGACAGAGAAAGGCTGAAGGGGACAGAGAGAGGCTGAAGGGGACAGAGAGACACTGAAGGGGGACAGAGAGAAGCTGAAGGGGGACACAGAGAGTCTGAAGGGGACAGAGAGACGCTGAAGGGGGACAGAGAGACGCTGAAGGGGGACAGAGACGCTGAAGGGGGACAGAGAGACGCTGAAGGGGGACAGAGAGTGACACTGAAGGGGACAGAGAGAGGCTGAAGGGGAACAGAGAGAGGCTGAAGGGGGACAGAGAGAGGCTGAAGGGGGACAGAGAGAGGCTGAAGGGGGACAGAGGGAGAGACGCTGAAGGGGGACAGAGAGAGGCTGAAGGGGACAGAGAGAGGCTGAAGGGGACAGAGAAAGGCTGAAGGGGACAGAGAGAGGCTGAAGGGGACAGAGAGACACTGAAGTGGGACAGAGAGAAGCTGAAGGGGGACACAGAGAGGCTGAAGGGGACAGAGAGAGGCTGAAGGGGGACAGAGAGACGCTGAAGGGGGACAGAGAGACGCTGAAGGGGGACAGAGAGACGCTGAAGGGGGACAGAGAGTGACACTGAAGGGGACAGAGAGAGGCTGAAGGGGAACAGAGAGGCTGAAGGGGAACAGAGAGAGGCTGAAGGGGGACAGAGAGAGGCTGAAGGGGGACAGAGGGAGAGACGCTGAAGGGGGACAGAGAGAGGCTGAAGGGGACAGAGAGAGGCTGAAGGGGACAGAGAAAGGCTGAAGGGGACAGAGAGAGGCTGAAGGGGACAGAGAGACACTGAAGTGGGACAGAGAGAAGCTGAAGGGGGACACAGAGAGGCTGACGGGGACAGAGAGAGGCTGAAGGGGGACAGAGAGACGCTGAAGGGGGACAGAGAGACGCTGAAGGGGGACAGAGACGCTGAAGGGGGACAGAGAGACGCTGAAGGGGGACAGAGACGCTGAAGGGGGACAGAGAGACGCTGAAGGGGGACAGAGAGTGACACTGAAGGGGACAGAGAGACACTGAAGGGGACAGAGAGACACTGAAGGGGGACACAGAGAGGCTAAAGGGGGACAGAGAGAGAGACGCTGAAGGGGGACAGAGAGAGGCTGAAGGGGGACAGAGAGAGATGCTGAAGGAGGGGGGCAGAGAGAGATGCTGATGAAGAGGGACACAGAGTGTGAGATGGCGAAAAGGGGGACACAGGGTGTGAAATGGCGAAGAGGGGGACACAGGGTGTGAAATGGCGAAGAGGGGGACACAGGGTGTGAGATGGCAAAGAGGGGGACACAGGGTGTGAGATGGCGAAGAGGGGTACACAGGGTGTGAGATGGCGAAGAGGGGGACACAGGGTGTGAGATGGCGAAGGGGATACAGATTGATATGATAAAGGGGCACAATGTGATGGTGAAGGCGTCTAAATACATCTTACGTCATTTTGACCCAACTACTTAAAAAACGGGACTACCCGGTAATAATTTTTGCTTAGGGGTGCCTTGGAAAAATTATGGTGACCCTAAGGGTGCCTCGAGCTGAGAAAGTTTGGGAATGACTGTTCTAGGTGATTGATTGAGTCTCTGTAATAGTTTCCTTCTGATAATCACATAATTCAGAGAGCACCATTTGTGTAATCATAATATTACAGACTGTTATTATGGGAACACTAATGCATCTTGGCCCACTCTTCTGGAATGTTTAGGAAGCTCTCGGATTTCCGGCAGAGCAATCCATTCTCCCGCAGGATGGCAGCCGGCATGACAAGATTTGCTGTGAATCACGCATTTGGGCCCCTCCCACCGCGACACCGATATTGCATTATTGCGCCACAGCAGTGGCAGCCAAAATGACATACTTTGCAATGAATTGTGTCATGGAGGACCCCATCTTATACACTTCACTAGGATGTAGACAGGATACAGGAGAATTGCCTACTCTCCCGCGAGTCTGGAAGACCTCCCCAGAATTCAGACGTTTCCTGGCAATCTCGGGAGAGTTGTCAAGTATGGCCTACTTTCTAGACCTCCCCTCTGAGAGGTTGTGGATGAAGGGATCCATAGGACAACAGTGCGCAGTGATTCGCAGGTCCATGACGTTTCCTGTTTCAAAATAACTACACAAAGGAGGACGGGGACCACTTTAATTCAGCCATTTACAACCTTTCACAAGTTTAGCTTACTCCATGGAATATAGACTAGACTATTTGCTTATCTGTAGTGCTGGTGCATGGATTTGACACACCCTGATACGCTCATCCTGTTTAAGCCTTTTATCAACTTTACAAATAGACTGCTTAAATACAAACCCCGAGATAACCGTCATTCATCCCCCACTACTTGGTAATGTTGACTTTTTCAACACGGCAGCGATACTTTAAATCTGCAGCTGAAAGAAAATATTGGCTATTCGATTCATAGGGCAGCATGGTGGCTTAGTAGTTAGCACTTCTGCCTCACAGCACTGGGGTCATGAGTTCAATTCCCGACCATGGCCTTATCTGTGAGGAGTTTGTATGTTCTCCCCGTCTATGCGTGGGTTTCCTCCGGGTGCTCCGGTTTCCTCCCACACTCCAAAAACATACTGGTAGGTTAATTGGCTGCTATCAAATTGACCCTAGTCTCTCTCTCTCTCTCTCTCTCTCTGTGTGTGTGTGTGTTAGGGAATTTAGACTTTAAGCTCCAATGGGGCAGGGACTGATGTGAGATATCTGTACAGCGCTGCGGAATTAGTGGCGCTATATAAATAAATAGTGATGATAATAGGAGGTCATTTTACAAAGTGCAAAACTCAACTCAAAGCTGCTGTCATTTGTGCAAGTGTGCCCCGCTTTCTGCCGCAGCACATGGTTTGCAGAGGGAAGGGGTGGGGAACAGTGGTGGTGTTCCTACCGACATACGACGTAGATGCAGCGCACGCTTCGTGTTGCGGAGCATTGTAGGAAAAGAAATCTTTTTGTGTAGCGAGGTCTTTGAAATGAGATAGAAGGGTGGAGAGGAAGCATTTTTATGGGTGTCCTCTCCACTCCGCAAAATGACTTCAGTGTTGCAGCAGCCCAGAGCGGGCGATTGTCGGGTCTCCTCCTGTACTTAGGAAGCGCATTTCCTGCCGCAGTTGTAGCAATGCAATAAAGCTCACAAGTAATTCATTTTTTTTTGGGTTTTCAAGTGGAAGGAAGTTGGAGTTTGATGTTACGTTTAAATTTTCCATGTCGTGTCTTCAGAATTTCCTGCTCATCCGCCCACCTAGGCCCGATTCTAGGGTGCTGAGGGTAGGCGCTCACCTTGAGTGCAGCGCACGGACCACCCATGCTTACCACTATGGTATTTTGAGTTGCACAAATCTTGTGCAACTTTAAATGTAGTGTATAGATGCATCCTGACTCATGATGTGTCAATCATGGCCATGGACTCTGAAACTTGGATTATTTAACTGTAAAATCTACTTATCGTAGTTAACGCATTTGCAGATGGAAATAAGATGCATCACAAAGGCGGCGTGTTTAACTTGTGCACTGCACTGGCAAGTTAATGCCCTGATCCACCAAAGTGACCGGTATGTGCACCTCTAAATGCCGGTGCAGTTGTGGACATGGGCAGTGCGTCTGTTTTGGAGCAAGACGCATCTTTGCAAAGCACAATACACTTTTGTGCAACTCTTAAGCCACTTCAGGCAGATAGTTGCAAAACAGTTGCAGGTCTGATTAGCCCTCGGAGCGTATGTTCACTTTCTGAGCACGCTCTACGCAAAGAAACACTAAGCTAACAGTCGTATGTCTCGCTCTGAAGCAGGACCCTACTGTCTATAGCAGGGTTGTCCAACCTGCGGCCCAGCACGCCTGTAAATGTGGGCCAGAAGGAGTTTTGGTTGTGGCAAGGGGGCAGCACTGTTAATGGGAAAAAAAATCCTGCAAAAAAAGAAAAGAAAATACTTACCTTGCGGTCACGCGGTCATGTCAGCTGGTACTCCGGCTCCCTCCCTCGTCTCCTCCGTGCGGTGCTCGCAGTGAATGTCGGGCATGATGTCATCATGCCCAACATCCATTGCGGAGCGCAGCACAGAGGAGACACCTGCGCGAGAACAACAATCAGCAGCACAGAATTGGAGAAAAGAAGAGAAGAGGACAGGAGAACAAGCCGATTAAAAGGTAAGTTAAGGGGGATTTTTTTTATTATTTCAAGGGACACTGACAAGTGAATAAAAGTCACCTGGTCCTGGAGCATCATGGACCTTATCTCCCTGCTACATACTTCTACTTGTAATGGGGCATTATATATTATTCTCTTTGGCCCATTATAAGTTGTTATCCCTTAACTAACATAGTGGTGTAATTAGCAAAACAGGTCACAATTTGGGGTCACAGTGATGTATATGTCAGGTACCGCAGGCCTGGTCAGGGCACCCTGATATTCAATGCCTGGCTTAAATGCACTTTATTTATATTGCATCGAAACAATACAAAAGGTGATTTTTTTTCATATATATATATATGTTAACTATGTTTTCTATGGTTTTTTGGATGATCAGCTATCGTTATTGTTAGTGTATCTTATGTGCGGCCCAAACCAACTCGTCGTCTTCCAATGTGGCCCAGGGAAGCTAAAAGGTTGGACACCCCTGGTCTATAGATCATACTTGCTGGAAGGTAGAGGAGACTCCAGAAAAAGTGGGTGATCTCCTGGACTCCAGGGACAGTCCAGCAATCTTACTGAAGCTGGGCTGACGGGAAGTGGTGGGCAAGGCTAAAGCAGAGGAAACACTGGGGGGAAAACAGTTATAAATACATCTGCTATGCTGGAGAGCTTCAGACATTTTCTTGTAGCACATCACCTGTTTGTTTTATTTACCTGGAGGAGGTGGACTACAGGAAAATGGCCACTTCTCTCCAGTTTAAGGTTTTGTAAGTAATCACTTCTCTTCCTGTGCGCAACATATATAATTTATATAGATCATACTTGGCCACCACTCTCCCAGTAAAGTAGGGCCATTCCCGCAGGCTGCAGGAGGGTGGTCCTCAATGATGCGATTTGCAGCGAATTGCTCCATATTGATTCCACCCCCAGTGATGAAATGAAGCTGCTGCATCATTTTGCTGCCGCCGGGGCCAAAATGACGCAATTTGCTGGTCCCTGTCAACATCTGCTCCTGCAATTCACCTCAGAGAGGAAAACATGTATAAAGTAAAGAGTAATATTTCCTATAGCGGCACTAGATACGCAAAGCAGGACACGCCCCCTTTTGCATCCTGTGTGGTGTCACATGGCCTCAACCTGACCAAAAAACTCCTGTCTGACTTCTAATATCCTTTTGCTACAGCTGGGGGGTACATGATTCTGTGTAGGGGCATATGTTTCAGGAAATAATCAGAATTAATTATATTTGATCACGGGGGGAATCAGTTGTCCCTTGCACAACCAGATTTCAGTAAATTGATTGAAGGACACAGGAGTCAGCCTATAAGTGTGTATGTACTGATAAGAGGATAATTATTTTTTAGGTACAATTTTTTGCCTATGCAAATGTGTCGTAACTAATAATTAGTTGTGTATTTGGTGCAAATGAGAGAAAGTGTCTGCTTGGTTTCGGCAGTTGTCATTGTACATTTGCATTTTCTTAGCAGACAGGCCCTAAAGTCCTTTCAAACAGTAGAAACAGATTTTTCAAACTATTTTCCACTCATAATTTAGCATTTTTTTGTGAGCTGGACTGGGAATGACATCACCTGTGTGACCTACCCCAACATCCAACACGGTCTCACTGGGTTATTTTAGTAAGGAATTGTACCACTCTTTGCATTTATTGAGGATTAGAGCGCTCTGTAGTGTTATACCAGAAAGACGACAGCAGAATGTCACAAACGTCAGTCATCTCGGGGAGTGGCGGATACCTCTGGTTCCTGGTCGTTGTGAAATGTGATTGGTTCCTCTGTCGACTGGCGGTACCTCGATGTTGTGTATCCATAACAACGTGGCAGAACAAAATATGTTTATTCTGCAGATGCAGTGTAAACTTACTGCTTGTCTAGCTCTATCTACGAGTGGAGTTTGTTCTCCCTGTGGTTGCATGGGCTTCCTCACACATAGACATACTGCTAGGTTAGTGGACGCTAGTCTGTGTGGGAGGGAATACAGATGATTGGGTACGAAATGCTGACAGTCAGAATGATGACACGTTCATTGTGAATGTCGACAGTCAGCATTACATATAAACTGACAAAACCACCAGTAATACAGTAAATGAAGTAAATAGAAGAAGCAAAAAAAACAGCTTAACCCTAGTTTTGCCAATCGGGAATGTTGTTAATGTATTTTGTTTAGTTTTTTGGAACAAGCAGGGACAATTGGATGTATTACAGATAAACACTCTGGATGTAGGGGAGTACTATAGAGGGTGTTTTTAGTCATTTCAAATAAAGTAACAGGGGGATGGGGCTGAATTTATTTATGGTATTCTTTTTTCTGCAGTCCAGATCTCCCTAGGGAATCCAGCCCTGAGCTGACGAGCCTGGGACTGGTTTGGCATTATGGCAGAGGGATCCCAAGCTGCGATTTTCCTGCTGGCAGAGCCTAGTACTGGTACTAGTAAAATCAGGGGACCCTATGCTTTATGGCCCTCCCTGACTTTGCTAGGCTGGCAGCACTAGGGTATGTTTAGCATTTGTTTTTGTTTTTTACTATATTGCCGGCAGTGGCATTGCAATCTAATGCATTATGTAGCCATTCTGACTGACAACTTTCTGACCTGTCGACATTTTAACCCTGTTGACCTAATGAACACGTCAACATTCTGAATTACAACATTTTCACTGTCAACATTTTGACTACATCCCATCGTGCATTTTTGCAATTATGCAAACACACCGTTATGGTACCCCACCATTAGAAGGCCCCCATCCTGCTTTTCCAGGCGTAAGTGCAGAATCGCGCATGTGCGTAGGCGCATTCTGTGCAAAACACAAAGAGAGAACAATGTTGAGGTTAAAGTCCCTTTAAACCCAGAGGTAGACATAAAGGTGATTAGATCATACAGTCACAGTGTGGTATCATTAAACTCATCTGTACACTCCCCTCTGTGCTGAATTATTAATACTATGACATCATGTGTGTCTTTATCCACAGTTCCGCGCTCCCAAGGCTTAGAGATATAGGTAACACTGCAAAATGACCCCCCGGACTACCAAAGGGGGACGTGCTATTTAGGGGCGGCGATATCCAAAGTCGCACACTCTCTTCCAGCGCTCACACTCTTAACTTATTGATCTTTTCCATAAAAGACGCGACTTTATCATACTCCAAGCTATTTCTCCAATCACCGCTCTTTTTAAAATGGGATCCGATGATTAAGGCACTGGCATCAATGTATTTGTCCACATTTTCCAGAGTGACCCCGGATCCGATAAGTACCGGTATTCGGACAGAGCTCTGAACCTCTAGGACAGGGAGATTAATAAGACATTAGACATTCTGAACATACAATCTATTGTCTACCCTACGAAGACACAGGGTTCTTAATTGTGGTCCATTTAATCATTTACGGTCTGTATATTCTACCTCTGAGATCTCCTGGATCGGCCTCTTGTCCCGTAGAGACGCCCGTCAGTATAACACCGTCTGCTAGGAAGAACTCTGCAGCTTTTGCAGTGTCGGATACGGAAACATCCGCTGTCAGTGCGTGGGAGCTGGAACAACAACATTTATCCAGCTAAGTAATAATAGACTTCAGATTCCTCATAACCTGGCACGGGTAGCTAATCCCTTAAATCACTGTATATCTCATTACTGATGTTATTCAATGTTGTGTCTCTGACCTCACACATCGCTCTGACGGATGACACCATCGAATGACATAAGTATCAGAGTTTAATTATATTTATTATACTAAATATGATTTTTTTATTTTTGTTTTCAAATATATACTACCTTGTATGTAATTGATGATCAATAAACCTAACTAATATATATATATATATATATATATATATATATATATATATATAGTAAACTCAGGGAAATTGAGGGGTCTGCTTTGTATTTTTTTTTTTTTTTTAAATACAGTTGAGTGCTATCTATTGTTTTCTGTTATCAGCAATTTCAGAATGCAACAGGCTGGCTATAGTGTCCTTCAATGGATTTATTAAAGACGGGAATTGTACTGTGCATAGGAGCTTCTCACTCACACTAGTGCTATATACAGGAGAACTCCAATATTCTCCTGACTTTTTGCAGAAATCGAGTTTCTCGCCCCCACCGCAGACCCCCTCAGCCTGTTCTCCAGGCTGAATTTTGGAAATAAACAGTGCACAAGTTGTCAAGACGCTCTGATTGGACAGGCAGCGGAATGTCGGAGCTCGTCCAATCACCAGCACCTTCAGAACTTGCATAAACTCCGTTCATTTTAAGAGATCTCCAGGTGTTGGGACTAGAGACGTCAGATTAAACAGGGCTGCGCTGGGATTGGTTAACTTGTTACATACGGGGGGCCCTTGTGGTGTTCCCCGGGGAAACATCCTACTTGCTCCATATGCGGGTTATCTTGGATTAAGAAGGGGAAAGTCCAAAATGGATAACCCCTGTACCAACAGAACATGGACTGAACTCTAGAGAATCGCACATTTACCTGTGCTTCTTTTTAACATCTGCAAAGATCTGAACGTGTTCAGCCCCGACTGCCTTCCGGTACCGCAGAATATCACCTGCGCAGGCGTTCACAATCCCTTCGTCCGCCACGTGGGAGAAGACGAAGCTCTCGGCTCGGATAAAGTCCAGCCCTGCACCACACAACACAGACCTCTGTCATATACCGTGACATTTACATCAGACTTACATTCATATACTATGGTGGGTGCTGTCCTGTGTCCAGAAGAGGGGGTACTACTACCAAGCTACTGGAGGACGCCAACTCAGCTTTGTGTTCTCCCCAACAGAGCGAGCTAGATAGAGTTCCTGTCCCACCTCAGAGTTCTCCCCAGAAAGTTTTGCCAGCCGGGTGGCATTAAGAAGCACCCGGGTGGGGGTTGTTGTAATACTTTGTAATAATAATGAAAAATGTTGGCGGTTATTGCCCACACCTGCCAGGACTGGTCAGACCGGTGGTCAGTGGTCTAACACAAACTGCTGGCTGTAGTGCTCACATAGTGCCTGTTCTAATAGGAGGTACAATGGTTTATTATATTATAATAGGACTCTGTTGGGTCCCAAGAGCCGGGTGACAAGTAAAAACATCCGGGTGGAGTACCCAGGGAATAGGTGCTGGGGAGAACACTTCACATCCCTATTTACACAAGGGGGGACCCTACAGTACTGACGTAGATGTAGTATTGTTGATGTAGAGGAAAGAGTGTCCTATGGGTCAAAGTGAAGGAATACAATGCACATTCCTCCGGTCACTGCATGCATGTGTGTATTTGGTATGTGTGCCCTTATCATTGCTGTTCATTAATAATCATTACAACATAGCTCTTTTCATAAAGACAATTTCAGGCTGGAGGTTAGACCGGAGAAACGAGTTCTTCAAATTAGAGACGAACAAATTGTCTTTGGGTAGTGTAAACAGCGGACACGTGTAGCAGTGAAGTTATATGTATGAGGGGATCATCATATCTAAGTGGGTTTTGTTTTCAGTGAATTAAAGGATAGGTTTGGGGGGGCTTGAAACCAAGGTGAGCATTAGATCCCCTACTAGAAAGTACTTCTCTTACACTTTAGCAGGTAAGCAGGGTCTTCCATTTAATAAAACACCCTTGGGCTCCAGTTAGGTTCAGAAAAGGTGGACCAAAGCACTGATGCAGTAAGGTGAATTAGACCGAAACTACCCCCAAATCACTGTTCACGTACACATGACAATCAGACGCGGTGGTTAGTGAGGGGTGCAGGAGAAATTTGTGGTGCTTATTGGAATATACCTGCTGCGAGGGCCACCGCCAGCGCCTGCTGATTGGCACAAGCCAGCACCTGAACCCCTAGAGGAAGACGGGGGCAGGTCTGCCTGACAGCGGCACATATGGTAGCCATAGATGCTGTAATCTCTGGTCCAACGTGGAGGGTGTACGGGATGTCATTCATGTTCTCAATTATCAGGCCATCCTGACAACAGAAAAGCAACGAGTTCAGAAGATTCTACAGCAATCCAAAGTGCACTTACTGTCACTTACTGTACAAAGTCACCAGCCCGGCGGAGGAGGGGAACTCTGTAACGGGTAACGTCTAAGCTGATCGCAATGTACTGGCACCAATTACTCAGACACAACATAAAACACAACAGACGGAGGGGTCACCTAATCATCACACTGACTGAGATCATCAATAAGTAGGATTTACTAAAACTTCTAACAAGGAAAAGTGGAGGTGTTGCCCATAGCAACCAATCAGAATCTAGCTATCATTTTCTAGAATAACCGACAGCTAAAATCTGATTGGTTGCTATGGCCAACACCGCCACATTTCCTTTTAAGTAGTTTTAGTAAAATCTACCCATTTGTTGCATTATAGTGAAATAATCAATATTCAGGAAATAATTCAGTTGTGCTTTCAGCTGCGTAAAGCAAAGGGCTTACATGTCCGAGAGATACTTTGCTCCAAATATTAATTGTATAACATTTGTGAGTAAAGATTGATATGAAAAAGTGTTGCAGGTAGTGCCATTATTTTTCACGTTACGCTTTTATACCAGGCTTAAGGATCTTATGGAACTACAAGGCCCAGCATGCCCTACCAGCTTACATCGGGCATATATACCTAGTGCAGCCCAAATATGTACGTCCGATGACAGAATAAAACATAAACGTGTTGTGTACAGAACGAGTGACCTATTAACCCTTACAATCCCAGCTCTCCTGTACAGCTCGGCTTCCTCACAAGCCGCTTCCAGAATCTGTGTCACTGGCAGCACGGAGCCCGGCGTGCCTAAAAATTCCAAATAAAGGAGGATTAACAGGACAACAATGTTGATTTCACCGATTTGAAATACGGGGCCGCCACCGACCTGGTAACGCTTTCAGATGCACCATGCCGATGACCGACGACTTCAGTCTCCCAAACAGCTGCAAAAACTTCATGGCCTTAAAAAAGGAAACAAAGCAACAACACAATAATTACAAACAGATAAATCATCTCGGTGTGTGGCATTGAGAGTCGCTGGCACCGTGCCCTGATTTCTGGGTTCAATTACGCAGCTGAAATTTTTAATGTAATTAAGAGAGAACAATTGAGACACGTAAATTATAATTGTTCCTACTTTATACACCATTGCAGCCCCGTGTGGAGCCGTCAGGCTGGACAATTTGGTCATTTTTAAATGTGTGGGGCCCAAAAATAACAAGTAAGCACCATCAAGATTTGATCAGGAATCTATTTGATTGAAATCTTATTGAGTACCAAGAAAATCCAGTCCACTGATTATTTTTTGCTAGATAAAAAAAGGGACATTCTGAACTCCGTATTATAACAACATATGTATTGCATTTTTAAATGAATAACGTGGCGCTGGAGATTGACGAGGTGTATTGTTAACTAAAGCCGGTTACACACCTATGCAATCTTACTTCAGATGCGATTTCTGTAACTATTTCATCAACGACTTGAACGTCCCAATAAGCATGTAGATTCATGTGTACACACCTACACAATTCACCTTCAGATCTGTGATCTTTATCTCTCATAACCATCTGCTGAAAAGATCGTGACTCTGTACACACTACAGATATCTGCCTACACTGCTGGCCGTGAGTGCGTACACACTGCCACATTTGCCCGACATCGTTCCATTGTCGATAGTGATTTTTAGGACGGTTAGAAAACCAGATCAAATCACACAATGTGTTTTGGATGATAAAACATTATCATTGGAGGGCAGTGTCGGACTGGCCTGCCGGGGAGCCGGGGTATCCCCCGGGAGGCCCTGTTGCCTGATAACCCCGCCCTCTTTGTTGGTGAGGCAGAGCAGAGAATTACCGAGTTGCGGTCAGTCTACATATGAAACGGAGACTGTCAAACTAATCCCTGCCTACAGCCAGCACGTGAGAACACTTCCTGCTCCTGAGACAGAGAGAGGCAGAAATGCTTCACAGTGACACAGATCTCAGATTACTCCTTCTGCTGTAGTTGCAGGCGTCCTGTAGTCATAAAGTTGCCATCCTAACTGCAGTGTGAGTCCGTGTAATCAGTAAGTAATAAATCGTGCAAACTTCTCTAGAGCTCTCCACTGTGTGACCTCGGAGGGAGGGAGATAAATTAGAATGGCTTCATTGCAATATACGTCTTCAGTGCCTCTATAAAAGGATCCTATTGCAGCTGACCAATGAATGGATTCCTAATAAACTAGTAACCAAATTCACTGTTTATATCATGTTCCATGTTTATTTGTTTTCAATCAATTGTGGGACTCTATTCCCTATAGAAGCATATCTTAATCAGAATAAAACACATTCAGACAGTTAGGTCCTTATAGGATTGCATCTGCTATATGCTTTAATATTAATGTTTTGCTTTTGTCCTTTGTAGTGGCATTGGATTATTATTGAGTGTACTTTTTGTGGGTAGATCATTTTTTAGAGTCCTGTTTTTATTTGCCAGTGTCTAGAGTGTAATTAGATTTATGTAATATTTTAAATGTGCATATATTTTTATGCTAATAATTTTGTGGTCTCCATAGTGCTTCATGGATATATTAATTTTTAGTCTATACCCTTATATTGTGGTTTTCATATGATGAATGGTTGATCTCTAGTACTGTAGTATAGCATTTGTTTTCTGTGTACACTATGAGGGGAGAGAACACTAACCACAAAGAATGGACAGCACACAAATAGCTGATGATGATTGATTGTATTCAATTCATCCCTCCCCTTTCCCTGTCTCCCCTGTTTCACACAGTGCCCTCCATGCTGCATTTGCTCCCCTTCACTTACTTTCCTATTGACTTCTTTCTTCTCTTCTGTCTTTTCCTTCGCGGCTCCTCACTGCAAATGTCCTCTTTTTCTTTATGGACCATACTAAGGTGCTATACGTTGTCCTCCATGGCCTGACCCCATCCCCTTTAATGACTGACCACAACCCCTCTTACAGTTGGCCACACCCCATTGTAGTGGGCCCCTACCGCTGCATTTCCCCCGGTGGGCCCTTCATGTCCCAGTCCGACACTGTTGGAGGGTATACACAGTTATGTCTAGTCTTGCATATTAAAACAGCTGAAATTGTACTGAACTACAGCAACCAATCAGCAATAAGCTCTTTTTCTTTCTAGTGCAAGTTACAAAATGAAAGCAAGTACCTGATTGGGTGTGGTTTAGTGCAACTTTTGTACCAAAATGCAATGCTAGTAAAAGTAGGACCCTACTGTCTATTATTCACAGAGCCTATCACGGAACATGCTGTAAAACACCAATTTTTAAAAACATATTTTTATTTTAGCCATAACCATCAATGACACATGTTCTGTAGCCTTCTGGTTAAAATAAAGCACTTATCTCAGACTTCTTCACCAGATGCTGGCAAGGAGCTAAGACATCTATCCCAACACTGATACATTCTGGATACAGTGTTACCCTTTATGCTGCAGAGAAGCAGCTAAGTTTAAATGCTGTTTTCAACCATAAGGCAAAAAAAAACAAAAAACATCAAAGCTCTACATATTAGCATGTTATCAATTAATAATGAATACAAATTGGGTAGAGAATGCTTGAAAACGAATTTCTCAGAAGCTGTGTTCCAAAATTATTCCATGGCGACAGCCAAAGTCTCTACCATGTTCCACAATAATTTGCCCTCTGTTATGGACAATACTGTTGCTTGCAGAATAAAATATTGCATCAATCTTTCTCCCCCCACCGTCTGAAAATATAAAGAGAAAAAAATCCCTACTTATAGTAATTAGTAAATATTCCCTTATTAAAATGCCCCTTGAATATACAGTGATCGAACTAATCCTCGTCATAAGGGTACAACCATTTGGTTAACACTATCTAAAAAATAGTTATAGGAATCATTCGGACACCTCACAGGGAACAGATCCCAGGATTCACAATGAAGGAGAAACTCCCAGTCCCAGCATTCTGGGAGGGGGAGGGTTGTTTCAGAAACAAGAGAAGTGTGGGGATGTAAGCAGTTGTTACACAGGTGTTAAACACAAGGTAGACAATAAATTATACATTGGGGGGGGGGGGGGGGGTGTGATGCTTTAAAGTATCTAAAGTACATTTATAAGTCAGTTCTGAAAACAGCACTGTTCTATTTGTACTACTAAGTAACTCTTTCGGTCTTAACTTCGGCTAACAAGGTCCCACCCTCTGCCGGGGCCATTGCTGGAAGGGCATATTCATTATGTACATAGCCTAGAATGAACTCTTTATGTCAGGGGCACATAAATGTCTGTAGCTTCCTGCTAGAATACATAGAATTATACTATAATAATTTGGACACTCACCCACTAAGCCCAAGGGAAGGTGTGATTTTTCTTTTCAGCCTGTTAGTTTAGATTTGAAAAATCTTACACAGCAGTTCCTACAGAGTGTTTGCAGCAATTTAGTCTATATTTTAGTACTTAATCTATTGGTAACATATGGAGATAAAGTGCAAGATGACAAGGCGCTGACACTATATATGTGGAGAGAGTTATCAGTTGTATATAAGAGTGAGGACAAACACTGTATCATTGTATACATTTTACTGACACTCTCTCTACAGGATATATCCTGACATGTGGTTATCTGTCTCTCTAGATCAGAGGTCCTAAAAATGCACACACCTGTGGCCTACAAACACTGCAGGCAGCCATTTTGGTAGCTGAGCAATATCCATTGCATTGGAATTTAACTTAAAAATCAGGTCAGCAGATAACCCTCAGTGGCTCAAAGTAGAAAAAGACACAATCCCATTGCTCGAATGTATGTAAAGCTGGGTACACACTATAGAATTTTCCACCAACTTTTTATGCCGAGCGATTTTACATGCGATCGATGGTCCGATCGCTCGGTCCATGGACTGCATACACAGTAGCCTTGTTTAGGACAATAAAGGGAAGAGCGGACGTCCCTTTAGCGACTTTTTACAGCCATGTTGTCGTGAGCAATGACTGTAATTTCGTACTCACTGTTGTGGATCGGTCTGAAGTTTATACACACTACACAGCGGAAACGAGATTGGAACGAAAATATTAAACTGTACGACCAACCAAATGAGGCGAGAATCGTCAATTTGGGCAGACTTTCGACCATCGTGTCACTGCACACACTGACCCGACTTTTGAACGAGCAGTCGTATGTCGGCTGTTTGAGCCGATTATTGGACGAAAACAGTGTAGTGTGTACCCAGCTTAAGTCGCTGATATAATTCAGTAATTAATTAGCCACAACTGAATTACAACACATGTTGCCCACTAGTCAGCAAAAAAAAAAAAAGTTTCACTGTGCAGCACTGTATAATGTGTTAGTGCATTATAAAGCACAAGGACTATAGGTGTGTGTGTATGTGTGTCAATGTCTGAACTAATGTACAGTATTATAATAGTAATCTAGTGTCTGCTATGACATTGTGAATGACACGCAGGTCTCTAGATACATTGTATCACTGTTACCGCGAGAAAATGGAATGTTCAGAAACTGTTACAATGTATCAGTTTCTGAACATTCCATTTGTTCCTGACCGCAGGGGGCGCTGTTCTGCAGACAGACTCATACATACACTGAGATATAACCTCACCCCAAGACCCCGGGATCCCCGACAGCTGCTTGTTTACATCCAGCTCCGGCCCCCCACGTGTCCCCACATTTCCGGACGCCAGTCCCAGCCCCCAAGCCACGCCCTGGGCGCCAGTCCCGCCTTTCGATCCCCCCGGTCCCGGCTGGCAGTGTTTATAACCGTGCTGGCGGGGGAGGCTGGGGATTGACTGCCCGTACTGTATAGAGGGGTAGCCCGGAGGATCAGAGACCCAGCTTGGAGAGCCTCATTGTGGACTGTGCACCCCCCGGGATCTTTGGAGCACCCCCCAAATTATAGCTGGCTCCTCTATCACAGCGTGTACCCCTTTCCCCTATGTAAAGTTACCCCGGGATCTCCAGCAATAGCACCCACCTCCACCAGAGGACCCTCAGGTCTATCTCTTGGCTTATGGGTGACATGAGACTGCTGCCTGGCACACCCTGACCCTCTATGTAACACTTATGTATATAGTACCCCCACTTTTAATCTGTTCCCTATACCCTATTTCTAGTATTATACCACTCCCACCCCCCTATTTTTAGTGTTGGCACCTCCTGTTTTAATATATTTTGCTTTTCTGATTTAATATATTCTACCCATCCCCATGTACCAGACTGTCCTGCGCCTGTAACCCCCAAATATAGTATTATATATTGCACACACCCCAAAACTGCCTGACCCCCCCGGATCGCTCCTGATTGCACCCTGTACCCCACCACCTCTGGTAAGTTCCTGCAGTGTGTTCTAGTTGGGTTGTGGGGGGGTTTATCCCCTCTCCATGAAGATTGAAGTTGGGGTAGGTTCATCGGTTAGGGGGTCCCCATAGAACTTGGGGGTCTATCTGCTCACTGGTAAGATTAACCCTTGACATGCTGCAGCCAAGCGGATGTGACAGGCCTGATCGGGACACACCGCGTTGTAGGCCTCGCCGGGCCTGTAGGGGTTAATGTCTGGCCATCTACCATGGGGGTAGCTACAAGGGGCAGTAACAGGGGGCAGGTTAGCAGGGGACGGCTATGGGGTTTCAGGCTGGGGGATGGAAAGCACGTTCTTGTCTCCCTCCCCCGTGCAATGTGTGCGGCCATTTTCCCTGCCCTGGCTCATTTTGTGGGGGGCTATTTCAGGGGCCAGACCTATGGGAGATGCTTTCTTGTAAAGATTACTTCCAGACACCATATAGGACTCGGCTACACAGTGTTAGGGGGTCTGCACCTTTCCCTCCTCCCCCCTTCCCGGCGCCAAAGCTTCAGTGGGGGCTGGGAGTCCCTTCCCTGTAACATCTACTTCCCAAATGTGAGCTCCTCACCCTGCTCTCTTCTCAATTTCAGCTGCTAGACCCCAACTTCCACCCCTGAAGCTCTGAAATGCCCATTATGAGGTAGGTATACACTCCATACGTTTTCTGGCAGGATGGCAACTAAAGATACAAGCTGGGTGTGATACAGCATTATTACACCTCCTGCAATAAATATATATTTTATAATAATTTCAGCAATTGCACAGAAGACGTCCACACAAAAGGGGAGAGGACAGTTCTGCACACCAGAAAGAGAAAGGCAGATGTGGCCATTGTAAGTGAATACAAAGACCCATGTGTGGTTTGTGGGACTAGTGAGCTGCTTGCAGACACTGACTCAACCTTACAACTTGTGCAGTTTTTGCAGGATCCAGATGAGAACTTGGAACTGGAGTTGATTGAAATGTCCAAGAAGAAGCAATGTGAAAACAGGGTAATTATTTGTAATGAATATCAAATGTACATTTGCTGCAGTGTAACTTTAGATCTGTTACCCTAACTATATTTAATAAAAGACAAGGTAAAATATATATACTGTGTTTTTCAGAATTAAATTGAGTAAAATGTTGTACCTGTGTGCATTTAATGTACAAATGCTTTGCACTTATTACTTGATCCCATTTTATTTTATTTTGGTGTGCATTTTTCTGAAGATGAGATGTAGGTTGTATTATGTAATATATTTATTTTAGAACCTATATTTTAGACTTCTCCAACACGATTAGCATGTGACTTGGTTAATTAGTAGGGAAATGTGTTGCTGTCTTGTGAGATTGTTCATAAGTATTTAAAAAAAGAATATCTTTACAAAGTGTTTTATATGTAAGCTGTTTTATTATTCTGAAGAGTTTTGTATGTAATATTATAGCAACAAGACTGCTTGTGCAATAATGTTCTGCAATATATGGAAACACTCATTTTGTGGGTAGATTATTATTTTTTTCATATAAATGTAATAGATTTAATCTCCAGCCACCCAGGGAAACCATTTTCCTTTCCCTCTGGACAGAACAGTAGGGTGATTTTGCAGTTCCACCCTACCCACAAATTTGCAATGGACAGCAGCTTGCTCTTTCTGTTTAAATGGTAATCGTCAAATCTAAGTGTGAAATGCTAATTACATTTTAGGGGGCGAGTGCAAAACTACAAAACAAGTTTGTTTGTGTATGGTTTATTCAATGACCTTCAACTCCTTTCTCCTTTTCAGGTGTCTTTGAGGGGTGAACGCTTGTACAAAAGTCTCCTCAAGTCTATTCCCACGCCTGAAAAAGAGGAAGACCTGGCGGGGGCCGCTGTTTACCCCCAGTATCTCCATATGAAGTTCGGATCAACCACAGTTTCGCCTCTTCCTCAGCTCAGGTATGTAACGAGTTATCGGAGTGGGTGTATATATTTTGTGGGTACACAAACTTATAGATCGTATAGACCTGGATTCCCAGGCCTTGTGTTTAGGGCCCACTAACAGGGTGGTAGGCTTTCCAGGAGATGAGTGAAATTAGTACAACCTGTGGATGTGTTAGTAGTGAATACAGCTCTGCTTCAGCAAGGAGATCTGGAAAACATGCACTGTTAGAGGACCCTGAGCACTGGGTACTTGAAGGCCTAAACCAGGGTTTCTCAGTGCTGGTTTGCAAAAAAAATGCCACTAACCTTTTAACAGGGAGTTAGTGGTATCAGGGAGGTGTTTTGTGCTCCTAAAATCATTGCTCCTGGAACCTGGCCCTCATAGGGCAGATCTAACTGGACAGTGCAGATGGGGTTTAAAGGTCAACCAGAAACTGGCAACACAGTGGTTAGCACTTCTGCCTCACAGCACTGGGGTCATGAGTTTGATTCCCGACCATGGCCTCATCAGTGTGGAGTTTGTATGTTCTCCCTGTGTTTGCGTGGGTTTCTTCTGGGTGCTCTGGTTTCCTCCCACACTCCAAAAACATACTAGTAGGTTAATTGGCTGCTAACAAATTGACCCTAGTCTTTCTGTCTGTCTGAATGTGTTGGGGAATTTAGACTAAGCTCCAATGGGGCAGGGACTGATGGGAATGAGTTCTCTGTACAGCGCTGCGGTATTAGTGGCGATATATAAATGCTGGTGATGATTTACCCTGCACACAGGAATGAAGAGTATAAATCCACTTCATGGACTAGTTCTATGCTGGATGCACAGTGTCTGTCTGAAACCAGTTTGTTTAAATGGTCCCCTCCTCCATATATGAAAAATATGACTACTTGTTGGATAACTTTTTTTCTGGTTGAGAAATACTCCGGCATGTTTATGCTTTCTAGAAATGGAAAACTTGATTCTATATGTTTAATTTCTGGTTTAGTCGGCATTACCGCTCTATCTCCATGGTAACAGTCTGGGCTTCACATCAAATCTCGTAAAATCCACTATGAAGGGTTGGCACTGTAACGGAGGCCTAATAATCCAGACTTTCATTAATGGCACCACAAACTCCTAGAGATCCCCCTGTCCTCCGCTCGCTTTGTGCTGATCTGTTGGTGCTCTCTTGCAGCTGGGCTAATCAGGACGAGGTCTGGAGGAATATGCTGCATAAAGACAGGACCTACCCGAGGGATAAAGATCTTTTTCAGAGACACCCTGAGCTACAGAAGAGCATGAGGGGCATACTGCTGGACTGGCTGATGGAGGTGGGTTATTCGTTCGCTATGTGACGCACAGTGGATCGTGCATCGCGTAAACTAACGCAAATTGAAGGGATAATTGTGGTTTTGTCTTGTACTATTTAATGCATAATTGCAGCTAAAAAGTTTGTTTTTGAACACTCTCTCCTATCCAAACTAGCAGGACTTGGCTGTCAGGGACCATTGCAGATGGGGGCAATTCTTTTTCCCAGTTTCACACCTGGGATAGTTTAAATTGAGGGTGTCTTGGTCACATGATCCTTTGCAGCTCCTCATGCCAAGACGGAGAGGCTGAGGAGCTCTAGCTGGTGTTGGTTCTCCCGACATGCGGAGTTCTTGGCATGTGATGCCTACAGTTCTGCTAAAAGTGGGGGGTTGTCTGCTTCAAACCGTTTTGTCAGACTCATCCCCTATATACGGTAGAGGCAGAGGTCTTGAGGGTGGACTAGGCACCCAGTGTTTCATCCCTTAGGGATGTTCTTGGTGAATTGATAGGTGGGTTACCTGTTAAGCCTGTTCTATGTATAGATATTGAGTTTGTGGTGTGTATTGTTTTAATTTTATTTTTTTGTTGCTTTTTCTCCTTTACACTCAGACACAACATTGTTGTGTATCTGGCCTATTCCTGCGCTTTGCGTACATAATGGTGCATTATGGGAAATCTGGACAGCTGATTACTAGAACATAGTGTGTACAATCTCTTTGAAACAGACTACTTTAGCACGAAGATTATGTACCCACTACAAATTTGACTGTCTCCAGTCGAGTCCTGTGTGCTGGTTAGATGCATTCACCAAACGGTGGCCACTGCCGAGCTATAAAGCATTGGACTACCCAGGAGCCGTAATCCTATGTCCAATGGCTACTTAGGTGGGAGTGGAGCAGCCACACTGGTTTTGTGTTGTATTATACAGTTCTATGATCTCTGCTTTCGGTACAGAGATCAGTTTTGTGTTCTATTCATTGGAATCAAAATCTTCCTAATGTTTCTGGGTTCAATGCCAGCCAGGGGGGGTCTCTGTTCAGGTGGGTCAATTGGCTTCTGGATTTGCCCCATGTGTATGGTTTGTGCCTGACTGCGGAGGGACAGGGCCTCTTATGTCTGCTTAAAATTCTATTTGTACTGCTCTACAGAACATGTTAATGATATGTACACATAGCATGAATAATTAGATGCCAGTATTGTGAAGAACTGAAGACAATGTGGCTTGCAAGTCTGTAGGAGGGAGCCCCTTGTGTAGCAGAGGAGAGAATTGATTGCACCTCTGCTTGTTTCTCCTGCAAGCGACTTGTCAGTTCCTGTCTCCTCTAACAGCCGTTTCCTGTTGTTCCTCAGGTCTGTGAAGTTTACAAGCTGCACAGAGAGACCTTCTACCTGGCACAGGACCTCTTTGACCGGTTTATGGCAACGCAAGAAAATGTTTTGAAGAACAGCCTGCAGCTCATTGGCATCGCCTCTTTATTCATAGCTGCCAAGCTGGAGGTGTGTAATACTACCGCATCTGTCTCCTGCAATGGAGGCAGCCATCTTCTTGGTTGGATCAGTGAGACTTGCTGCTTCAATCTAAAACACTAGAAGATACAATAGGAATCTTGTAACAATAGCATGTGGAAGTTCCCACACTATACCAGAACTTGATATTTGACCTTGTGGTCATCCTCTTATCAGCCATTTTGTTGTTTCCCTACAGAGGCCGCCAATAATTACTAAAATAAGTTTACTGGGTACAAGGGTAAAACATCCTTCTCCTCTGAAACATTTATGGAATGTTGAGTAGTATTTTAATTTTGATCTCTCAAACTCATTAATTGGCCCTTTCCTCGCAGTTATTTCAGCTGGTTTGTTTTATTCTTCCACATAACAGGACTGGACTGTTCAGGGGCGGATCTAGAAAAAATTCTACCCCGGGCGATTTTGGGGGGGGGGCGATGGGCGATTTAGGGGGGGGGGGGGGATTTAGGCCCCGCCCCCTTTCTGCCATCTAGGCTGCCGGCAGTGACAATGTGCTACCTGGCTGCTATGATTGTGTTTAAAACACAATCGGAGCAGCCGGGCAGCACATTGTCACTGCAGAGCGGACCTGCACATAGTGTGCAGTCGCCGTGTGCAGGTGGGGGGGGGGGTGGGCAATCATTTCCCCCCCTTCCTGGATCCGCCACTGGCTCTGTTGAGTGCTAATCTCTCGTTTCTTTCAGGAATCTATCCTCCCAAACTCCACCAGTTCGCCTACATCACAGACGGAGCTTGTATAGAGGATGAGATTATAAGCATGGAGCTGATTATCATGAAGGTAAGGAAGCTGTGATGAGTGTATTACTGCAGCATGATTACAGTTTCCAATACCTGGTATATTCCACATAGCGCCGCTATTTGTTCATTTAAACGTTTTAAACACTGCCACAATTATAAAGTATTTGTATCATCTTTGTTAGATGTGATTCCGTGAATCTTTTTTGCGTTCTCTAGCCCATGACTTAGAGGGTAGAACCACCTGGTAGCGGAACAGAAGATACTGCAACAAGCTCTAGACTCTTGGTAGACTACAGCTTGATATGTTGTCATGTGCAGAGCAATTTGTTCACTTAAGTTTCTAGTATGCTTTATTTAACCCCAACGCAGCCTTTTGTGCATTACCGTTTGAAACATTCATGTATTTGTTTTAATGATATTTTTTTGCAATGAACATGTTGGATTGCGGCAATTTCTTATCCCTTGCCATGTTCTCTCTAGGCACTTAAGTGGTGTTTAACGCCAATGACTGCGATCGCCTGGCTGAACGTCTACCTACAAGTCGCGTACATTAAAGAGCTGCAGCAATTCCTCCTCCCCCAGTACCCTCAGCAAACGTACATACAAGTGATGGAGGTACGGTGCGCGGCCCTTCCGTCTCGCTGTAGCTGGCGTGGTGTCGGCATTTCCTAAATAGAACTGTTCAATCTCTTTCTAGCTGCTGGACGTGTGTATCCTTGATATTGGGTGTCTGGAATATCCGTACAGTGTCTTGGCAGCCTCTGCACTTTATCACTTCTCCAACGCTGACCTAGTGGAAGAGTGTCTGGTACGTCTTGTAAAAAGTAGCTAACTATAACCAGGATTAACCTGGAATCTTATGGCCCTTGGTATTACTGCCCTGCAAAATAATAGAACACTTCTTGCTTTCAAGAGCATTTTCTTCATCACATAAGATTGCAATTTGAAAAGAGTTCAGTTCCTCAAACTTGATAAAATAACTTAAACTGCAAACTGAGCGATTGTAGTTGAGTAGTTGCACCTTTACCATAATGGTGAAATGTTTGTTAGACTGAGCGGAATTCACAAAACTGTTACATTTCTGATTTCAGTTGTATATTGGCACATGTAAAACTAGACTGTACTTTTACCTCCGGGAATACAGTTTTGAGTGTTGACTGACGCGTTTAGCGCACCTTAATGTTTAACTTGCGTTTTTGTTTCTTTACAGGTTGTCAATGGACGGAACTCGAAAGCTGCATAAAATATGTGGTGCCTTTCGCTATGGCCATACGGGACACAGGCAGAACAACAAAATTAAAGTTCTTTAAGGGAGTGGACATAGAGGACATGCACAATATTCAGACACACACAGGCTGCTTGAAGCTTCTGGTAAGTGTCTTATTTTCCATTGAACAGTTCGGTTAAGGATACTCATTATCCAGTGGCGATATCAATGCACACAGATCCATTGCAAAAAATATATCAAATAATGGCACTAAATGGTATCTGTCTCCCCAGTGACATAATCGCAAAGTTAACTGGATGTGTTGGCTGGTTTTGAAGTCTTATGTAACATGTAAAATAAGTTGGTGTTTGTAGTGGGATACAGCAGAGACAATGGTCCTTAGTGTGCATTGCTGTGTCACACTGCCACATTGCAATTTGGGCTTAGTCTATCTTATGGAAGCTACTTGTTTTGAAATTGGAAATATTTATTTAAAATATGAGCCCATCCAAGTTGTTGGCGATAAATTAACTTTGCGTTCAAGTGAAGACCCTGTTGGGATCTAATGCAGGCCCTAAAAACCTGGCATTACACTTTATTCAGCTGCTGTGATGTCACTTACCCCTCCTACACACCCACCAATCCACAGCTTTGCAGAAATGCAGACTGTCGGTTACTCAGTGCCTGTAGGCTTTCCTATATATTAACGGGATTCTGTCCCTATGCCAATCACTGGTGCCCATTGTCCAGAGGGACTGCAAACTATATGCAATAAGGGTGTTATATTTGTGCTTTTTTTTTGGTTATGGGTGGATGTCTGGGTGGTAGTGAAAGCTACACCTGTTTCTGGAGGTGTTAACTTAAATTCAAACTAACCCACATGTTTGTTAATGGACTGGATGTCTGATGTAACTTAGTCAAAACCTTAGATTCTACGGGTCACTCTTGCAACAACTGGTTTAGAGACTCAATGTATGTTAAATTGATGTATGCCGATCTCTCGTTTTGGGTTTTGTACTGATTGACTTGTTTCCTTTTTAGGAAAAGGCTCAAATAAAGAAGGAATTGTTGGAGGAACAGAATCGGGTTTCTCCTGTGCCAAGTGGTGTCCTGACACCCCCCCCAGAGTGACAAGAAACCAAGTATTCCTGACACGGACTGACATTGCCACAGATTGGACTATTGGTGTGGCAGGAGGGGGCCTTATTGGGGAGGCTACTACCTGGCACTGTATATGCTTTTAAAAACTTCCTTGTGTGTTCCTGCCAGGGTGCGCCTCTTTCTGTCAAATGAAATTCTTTTATTTTAACAAATGGCTACGGAAAGCCCATGTTGTTGCTGCTATGAAAAATGCTGCTGGATGCCAAGGAAAGCGAGGAATTGGGGGGGGGGGGGGGGGTCACTTGGCCTGCTGGGTGTCAGGTGTACGTGTGCAATCTCTCCTATCTTTGTTTTTTACAATCTGTACTTTTTTTTTTATATAAACCTTCTAGAGATGCTGCTATATCTTTTTAAATAAAGATGCCGTCTTGGTGATGGCAAAGTTTTAAAGACAATGAGAAACCAACTTTTATTGTCTTAAATGGTCTGGGTGAATTTGTAGTAAGATGCTTTAACGTAAGCTTGGTACACACTGATGCAATTATCGTGCGGGTCACACGATTCGGATAATACAAGTGTGTGCACTCCCACGACCATGTTGTATTGTACCAAAACACATCGTATCTGTTTTGGTTTTACAAACTTCCTAATTGTTATCAACGATAGAACGATGTCAGGCTAATATGGAAGTGTGTACGCACTCACGGCCAGCAGTGTAGGCAGTTATCTGTAGAGTGTACAGAGTCACGGTCTATTCAGCAGATGGTTAAGAGAGATTAAGATCACAGATCTGAAGGTAAATCATTGAGGTGTGTACACATGAATCTTCATGTTCATCGGGAGTTTGTCTATGATAAAGTATTTGCAGAGATAGCATCTTCTATAGTGTACCCAGCCTTAGTGTATTGTATATCTGATTATAGGACAAACATTTTAGTGGTCCTCTGTCCTACATGTTCAAATATAGTGTTGGCTTCATGTTTTAGCCCTGAAAAAAGTGGTGTGAAACATTTTTGTTCTGACAAGGTATGGGAAATTTACATTTAGTTACATAAGGCAACTAGTGTGTGCATAGGCAAAACTACTTCCCCCATATTGGCTTTCATTTAAATATCCTCCATTGTGATGAACGTTTGACAAATTACATTGCAATTGCTACAGTGTGTTATCCTGCGAGCTTCTAGTCTCTGTAAAATACTTTGGGCTAGATTTACTAAACTGTGGGTTTGCCTATAGCAACCAATCAGATTCTAGCTTTCATTTTATAGACTGTACTAAATAAATGATTAGCAACCAGATTCTAGCTTTCATTTATTTAGTACCGTCTACAAAATGACAGCTAGAATCTGATTGGTTGCTATAGGCAACATCCCCACTTTTTCAAACCCGCAGTTTAGTAAATATACCCCCTAATGTGTTTTTTAGTAAAGACAATTTGTTTCTGGCAGACCCTTATATACAAACATACCTCTGGAGACCTAGGGGGTTTTAAACTGCCTTAAGGGACAGCCTGCAGCAGTCGTTAGACTCCTGTGGTGTCTGCACAAATAGTTAGGTTGTGCATACATGGAAATTCTTCCTTTATTTTAGGATAGCCTGAACTATGTATAAACTATTCTAGAACTACAATAAAAATGTTTAATGACTAGGTGCAGGGGAATATGGATAGCACAACTCAACGTTTAACACAAACAAATCGCATTTCTTGCATTCCATTACTTTGCATTTGCTAGAACAATGACCCTCTTATTTACAGCAACCTATGGCTCTTGCTGTCTGTGATCTGGTTTGGAATTTGCACCATACTGTTATGTGGTTTACATTCAATGAGCTGGTTCCCATAAACAATACTTGTGTTTGAGACATGCGGTTTTATACACTGTCCATACAAGGTTAATGGCTGCTGACCAGGATCTTATGCAAAGGTAAAGACATAACTTTGTCTATGAACAATAATGCATTGAATGCCTTTGGGTGTTGCAGTAAACACGGCTTCATAGTTACAGCTCTGAATGGGTCATGCAGATTGCATTGAATTACAAATCAGTGATTAGAGGTGAGCAGAGTTATTTTGTAATTCGAGAGTTTGTCCTCTTTCAAATTCATGGAAGTGAGAAGTTCCAGTGTCTCTTAAACCCAGCAAAGTGTATAATAAGCCAAAAGGGGTTATGGGTAAACCTGCCCACAGCAGGAAGTGTGATGTCAAGGAACAATCCTGGCTCATTTGAATTGGTTCAAAATACATAGTGGCAGATTCAATTTTACAGTTCATACCAAATGAGTCCACATTCGCAAGTGATGTGATGGGTTGACTGATGATTTAGTTAAAGTTGCGAGTACAACTTAAGCCCCCTTAGTAGGTCCTTCCAAATATGAATCCTGAAGGGGTAAACAAAAAATAAATAAAATTGATTGGTGTCGACCTGGTATTTCAATGCAGACACAAGGAGCGCCTAAATGTATAACACAATGTCATTATGTAATCTGGTTCACGTCAAAATCCAGACTACAGTCGTTAGAGCTTCTATGACATCACTCTCCCTTTTCTTCACCCCTAAAGAAGTGAATTCCAAACTTTATCAGTTCAAGGCACCCTTAGGGACAACATAATTTTTTTTCAAGGCACCTCTAAGCCAAAATAATTACCAAGTAGTCCAGCGGCGCACGGAGGATTGTCGGGGGGGGGGGGGGGCCGACCCAAAAAAAAAACCAGGGAGAGCTGCTGCAGCAGCTCCGTTTCGCCATTGCTGTCCTATACAGCAGCCGCGGCGCTGTCTAAGAAGCGTCTGCGGCGGTGCTGTATACAATACAGCACCGCCGCGGACGCTTCTTTGACAGCGCCGCGGCTGCTGTATAGGACAGTGGCCACTTAGCGCAGGGGGGGTTTCTAGAGACTCAGAAAACCCCCCCCCCCCCCCCTCCCTGCGTGCGCCACTGTAGTCCCCCTGCCTTGCTTATCACTGGCCCTGGCCGAGGCACCCCAGGGAACTGCTGCCCTAGTACATTATTTTTTGTTTATTATTTGCAAACAAGTTTGGCTAGCTGTGAGTCAGTCTGCCCTATAAATATCGTTCCTCCTATCATGGCATCTCCATGCCCAGGAGAATTAAAGAGGACGCTGGACATAATTTAGTTTATATTTAATTTAAAACTAAACCCACCAGTTACTTCATGTACATTATTTAACTGAGCAACACATCATTTGAAATCTAGGTTTATGGTGGCTTTACGGAATTCTGAGGTCACAAAACACAGTAGTTCGTCCCTCACACACATTAGCTTTAAGTCCTTGCATTCAATTAATTGATTTCACTAATCTAATTTTTGCTTTAAATATTCATCACAAAATTTGCTGTTTGAGAGAAACAAATGTGCAATCTGTAGGCCGACGCTCTACGAGTTACTTGATTAACAAGATGACGTGCAGCTTATTGTACGTCTTTCTGTGTTTTTAATAGAGCTCTTAATCTTCTGCCAAGGTAATTAACAGGGAAACAATGCAGAAAGCGCCTTCTCCCTCTAGGTTGCTGGGTTTTTGTAGGTGGAGATCACCATTAACCTTTGGGCTGCGCTGTGACAGGAGGCAGATTCATGCCGCGACCTGCGGAATTAGGAAACCGCTTCATTATAAAGAGCGATGTGTTGAGATAGTCACCATCTTATTTACTCTGGGTCTACGCTCAAATGTGACACAGGAAATATATTCGCTCAGCTGAGAAACTAATGCAACGTCGCTCCCAGCCTGCCTTCCCTGACCCGTCAAATTATCACCTGTCAGAGGCGAAGGCTGATTTATCTGTGCAGTAAAGAGATGGATATTCATAAGAAAAGAATATTAAAATAATCGTTTGAGATGTCATACCAAAATATATTACCTACAATAGCAAATTGCCATCTTTTTTTAACTCATTTATTTTTGGTTCTTCAATGTGTGATTTTTTTTGCAGTCCAACTGCTTAAAAAAAAAAAAAAAGTGCAGACCTGAATAAATAAAATGGGGGTTCAGTCAAATTTTTTAAGTTTTTTTCACAGATCCAAACCACTAAATCCCACAGGAGGATCTTTTGATGTCACAAGCATCAGGTATATATATTCATGAGAACGCAGTCTATCAATTTATTAGGAACTATTGATATCAGTGAGGCATGAGGCACTGAAGGCTTTTGTGTATGAGCGCCTCAACGTCACAAGCTTCCTGTGTCTTGAAGGGTGCAGTGTACACGTCGTCTCCACATAGTGGAGGCAGATTTTTATTTTATTTTTAGCTCAACCCAGTGTTTCCCAAACTCTGTCCTCAGGGACCTCTAACAGTGCAGGTTTTCCATATCTCCTTGCTGGAGCACAGGTGTAATCATTACTGACTGACACATTGTAACAGATCCACAGGTGGTATAATTACATTGTATCAGTCAGTAATAAATACACCTGTGCTCCAGCAAAGGAGATATGGAAAACCTGCACTGTTAGGGGTCCCTGAGAACTGAGTTTAGGAAACACTGGCTCAACCAATAGCCTACTGATTCAATAGTCCTTAGCAGTAATCGCGGAGGTGTGAGGCACAGAGAGATGTCACTGGTCCTTGGTGAATACATGGTTTGCATTCTCTTCAGTATAGATGTAACCCAAACAATAGCGTGGATAGGCCATATTTATGCTTTATAACTGGAAATAGTCTTCCAGTTTGGCCCCTCTGTCTGATATTGAGAAGTGCTGTGTGGGTCACATCTATGAACGTTATTGATATCTAGAGCTGGGCGGACTGAACAAAAGGTGTGTAATTGCTTTGTTGTGTCTGCTTGTTATTCAGATGCTTCCTCACAAGATGCAATACAGGGTGAGCAAGGAGCGAGCCGGGTGTTCAATAGATTAAAGGATGGTGGAAACCTGGAGACAGAATAATGTACATTATGAAATGAAACAACCACTGCAGACAACATCTGCTTTACAGGGGCCAGAAATCTCACACTATAAACTTCTACCATTAGGAACCTTTCACCTATTTTCATGTCATACTCGGAGATGAGCCTGCAGAATGTTGGGCATATTGTCCTGTAGGAAACTTCTCTTTCTCAGTGGTAAATGTAAATATACAAGTTTATATGAGAGATGGAGGTTGAAATCACCTTTGTCTGAGATGTATCTTTTCTATATTTCATGTATTTACAATTTCTACATATTTACATGATGATGTCCACCGATCAATTCACCTCATGCCGCCAAAACAGCTCTGACCCGGACTCCACAAGACCTCTGAAGGTGTCCTGTGGTATCTGGCACCAAGACGTTAGCACCAGATCCTTTAAGTCCTGTAAGGTGTGAGTTGGGGCCTCCATGGCTCGGACTTGTTTTTCCAGCACATCCCACAGATGCTCGATCGGATTGAGATCTGGGGAATTTGAAGGTCAAGTGAACACCTTGAACTCTGTCATGTTCCTCAAAACATTCCTGATTTATACTGCAGTGTGGCAGGGTGCATTATCCTGCTGAAAGAGGCCACCGTCATCAGGGAATACCGTTGCCATGAAGGGGTGTACTTGGTCTGTAACAATGTTTAGGTAGGTGGTACGTGTCAAAGTAATATCCAAATGAATATCAGGACCCAAGATTTCCCAGAAAAACATTGCCCAGAGCATCACACTGCCTCCGGCGGCTTCTCTTCTTCCCATAGTGCATCCTGGTGCCATCTCTTCCCCAGGTAAACAACGTACACGCACATGGACGTCCGTAAAAGAAAACGTGATTCATCAGACCAGGCCACCTTCTTCCACTGCTCCATTGTCCAGGGGGTCAGCACGGGCACTCTGACTGGTCTGTGGCTACACAGCATGCTGCAATGCACTGTGTGTTCTGACACCTCTCTATCATAGCCAGCATAGCCCTTTTTCAGCAAGTTCTGCTACAGTAGCTCTTCTGTGGGATTGCACCAGACAGGATAGCCTTTTTTTACCACTTTTATATTACATATAAATATATATATACAACCTTAAGTGGAAGTAGAGCTATTTGGTTACACTATTTAGATCTTCAGATCTTTGGCTGGTGAAAGCTTGTCCATGTCAATTCAAACAATAAAGTATGTTGGCCAGACATGAGCCAAACTAACCCTCAACCAAAGAGCTGAGTAAGATCAGTTTAAACTTTTTCTAAACGCATAAATGGTCACAATGTACAAAACGGGGTTGTATGGTGCTCTAACCAAGCAGCCGGACCACAGAGGGGGTAACTGTTATTAGGGCAGGGTATTTTGGAGTAACAGAAGGTAGGGAGATCAGTTGATGACAATCCCTTGACCTCAATGCTTTTGACTTGCATTGAACGCAAATAAAAGAGCACGCAGCATCCAAAAAGCCACGTCGCTCCTCATCACCACACTTCCAACTGCACGCATGATCACGAGTCTTTGTGGTGACGTGATAAACAATAGGTTTCAATATCATCCACTTTTACCAGCATTGTCCAGCTTTCTTTTAAAAAAATTAGTAAACACAAACTTGCATTTTGACACCAGTGGATACGAGTCCTTGTGATTAAAGATAATATTTGAAATGACTGGATTCCAATAGCAATAAGGGTTAATAGTTTTGCAAAGAGCAGCAACATTGTTGCAAAAATATTAAAAAAAGTAACTGGTCTTGGCTGCCTGCCAAGTTCTGTTATACTGAATGGGAGAGGGGGGCAGTGTAAGGGCTCAGACTATTATCTTTTCAACCTGAATTGATACATGTCAGCTGAAATCTCCAGCTCACAGAGAGTTAGGTTGTAAACTGACTTAAGGTGCCCTTATATTTGTGCAGTAGAAAACTTAATAATAATTTGCATATTATCTTAACATCAATTGGACAATATAAGGTTTTTAATAAAAAAAATAATAAAAAAAAAAATGTGTGTGGTGTTCTCCTTTGATGTTTCCAGTAGTTATGAATTAGGCAAGAAGGATTAGCCATGCTTGTCAGCTGCCTGGCTTCATACAACAATTACATACAGCACACAAGTCTGAGTTTAAGTAGTCTTTTCCCCATCAAGCAGATACTGGGTGTCACAAGTGATTTGGTGAGTTTTTTTCGTGGGGGTATCCATTGGTAGTTATTAGTAACGAGCAAAGGACAACGTAAGAAGCTTATATATTGTCAGAATAACTTAACTTGTCCTAATTTGTATTTGTATAGTTTAAGTGAGGTCACAAATCCAACTTTGTATAGACTTTGTTGCCAAGGAGACGGTTCCCATTATGGGAGCAGCTGTCGACAGGAAGATTCTTTGGCAATTTTACAATAACCATTCAGCGACTTGCGATCAGCAGGTGTTACCTCCGGCTTCAAACAAGAGTCCTGCAACTTCCCAAATCACTGCTGTCTGCAAGTGCCCAGCTTGTGCAAAACACTCAGAGTAACTTCCATCTCTTCTCAAGAAGGAACATGCATATTTAGCTGTTGTGTAATCACCCACATAGAGTAGTCCACGTTAGTTCCTCATCAAAAAAATAAAAGGCTGCAAGTTGTGATGACTTTCATTAGAACTACTTATACTTCTACTCGATTATTTTCACAGCCAGTGAAACTTTAGAAGTCTACAAATAATTTGTGCAATAAAAGTGATTAAATAAACAAACTAAAACACTGTGCGATTGATAATAATGAAAACACGGGACTGTGCCGTCAACACTGATACCCTGTTTGTTGTATAGTCATAAAACAACATTTGCAGATGTTTTTATAAAGGATATATCAATCTGATCATCCAATTTGGTCTTTTCCAGCCAAGCTGACCTGACACTGCTCTGTTTGGGATCAGAAATATTAATTATTGATGATGGAAATCTGATCAGGATTTATCATATAATAATTAGAGGGACTGGTAAATGTATTGGCCTGTTTATGTGGAGATTTAAAGCCCACAATGCATGGGCTCTTTGGAATACAATATTCACTCCCAATCAGATCTGTACAATCTACTTTTCCATGCGTGTCTCCAAACTGTCCATGGATCTGAGGAAGGATTGAAGCAAGTCTCTTACAAACAGAATGTATCCCCAATAACACTATCTGGCTCCTTCTAAACTACTTTGTTTAATCTCTAATCACACAACAACCCCTTAATATCTGCTCCATCCCATAATAATCCCCAACAACCCAATACACTAATTATACTGATAGCAAATTGCTTACAGTCCTATATCATGACGGTGTTTTCTTCTGGACACTGGACGAGTTAGCATTGAGTGGACATTTTTAATTTATTTATTTTTTCCAGCTACCTCTAGTGGAAGTTCATTCATAGGAGATACTACCCTCTTTCTGCAAAATAATACATTGCAATATTACGTTGTATCATTTGACTGACTTCCTCCACATATTAAGCCGTGTTTTGTCTTTACTGCTTCTGATGAAAGTTCCATTACGGAACACTGTCAAACTGAGCGCTTACAGCTCGCATGTGGGCGGGGCCTGATTATAGAGTGCACACTTCTGGCAGAAGGATGACCCGAGCTGACCGGGAGTGTAGGATATCGGGTAGCTGACTTGTAGGTTTTAAAAATATTATCAGCATCATTTATTTATATAGCGCCACTAATTCCGCAGCGCTGTACAGAGAACTCATTCACATCAGTCCCTGCCCCATTGGGGCGTACAGTCTAAAATCCCTAACACACACTCACGCAGACAGAGAGACACACAGACAGACAGAGACTAGGGTCAATTTGTTAGCAGCCAGTTAACCTACCAGTATGTTTTTGGAGTGTGGGAGGAAACCGGAGCACCCGGAGGAAACCCACGCAAACATGGGGAGAACATACAAACTTCTTACAGATAAGGCCGTGGTCGGGAATTGAACTAATGACCCCAGTGCTGCAAGGCAGAAGTGCTAACCACTACGCCACCTTAAAAATATATAATAGGTTCCTTCCACTATATAACTCTCAGTCTGTGGCTTCCTGCTGCCTCCATTCCCCTCCTCACATCATATCACTACCTCTGTCACAAATCTAGATCATTAATTTATGCTAACAGGATGGTTTATATACAGTTTATTTACCGTACATAACATAGGTTGATGACTTGGGATGTGGGATAGACTTTGTCAAACATATATCTGTCACTATGGAATTGTTTCCTAAGTGAACAGAGCTGTTATAGCAACCAAGGAAAGTGTTGCATCACCAGCGACATACATAAATATATGTCTGCTTCACACTTTAGTTCCATGTAAATATATCGCATGTAAGCATGTATTATGAGCTAATTATTACAGGTAGGACAAGTCAGAGGACCTGTCATGCCATTATACTGAGTGTCCAGCAGGGGGCGTGCGTGTTCTCCAGGACAGCATCAGCCTTACAGGATCATACTAAGAGATCTGAGTAAAGATTTTTCACAATTTCTCACATTGTTTTCTAGACAGAAAACACACATGTAAGAAAAGCTCTGTTACAATGTTGCAGTCCTGGGGATTATGATCCCTAAACTGAAAAGCATGTGCTGTTCACAAACCAATTACAAAGACAGCACTGGACAAATAAATAAATAAATATATATATATATAGCATGGATACAATATGGCTATTGTAAAATAATGTCAATGTGTGAGTTGCTGCTTACCTCCATTCCCCTCCTCACATCATGTCACTGCCCCTGTCACATGCAGCCCTGTCCTCACTAACACATCACTCATCTCCTGATATACTCTGTGCTGCTGGGGAACCTGCTCCTTCCACTATATAACTCTCAGTCTGTGACTTCCTCCTACCTCCATTACCCTCCTCACATCATGTCATTGCCCCTGTCACATACATCCCTGTCCTTAGTAACACATCACTTGTCTCCTGATATACTCTGTGCTGCTGAGGGACCCTGCTCCTTCCACTATGTAACTCTCAGTCTGTGGCTTCCTGCTGCCTCTATTCCCTCCTCACATCATGTCACTGTCCCTGTCACACGCAGCCCTGTCCTCACTAACACATCACTTATCTCCTGATATACTCTGTGCTGCTGGGGGACCCTGCTCCTTCCACTATATAACTCTCAGTCTGTGGCTTCCTGCTGCCTCCATTCCCCTCCTTACATCATGTCACTGCCCCTGTCTCATGCAGCCCTGTCCTCACTAACACATCACTCATCTCCTGATATAATCTGTGCTGCTGGGGGATCCTGCTTCTTCCACTATATAACTCTCAGTCCGTGCCCAGGCCTTTTAAATGTAAGCACCTTTGTAACATAACATACATTTTCTTATTTGAAGGGGACAAAACTCAAAATCCAAATTAAGTGTTATGAACATTTGATTTTGCTGTATGTTATTTTTTTTTAAAAGCACTTAAAAAATATCAGTGCCTTCTAAAGTACTGACGTCATGGGGTTTGGAGAGGGTGTGATCTATATTCAGGACTTCATGTGAATGTTATCCAGCAAATTGGACAATAATCTTGGCAGCTACTAACTTAAAGAAGTTCACCCCCAAAATAAGCCATCTACTTTAGGGTGGAGTTGAAGAATTTGAAATAAATTATTAATAATAATAATAATTATAATTACGCTGATGGTGTCGTTCACCAAATTTTCTGGAGTCCCTGATTGTTGTGATGATCCCACAATGCACTGCTCTCTACACATGTCAATTGTTAATGTTTGGGCAGCACTGTGGCTTAGTGGTTAGCACTTCTGCCTCACATCACTGTGGTCATGAGTTCAGTCCCTGACCAAGAGTTTGTATGTTCTCCCCATGTTTGTGTGGGTTTCCTCTGGGTGCTCCGATTTCCTCCCACACTCCAAAAACATACTAGTAGGTTAATTGGCTGCTAACAAATTGACCCTAGTCTGTGTTTCTGTCTGTGTATGTGTGTGTGTGTTAGGGAATTTTGATTGCAAGCTCCAATGGTGCAGGGACTGATGTGAGTGAGTTCTCTGTACAGCGCTGCGGAATTAGTGGCGCTATATGAATATCTGATGATGTGTTTCGGAAGTTGACGTGGGATCGGTGTACACCGAGCAGCACCCTGCAAGATAAATGTGCTTTTGTTTTTTTTCATTTTAAATTTACTGCCTAAATGTTCTAGTTTGAGTAGAATTATCCTTCAAAATGTAAAGGTGGTAAGTGGTGTGGATGTATTAGAAAAATGTTACCTAGGGAACAAGTTAGAAAAGTAGAAATGGCCTCTAATATGCCCCTAGACCGTGCCTGAGGTGAGGAAAGCAAGTTTTACTGACTGTGGATTCGTTCAAAGCCATATGGTGCACATGGGGTGTTTCTTCTGAGACTTCCTGATATGAAATTGTTTTATTCTTATACTTTTATTTACTCATTCCTAATGACAAATGTGTTGTGTTTGCCAGTATTGTTTTTGTGTTTTGTGTGTGTTTGCTATACATACTTTCAATATTCATCATACGTCATACGTTATATATATACGTTATATAAATAAATAGTGATGATGATGATGATGATGATGATATGCCTCCCCATTATTGCTGAAGTTATTGCATGCAAGTACAAAAGGGAAGATGTTAAAGCAGATGATATGCAACTCCTGTGCTTCTGCAGCTGTTGTGGAACTACAAGTCCCAGCATATCCTAACAGCCTATTAAGGACTAGCCTTTGTTTGGCAAGACATGCTTGGACTTGTAGTTCCTCAGCAGCTGTAGAGTCACGCCCAATAAATGCAGTGCAGTAAATATGCAATAATTTTCTATTCAAATAAATAATGAAAATAAAATAACAATAAAAAATTATAATAAAAAAAATGATAAAAATAAAATAATAAGATAATAGTAATAATAATAATAATAATAATAATAATACTGTAAAATTACAATAATAATAATAAAAATAATAATATTAGTAATGATAATAATATGGAATTACCCAGGATGCACCCAGCTATTCTTATCATCTAGCAGTGAGGCTTACTGGGAGCTGTCAAACTTTCCTGCTCTCTTATTGGATTTGACACTTTCCTGGCCTCTGATTGGCTGTCCAGCTGTCCTGCTCTCTGATTGGCCGTCCCCACACTCCCCGGGGCCAGAAGGAGACTCCACGTGCTGCCTGGGCCACGTGCTTCTGTTTACTCACGTGACCCTAGCTGACAGCTGGTGACAGCATGGCCCGGGAACTACGCCCACGGCTGCGTGACGTCACAGAGGGGGCGCGGCAATAGGCCCTATATAAACCTGTGCCGCCTGCTGCGCTTTCTTGTGAGTCGCTGCTAGTGACGGGGGAGGGCGCTAGTTCGCAGGGCCGGTAAATATCTTGTTTCTTGCGGCGAGCATACTCGGAATGCGGCTCGGGCGGGAGAAGTAACTTATACATTTACATCATAGAGGGTCTTGTTCTTTCTGCAGAGAAGCCAATGTGACAATAGAGGGGCCAGTGTAATAGGAAGAGCCCTTTGTGCATTTAGTGCTTGGCCATAAAAATTACTTAAAAGGGTTTTATACCTTCAGATGACTTGAACTTACTGGCATGTATGTGCCCTATGCAAGTTTTACTACTCCAGTTATTTTTTTAGCTTCTGTTTTTGCTTTTTTGCATTGTGTTAATCAGGCAGAGTTATCTCCACTTATTGCTGTGAGATAGTACACTGCTATGCAGAGCTTTTGCACTGAATACAGTTGTATCAAGAGAGCAGTCTTGTGTCCTATGTTGCTGCAATGAAAATAAACAACTGTAAATATTGATATAAAGATGTGTCAAAAAAGAATAATAAAAAAGAAAATATAGTGTCATAGGCAAACTGAGGGTGGGAGGTTCCTAGTGCCTGGAAACCCCCCTCCAAGCCTGGGGCACTGTGTAATTGTGGTGGCCGGACCCTGCCCCCGCTTCACACGGCTCTGCTTGAAAAGGGAGAGCTGCGTGCACCTAACAGTAGTGCACGCAGCAGTGCCCATATATATTATGGGGATAGGAAGAGTTGGAGAGCAGCCAAGCACTGTCTAAAATTATAGCCACGCCCCCATGTATTCTGGTCACGCCCACTGGTGGCGTGGTGTGGAAACCCCCCCTCTACAAATCTTGCGTTTGCCCCTGAGTGTCTAATAAAAGATGCATGATGGTACACACAAGCCAATACATTAGTCATCTGATAGTGGAAACCTTTACATTTTTGTTGAGGGCTGCATAGTTTCAGTTGCAATTAAATCCTATACGTGTTGCAAGTTACATAGTAGACTGCTGGCGGTCAGCATGCGTGTGAGCTAATTGCATTGCAGCCATGCAGTATATGTTTTTAATGGTAACTGTATGACGGTACCCCCTACATGTCATTTGTATCGAACATGCTGTAAAGGACCCCTAGGCTTGGGGCCCCATGGAGGAGCCAAATCGCATATTATAAGGTTCTAATGCGGGGATAGATCGCAGTTCATCATCATCATTTATTTATATAGCGCCACTAATTCCGCAGCGCTGTACAGAGAACTTACATCAGTCCCTGCCCCATTGGAGCTTACAGTCTAAATTCCCTACACACACTGACAGAGAGACAGACAAAGAGGGAGAGAGTAGGATCAATTTAGATAGCAGCCAATTAACCTACTAGTATGTTTTTGGAGTTACAAAGTGCTATCCAGTATTTCATAAATAAGGGGAGATTCATTTGGCCACGATGTGCTTTTAGGCATCACTGTGATGCCCGGCTGTGCAAATTGCCTGCGGTTATGGTAAAGATCTCTGCTCATTTTTCCTTACACCTTTATGGGGTGTGAGGATAAATTAGCGGAGATTCCATACTCCACATCGGTACGATGCGTCCCCGGAGACACATTGTGCAGAATTCAATCTCCCCCATAAAGTGTGTTACCATGAGCAAAGGGCCACATCTCAGACCCTTCAAGATGTTTCCCATTTTCTAAAGCTGGGTACACACTACAGAATTTTCCACCAACTTTTTATGCCGATCGATTTTACATCCGATCAATGGTCCGATCGCGCGGTCCATGGACTGCATACACACTAGCCTTGTTTTAGACGATAAAGGGAAGAGCGGACGTCCCGTTAGCGACTTTTTACAGCCATGTTGTCATGAGCAATGACTTTAATTTTCGTACTCACTGTCGTGGATCAGTCGGAAACCTATACACACTACACAACAGAACAGGAGATTGGAACGAAAATATTGAACGGTACGACCAACCAAATGAGGCAACGATCGTCCATTTGGGCAGACTTTCGACCATCGTGTCACTGCACACACTGACCCGACTTACGAACGAGTGGTCGTATGTCGGCTGGTTGAGCCGATTATTGGGCAAAAACCCTGTAGTGTGTACCCAGCTTAACTAATAACATAAATATAGTTGCACTGATAGCCCTCATCATGTTTACAATAACCTGTGTAGCGGAGGGAAGGCAGTATTTCAGTGTACGCCTCATTCCCTGTTGCTTAATAACATTTTATTTTCTTGCACTGATCTTTGACAATTGAGATCTGTGGCTGATCTATTATTATTGTCCTTTATTTATAGAACGCCAACATATTATGTAGTGTGTTACAGAGAAGTCCAGTCATTCACATAGCTTCCTGTCCCAATAGAGATTACTATCTAAAGTCTTTATCTCTCTCTCTCTCCCCCTCCAGAATTATTTTGGACTATGGAAGGTAATTACATGACCCCCATAACTCCCAACATTTCAGTACCTGGCAGGGGTATGTGGCCACATAATGGTGGAGGTTCCAGGTTTGAATTGACAGATCTCACTAAATCCAGGGGGTGCATATGGAGAACCATGGAGGTCCCACGTTTAGTACTCCCACCTTTCTTCTAGTTATGGGGGGGTGAGGTTTATGCCAAACACATTTGGGAGAATGTCCTTTAAGACACTAAAGTTTGGCAGTGAAATATATGACAGAGAAGGGAAATCATACTTTATGCTGATGTGATGCCCCAATGTCCCCCTCCAGCAGTAATTTATCCCTTATGTACGGGGACTCCGACGATAATGAAAGTTTTCACCTAGCCCATTCATCTCCCTTCTAAGGTGCTGCGCCCTCTCCGTGACGCCTCCGCTCTGAATCATTTACTTGTCTCTTTGCTGCAATGATGGAAAGTGAACAGCAGCTTATCTGAGCCAAGTAATTAGGCAGCAGAGTGATGAGAGTGTCGATAATTAATGTTCAGAGCTTTATTGTAGATTACAATTGGTTTTGAATGTGGAAATATAAACTTGGTCTGCTCCATTACCTTTATGGCCAGTTGCAAAACTCTGTACGTTTCCCTGCAGCCGTCATAACCCGCGTGGAAAGACATTGAGAGCGATATTATCCACAGTCTTACACAAAGTGCAATAGTGCGACTGCTGCGGCAGAGCGTGACGTGTCCCAGTGTTTTATTCATCTCTTATCCTAGGAAGATTAAAAGGGAGCTCTGCACAAAAATAAGTCATATCACCGGATTTATAACTTAAGGATTTGCAAATTCTTTTAAAATCGTTTGGAAATATTTTGTATACCATTACTTCTAACCGATCTACTTGTGAGCTGAACAATCCAGATGCAGTGTGATATGTTTGTGAAAAGATAGCAGTCTGGGCTCTCGCATTCTCCTCCCCTCCATACTTATTACAATAGTGTAGCCACAATTATTGGTGGCATTTTACTTTGTTGCAGCTTTCTACAAAAGTAGAGAATACTTGTAGCGCCAATCTGCCTATTTAACCTGCATACTTTTTCAAGTTATACTCCTGTTGCTTCTTTCTGCAAACCGGAGGCGAGATTCCCTAATAGGCTGACATGGTTTGTGATGCCAAAACGCAGGGACCCTAGGATGAATGGCAAAAACCAGGATCGTGCTCTTCTAGCAGTCCCTGTTTTCCTTAGAGCTGAGGGCACTCAAATTTGTTCTGGGGGGTGGCGGTGCCCACCAGGTTGTTTCCTCTTGCACTGCCTTCTGGCGTCCAATTGGAGTTCAGTGCAGAATAGGGAATGGAATGAAGTTATATCAACTAATTATTTGTATAATTGGGGGAAGGAATCTTTCAAACTGGGGTCTGTTTGTATACTAGGCACCAAATTGGACTCCGTTTTGTACAGTGGTTACCTGATTGATCTCATCTCAGTATACTAGCCACCAGATTGTGCTATTTGTAAACTAGCTACCAAATTGCGCTCTTCTATGTATACTAGCCACCAGATTGTGCTATTTGTAAACTAGCCACCAAATTGCGCTCTTCTATGTATACTAGCCACCAGATTGCGCTCTTTGTAAACTAGCCACCAAATTGCGCTCTTCTATGTATACTAGCCACCAGATTGGGGTTTGCTTTCTATACAACAACAAATAGTCAATAGTCAACAGTCAAACAGTCTGTAGTCAACAAAATGGGCTTTACTTTCCTACTAGTCATCAAATTGTGCTCAAATTTGTGTACAACCAAAAAGATTGGGCTCAGCTTTGTATACTATCCACAAGGTTGTGGTCTGTGTTGTATACTGATATCATGTTGGTCTCTGATTCATACACAAGGCACTAGAATAAGTGAAGTGTGGTGCACAGAGAGGAACGGGATATCCAAAATGGTGTCATACAGACTTTTTCTGTGTTTAAATATACTTCCTCCTATCAGCCATTAGTTCAAAAATAATGTTATAGATTGTATGATGTTTCTCTGACAGTACTGGTGTGTGTGCATGTATCTATAATTTATACAAATGCTACATAGAATCATGTTTTCTCCTTGAACGGAATGTTCAGTAACTGTGATTGGAAAGAACTTCAGCCGCTAATGTGAATTACATTCCTGGTAGGTGTTTGGATAAACTGCTCCTCTGTTTCAGCATGTTTTAAGGAGCTGTTACGGTCCTATTCCCTGCAATGGCCAAGATAAGTGTTTTTATTTTAGGGCTGTAAATCCTTTTTTTATTGGACAATGTAAATATGTATTTCTGGATTCAATCTGCGTACTTGCACAAAATGCTGCGCGCTTCAGCTTAGAATTGGCCTTTCATTGTGGAAGAAAATATATATTATAATGGCATTAAGCCCTTTCCCGCAAAGGCTAGCTGGTCGGTAAGCAATGTGATTGTCGAGAATACCTCGGTATTTGTAGAACACTAATAATACAGCACAAAGGTATTTATTAATACTGAGTGTGGGATTGATTTATTCACATTTCTGTGTAGAACTAAAATCTTTCTATAACGGCTTCAATGATCAAAGTAAATCTATTTATGAACCAAACAAACATTTTGAACTGAAGTTAACTCTGTGTGTTGCTTTCATTTTACATTCAGATATAAAAAACAAGATTTTGTTTTTCAGTCCCAGATATTTAAATGAGTCATTGGGTAAAGGTGGTGCATTTGTGCATTTTGGGGGCATTAAAAAGTTTGGTCGAGACCGCACAGTATTTTGCATTGGTCTGTGAATAACCGTTTGGGCGTGCATAGCTAACTCATAGACCTACCCTCCAGGAGATACAGAAGCTGGGTCTACAAAGTCAGGGTAGGGATGACAGGGTTTGTGTCATAACTTGTGTAGGCTATATTTTAGGGGAATTCCACCAAATTAATTTAGCCTTCAGTGCTGCTTTTGTCAAGATGCTGTCAAATTGAAATTAATAAGTTGTGCAAAGAAGGTTTAATTCTCTGTTCTGACAACTGTTATGAAGCAGCGTTTAGGGCCAGCAGCAAAAAGTGTCAGTGCATCAGAGTAGTCCATATTTATATTCCTGTGTTCTAGCATTGGCGCTGAAAAATTGCTTACAATAATACAATGTGCTCTTATCTCTTTCTCTTCTGTCTCTCCCTCTCTCGTCTTTCTCTCTCTCTCCCTCTCTTTCCCTCTCTCGTCTTTCTCTCTCTCTCTCTCTTTTTCTCTCTTCTCTCTCTCACCCCCTCTCTCTCTCTTATCTCTCTCTTCCTCCCTCTCTCTCTCTTCCTCCCTCTTTCTCTCTCTCTTCCTCCCTCTCTCTCTCTCTCTTCTTTCCTCTCTCTCTCCTCCTTCTCTCTCTCTCCTCCTTCCTCTCTCTCCTCCTTCCTCTCTCTCGTCCTTCCTCTCTCTCTCTCTCTCTCTCTCTCTCTCTCTCTCTCTCTCTCTCTCTCCTCCTTCCTCTCTCTCTCCTCCTTCCTCTCTCTCTCTCCTCCTTCCTCTCTCTCTCTCCCCTCCTTCCTCTCTCTCTCCTCCTTCCTCTCTCTCTCTCTCTCTCTCCTCCTTCCTCTCTATTTCCTCCTTCCTCTCTCTCCTCCTTCCTCTCTCTCCTCCTTCCTCTCTCTCTCTCCTCCTTCCTCTCTCTCTTCCTTCCTCTCTCTGTCTTCCTTCCTCTCTCTCTCTTCCTTCCTCTCTCTCTCTTCCTTCCTCTCTCTCCTCCTTCCTCTCTCTCTCTCTCTCTCTCTCTCCTCCTTCCTCTCTCTCTCTTCCTTCCTCTCTTTCTCTCCTCCTTCCTCTCTCTCTCTCTCTTCCTTCCTCTCTCTCTCCTCCTTCCTCTCTCTCTCCTCCTTCCTCTCTCTCTCTCCTCCTTCCTCTCTCTCTCTCCTCCTTCCTCTCTCTCTCTCCTCCTTCCTCTCTCTCTCTCCTCCTTCCTCTCTCTCTCTCCTCCTTCCTCTCTCTCTCCTCCTTCCTCTCTCTCTCTCTTCCTTCCTCTCTCTCTCTCTTTCTTCCTCCCTCTCTCTCCCTCCTTCCTCGCTCCCTCTCTCTCTCTCCCTCTCCCTCCCTCCCTCCCTCGGTGGGAGGAAGGGGAGATGGGTGTTCATGTAATGTTGAGGATGGGTGCAAATCCTTTAATAGTGGGTGGGAAATATTAATTTATTGGTAGAGACTAATTAATAGTGGAGTGATGGCACTATTTAGTTAATGATGGGGTGGTTTGGGGGCTGTTAATTGAACGTTGTGCTGAGTTTTGGTGAGAGGGGCTATTTATTAAATGTGACTGAATTGTTTAGTATTGGATTGTTTGGGGGAAATTGGGGAATTTATTAAATATAAGTGCCAGCTTATGTTTAGGGAAAAAATAGGTTTATTTAATAATTCTGAATGCTTTTCATTTGAAATCTGGCTGACAAGGGGGAAACACTTCTATTTATTAAACGTGGTTGCTTTTGATTTTGATATTGATTGAGTTGGGGTTGGTTGGGGGGAAGAAGGCCTAAAGTGATCACTCGTTGCTAGACTTTTTATATTTCATATACCTATCCCTTTGTTCCAAACAAGACCCCAACATTCCAGAATCCAGACAAACAGTAACGGAGCTTAAGACATGAGCAGCAGTGGGTTACGTAAATACTCAATTAATCACTACAGTGTGAAGCAATGATGCATCCCAACTATTCTTACAAATAGGACAAAGTCCTGACTGAGCGGGACAGCCACAAGCAATTGGGACTGCACCACTAAAATCAGCACAGTTGGCTATCATTGCCCGTGTATTTGAAGGGGAAGGTAAAAGTTCCATGCCTAACACTGTCAAGTACAGCCATTTCCCATGCATTCTGGTGGTGTGGGGTGGAAGCCCCCTCTCTGCAAATCCTGCATTTGCCCCTGTAGAGGTCAACAGCACTATATTATAATACATGAGCGATGTCATTTCATGTATAAACAGCTGTTACTAACACTGACACCATCATCAGTAATGTTTTCCAACAATGGCCATGTTAGGACAATTCTCTTCCATGCTAAAGAGACAAATGTACTCAACTTTGCATTTGTTTTCACACTGTCTTTGCACAATACTTGCATCTTCTCTCCTTCAGTCCTACCTTTCTTCATCAATTCTACCAGAGATGGCTGACCTCAGCTAGGCATATGCCCTAGTCCCTCCCCTATACACCTACTTAAAAATAAAAATAAAATAAGTAAACAAAAACTTAATATAACTTAAGACAATCAATGGTAATGTTTCCTTGGCATAACTTGGACCCATGTCTAGTGTGTACCATCCAGACTTACAGATACTATAGCTGGGCCCAGATGACCTTTCACCCCACTCACGCCAACCTCAGTTACAATCCTCAATCGCACCTCCCCTCTGCCAAGGGAACAATACACGTTCTTTCATTTTCTTTTCTTTTTCTATACGCCGTATGTTACTGAATGAACTTCAAACATACATCTTCTGTCAGATGAAAACCACTTTAATTTTAACAGCAAATCTCACAAGGTTAATTAGTTCTCTTAAAATATACATGGGGAAGATTGAATCATTAGGAAGGAAGTCTGACATACAAAGAAGCCAAATTGCCTTCAGAGACACAAATTTATGGCAAGAGGTTTTTTTTTTTTTTTGGCCTGAAGAATTAAGAACAATTGGATGTTATGAATGATCCAGGTGAGTGTGTGGCACTGATATGAATTTGGATAGTATACAGAAAATGAGGAGACCTTGACATGACTCTATTTTGATGCCAAGGAACAGCTGAAACTGTTTATTAATCAACAGGGAGTTAATTTAGTGATCAATATACTTAGCCTGGAGACGGGTGAAATTTGGGAGGGGGGTGTTGCATGATTCTATGGCGGAATTTTGCCTTAAGGGTTTCACTTGGAATTACCGTTATCATTTTTGTTCCACCCTGACTAATTGGTTCCATTCTACGTCATGATATATCGCATTTCACTCTAGAAAATATGAAACACGAAACACACTATAAAAGACTCAGGAATACTAACTGCTATGAACAGTCAGTAGATAGAGACAAAGAGGAAATTAGAGTGAACAGTAGACAGAAAAAAATAACTAATAAGTAGATATAAAAAGTGTGGAAAGAAGAGGGCAAAAGAGAGCTGAGAAGAGAGGGAATGAGAACCAGACTTGTAGTGGTCTTGACCTTTAGCAGACCCTTTACCTTATAGCAGAATGTACTTATTGGTACTAGGTTCCCCCCAGGTATTGTGCACACAGTATTAGAGGTACTGTCACGGAGAATGTTACATACCAAGAAAAGCAATGGTGCTGTTCTAGGTGTACGTGTTCTAGATATAGGCAGACAAAACATGTACATAGAGCTCTGCAAACAGAGGAAAGCAGGTACATAATTTAAAGATAGACAACAGGGCCTACAGCAGAGGTCAGGGCAGGAACCAGGCAAGAATAATTAATATCCAGGCAAAGTTCAGGCTGGCAGCAATTATTAGTCCAGTATTCAGGCAGAAGTCAGGCAAGAATGTTTACGCATCCTTAGGACCAGTCTAGAAACCACACAAGGCAAGGTAACTGCACCTGTATTTGGCAGTGAAGAGTTAAGACCACAGGCAGCTAAGCAGAACGTTCCCTATGAGCTACGTCCCCGGATTTGTCTGTAGTGTGATTAATCTGCAAACTACCTGCTTGGCCACTTAGAAGCGCTCATAAAACCGAGCTGCCGGAGGGAGAGGCGGAATCCCACTGTGGATCATGTCTGCGACCACATGACAGTTTCCCTGCCCTAAAGGATGGGTCAGTGGACCCCCTAAAATGTTTATTTCTGTAAACTGCCTATGAAAACACCTCTGCAGTTTTTCTTGATGAACATCCACAGAAGGAACCCAAGACAACCCTTCAGCGTTATGTCCCTTCCAATTGAATAAAGGAAGGCATCCCCTAGAACGTTTGTAATCCAAAATATTTTCGACTTTAGATTCTGGTTGTCCATCAACAATGGAGACGGCGTAAATGGGTCTGTTATTATAGCTTTAAGTTAAGTGACATGACCTGGGAATTTTAATGACAAATCCCACTGAAAAATAAAATAATTTATCTTTCTAATAATCTAGGATCCTATATATCTAGGCATTAACTTTTGTGTGTAAATTTAGACCTTATCTCCAATTTAAACTTAAAGACGTGTCTACGGCGTCGGTCGGCAAACACGTGGGAGAAGTTAGGCAAAGTTGGGAAGTCCCTCGTTGTTTAAGCTTGGTTTATGAATATGGCTAATATTAGGTCTAGGGTAAAGTTTGGTGTGTGTTGAGATGTAGGACTCTACATCTTTAGGTAAGGTAAAGACTATTATCTTAAGTTTCAGGTTAGTGTTATTTGTTTTATTTCTCAAGGGGGGACCAGGATTATTCTAGTCAACAATTCTCTTGTTAGAGAAGACTCTCCTGAAACAGTGGGTCTACCTCCGAAATCAGGGAAGTGGCATATCTTCTTGATCAGGATTCATAACTAGCAAAGCTAGGTACACACTACACGGTTTTCGTCCAATAATCGGCTAAATCAGCCGACATACGACCGCTCGTTCAAAAGTCGGGTCAGTGTGTGCAGTAACACGATGGTCGAAAATCTGCCCAAATGGACGATTGTAGCCTCATTTGATTGGTCATACCGTTTAATATTTTCGTTCCAATCTCGTTTCCGCTGTGCAGTGTGTATAAACTTCCGACCGATCCACAACAGTGAGTACGAAATTACAGTCATTGCTCACGACAACATGGCTGTAAAAAGTCGCTAAAGGGACGTCCGCTCTTTCCTTTATTGTCCTAAACAAGGCTAGTGTGTATGCAGTCCATGGACCGAGCGATCGGACCATCGATCGCATGTAAAATCGCTCGGCATAAAAAGTTGGTGGAAAATTCTATAGTGTGTACCCAGCTTAAGTCTACTTATGATTTGTTCAACCTGCCTACTAAACAGCCAGAACTGTCCACTTCAGCCTGCCCCCTTTGTGGCCAAATTATACATAAATAGAGTCGTCTAGTGGTTTGCACGATCATCCAGATGACCGCCATACCTGTGAACAGTCCTGAGTGTCAGCAGCTGAAAGAGACGGTACCAACAATACATGGGGTGTGGCTGCTGAGCAATAGGTATGGTTTGGTAGGATCTGAGTGTGTTTTAGAAGTGATTTGGGTGTGGTACGGTTGATGTGGGCATCGCTAGGGCAGGTCATGTCTGTGACAGCTTTAGCTTTTCAATGTTTGGTTAATTAGAGTTCATTGCATTTTTTTGTAGCCTGTTAAATATTCCAGCAAGTTATAAAGTTAAATCCTACTATATTTGTAATTCATACTAGTGCCTAGAAACCCCTAAAGAGGAACAATCCTCATCTGTTAATGTTGTAAACTATATAACTTTCATTAAATCAGCTGTGCTATGTTGAGATACCACTCCTGTTTATTATGTTACTGTCTGTAATGAACATTTAGGGCTAGATTTACTAAACTGCGGGTTTGAAAAAGTGGAGGTGTTGCCTATAGCAACCAATCAGATTCTAGTTATCACTTATTTAGTACATTCTACAAAATGACCGCTAGAATCTGATTGGTTGCAATATTGGTTACATTAAACGTTTTGATTTCTCTTCTAATTCTGCATTTTTCACTTTAATCTGTCTTAAATTAATCACAACAGTGAGATGACATCGGGTCTGTCTCTATTGCATGTGTTATATTGTGTGTTTGAATATTTAACTGAATCAACGGCACTTGGTTAGTACAAAAGCAAGATTTGTTTTTTTAACAATAAGTGCACATTAATATATTTTGTAGACTTTCATATTTCTGCACTTCACCCTAACACACTAAAACTCTTAATACATTTTTATTAATTCGAAGAGAAACCCTTAGCAACATTCCAGTGGTTCAACGTAAACAAAATCCTCACTTTTGTGAAAAATCTTTTTAATCTGTTATGTGAACACTAGATGGCGATAAAGAGCTGAATCTCCACAATCCTCACACATGTCCTAACACTGGCATAAGTCAAAGTTTAAACTTCCAATTGTATTTCTTTTTCATTAATTCTGATCAATATTTAATTAAACAAATTAGTATATTAAACAGTGTCGGTATCGAAGTAAACTATTTTAACAAATGTATCTTTGAGATGGCTACATCAGAATGCCAAGGTCATAAAATACACACATTTATTAAAATTGACTTTTGTTCACTTATGATTCCTTAGGCCTGAAGAGGCTTGATGGGGGGGAGGGAAGGGGTTTTCTAATCTAGGCAATGTCCAGTAAGGGGGTGTTTGAGCAATTGCGTACAGATTCGGACTGGGCTGTTTTTCACGGATATGATAAAGTGTTTTTTATTTGTGGGTGGTCTGGGTTATATGTAAGTAGAGATAATGATAACAAACACCCGAACTAGCGAACTGCTTATAATCAGAGGTTTGCAAATTACTCAAAGACGCTTATTGAGATTTTAGTAGTTGCTCAGCCATAGACTAGAGTTTGCCAACCGTGTTGTAACAAAGATAAAATATATATATATTTTTTTGGTAGTCATGTCAGTACCCACTCTAATATGACCTTTGTGCTACCTTCAAATATTGCAGAGGGTTTTCTGCGCCAAAAGTAATTTAACACTTTAACTTTATATTTTCTCCCTAAACTTTTTTGTTTCAAACAGGAAGAGCGGTAAAAGGCGAAAAGTTTTCGGCTTGTAACTGTTCCAGCCATCGGGGATCCCACGGTACATTCAATGGTTGGTACAATTTCAGTTTTTATATCGGTTTATACATTTTGTTTTGGTTGGAGTTATCCTTTAAACTTCTCAAGGGTGTCATGTCGGGGTGAAGGGACCGTAATCCAACACAAGCAGAGATGAGTTATTGGGGGAACAGGCGATGTCTTAGACATAGGACCTCCAGTGACTCTGCCACTTGCAGGAGGGGGTTAAATTATAAAATATGTAACTAGATTTCGTATTTAACTGCATGTGTAGGAACCACCCCATTAACTTTCATTTGCTTCATTGTTTTATACATTTTCTTATCGGGGGTTTTATACAGGCGAGCGGAAATAAATCTGGATTAATTGTGTGAATAAGCGTTAATAGGATGTAGACTAAGAGGCATTTATATATACAGTATATGCAGCCCACCCATGGAAAACTGCCCAGCGATGCTGTACCAGGAATACTAACAGGGGCTGAGGCAGCGTATACCCAGAGGACGGCTTGATTCCCTTATGAAGTAATTGTTCTATCTGTAGAACCTTAATCAACAGAAGGGTAAGCCTGCAGGGGGATTTATATGGCTGGTGCCCCCCGCTGTCCCCTCATACACTCACTGTCGCAGACACAGACATTAACATTTCAGCTAATAGAGATGTCATCCTTGCTTTAGAGATTAGAAGATCATTAACGAGACAGCAGAAGGTCCCCCAGTGAAAGTGCCGCTGACCTGGTTTTAATCTGCTTCTCGATAACTAGTAGTGAGCAAAACACCTGCAGCTCAACTCGGCCAATGATCAGGGTACTGCAGACGCTTATATAACATCAACCCAAATAGAATCTGGTTCCCCTGGTGTTGGATTCTTCTACAAAAAATACTGATAATTTGCAAAAAAATGACAGATTAAAAATCAGCAATGGTCCAGATAAATGTCAGGTCTTGCAGTAATAGTGGACGTGCTAATGTTAGTAAATAAGGGGATATATAAGTTAAAATTGACTTGTTTTAAAGCAAATAGTGCTATAAAGACAACTGCTCAGGGGATTGCAGGTGATGCGTGAAACCAGCATCACACCAAAATTGCTGTATTATATAGTGAAAATTATTATTAGGAGAAACATCATTTGTTGTTTGCTGTGCTGCTTAAACATGTTTCAAAATCTAATCATTCTACTGCCATCTTGTGGGTGTTATTGTCCTTATTTTAGTGTAACAAATGGTAATAGTGTTGTACAAGTACTGCAGGTGTGTATACAGGGTACCTTAAGAGGTGCAGGACCGTCTAATAAGCGAGTAGTAATAGAACATATTATTGTATTTCACCCAGAGATACAGAGTTTGAACAGAATGAACACTCTACAATCTCCAAGTTTTTATATTGAGAATAAAATAGTATTTACACATGCAAATGTGAAAAACAAAAGAATAGGGTTATAGTACTATTTTCATTGCAGAAATAATTTTAATCAAAATGCTTTAAAAGAACTAATTAGTTTACTGAAATAAATAAATATATTAAGACTTGCATATTAATGTTGATATTCTCATTCTTGGTAGGGCAGTAACACATATTTTTCTCATATTGTATGGTCTAGAGGGGGGGGGGGGGAAGCTTCTGGTGTAAGTCCCCTGATTTTGGAGGAGTTGAGGGTGGCATAGCAACTCAGAAGCACGAGACACGCCCTCCGAGGATGTGGCCACACCCCTTGTGAGATAAATACACCCATATCATGATAGGTGATGTCCGCTATTCGGAGGAAACATAACTGTGTGCTGATTTAAGAAAAGTAAATGTTGGGAGGTGTACTACTTAACCTACCTTGCATTACAGGAGATGTGGAATGTGGAGTTGGGCGGGGCTTTATGGCAGTAGTCTCACCAAATGGGAGGAGCGATCGCATTGTCAAGTCCCACCCACTCAGTAAAAACAGGGTGACGGGAATCAAGATGTATTTCAAGTCACCCCCACTCTGGGCCTGATGCATTAAGGGGCGCAAAACTAACAGAAAGTGATTATATATATATATATATATATATATATATATATAAAATGAAATGAAGATGCAGTATATGTGGTTTTAAATACACATGTAGATTCGCTATGCTCTACTGCACAATACACTGCAGGATACGTCAAATACATATGTGGAATATAAAGTCCCAAAAGAGCACACAGAAAAAAAGAAAAAAAATTAATTGATGTCACCTGTTAATAATATAGTCATTAATAAGAAAACATTAAAAAATGTAAATTTGTTACAATTTTTTTCCGTTAACCATTAAAAACATTTATCAGGATGTTATAAATGCCTACTGTACATAAAATACATTTTTGCACTTGCTCCTGAACTCAAACACATGTTATAGCATGCATACTCAGCCGTCATCGGTAGTAGTCGGCACTTAGACTATGTCGGTAGCTGGAGCAAGCGATACGGCTGAAAAACAAGTATCTGAGAGATGCCCGGATCTTGGATTGGATGCTGCTACATGCACTCGATCTTGGCACGTCCTTACTGCACATTAATTACGGGCATACGCCCCTTCCCCACCCCGTTGCTCCCTCCGAAATCAGAAGTGCCCTTTGCACTCGAAGGTGAAACAGACGCTGCTGCGTTCAGTGGGCTATGGTCCGGTTCTGGGCTTGTGCAAAGTAATTGTACGTATTATACGTACACAATCGCCAGATACGCTCCTTAATGAATCGGGCCCTTGTGTCGAGCAAAGTGAGCTGGGCTTGATGATATCCCTGCCCACCACGCGGCAGGTAAGCGCTCTCTGGGAGAATTACCCGCTGTTTTGATCTGCCCCAGATCAAGGGATGTCAGGGCCATTTTCAGCGGCTGGCTGGTAAACTTTAGCCGAGGAGGGGGGGGGGACTCTGCTCAGAAGTCTATTAGGAACATTTTGCAGAGAGCTCAATGACCCAGCCCAAGGTAACCCACTATTGGACCGTCCCGGGGTACAGATGCCCCCCAGCCCAGCCTCGTCTTGGCTATTTTGGATTATAAAACCACACTGGAACTTGAGCCTCTCTTTCTGACTCTGCAGCCGTACAGTATTTGAGTGGCAGCCTCTAATAACAGCCTCTCCGGCTCCCCTCGGCTGCACGGCTACTACAAGACAAGAAGGAATACTTGACTCGGTGTGTTTTAGGTAAGTACAGAGACCTTTGTAGCCTTCGCTGCCCGCTGATCCCTCATTACAGCCCTAGAAGTGATGGGCAGCTTTTGAACTACAGCAAATGAGGCCAATCAAGATTACTTTCATTTCATTAATTCAAGAGCATACTTATATTTTCACCAGTGCCTCTAATTCCCCTCTGGTCTTGAATTATTCCATGCCGATTATACACAGTCTATTTTTCTAATGGATACTGGGAGCCTCGCTCAGTGTAAAACCTTTAATGTCGGAGGCTCAGAGCACTGAATCAGCAGCGTGACATAGGAAGCAGAGAGTTGCCTTGTTATATAATAAATGACATAATAAATGGCCAGTAGACATGTTATTATGTACGACAACTGTGTATGAGCTAATATCTGTGATCCTCATGGATCACAGATATTAGCACATACACAGTTGTCGTACATAATAACAGTTCAGTATTGACTCAAGTGCACTTAGGACTCGAGCGATTGTCTGTGTGATCGTGTCGCATGTGAACGCGCGCTATGATAGTATCAGCCAATCCGTAACCACGGCTGGCTATGTTACCGCCTACTCAGGTGTCTTTCAGACAGATAATTTTGTGGCTCGTCCCAGGGACGTGGCTGGCCCCTTTAATATGGGCCCCAGAATCTCAACATGTTGTTTTTGAAAGTAGATTTTTTTTTTTAAAGTTTCTTAATTTATTTTAAAACATTGTAACAAAAAGAAAACTCTTATTTTTTATTATCGTAACTGATAACTGAGTATTGTCTGCATAGTCCTGCACCACGTCACATTTGTATATAAAAAAAAATGTTTAATCTAATAGTAAAAACAGAAATGATCATGACGTACACTTTCACCACTAGCAGAATTATAGATGCATTTAAAACAGTACCGTAGATATATCAATCCATCTAAAACGGAAAAGTGGAGGTGTTGCCCATCACACCCAATCAGATTCTAGCTATCATTTATCTAGTACATTCTAGAATCTAGAATGTACTAGATAAATAATAGTTAGAATCTGATTGGTTGTGATGGGCAACACCCCTTAAATCCACCCCTTATAGAGAGAAAGATAATTGACTGCAATTGGTGTGTTTTTAATTTGGCAAATCGCTCTTAAAACACTCAAAAATATAACTAGACCTGTTTAACTTATCTAATATCTAAATAGTGTGTGCATTATAATTGTGCATAAACACAAAATAACCACACAACGACATCTGAGTACACTAATATGATGCAGTTTACTGCCCTGGATTAATCTGGGGCAATGTGATGTTCCAGCCACTCATTGATTACGATAATGCTGCTGTTCTTTTCTAACCAAAATTTTAATTAGAAAAATGCAAAAATATAGCCTAGGAGACGGTGTTTTCCCCTCAGTAAAGCTGTGCGCCCCACAGAGGTGCTTGTGTAGGGTCACAGATCCAAATGGCTACATCGGGACACTCGTTCACAAAATGAGCGTGTTAATTTGCTGCATGTGTCATTTTTACTGCCCCCCGTCCCCACTTTAAATGCATAAATGGCACATTAAGCATGGACCAAGAGAGCATTGTTTAGTAATAAAAGAGCCGTGTAGTTTTGTCTGAGAAACAAAGCAGGGGTCTGCCAGAGTGGTCTTAAAGGGACATCATACAGACAACTTACTTATATGTAAAATATCATGTTTTTCCTGAATGAAAGGAACGTGCTTTCACAATGTTGATATGTGTTCAGTGCCAGGTTGTGTTAGTAGTTCTGGTTCTGCACCAAACTTGAACTATGGCTCAGTTTTTTTTCTCTATAGTGGACTGCTGCCTGGAAGGATAGTTCTGGAGGGCCATGATTCATGGGTGTGACCGCTTTGAAGCCCAACACTCCCTTGCGGGGTCCCTTGGTAAAACTAGAGTTCCTATAAACTCTGCACCTCACATCTATTCAGCGTCAAGCGTTAGCAGCATAGCTTGGAAATTCACTGCAGTTTATTCAGGCATGGATACGATGATGTTTTGCTACTGGCCATGACTCTGCAGGACATATCTGAGCGAGTGGAGATGCCGGAAATCAAGCAGCCCCGAATAATGTGTTTACAAGGTGCTCAAGATCACATATGGGGCATATTTAATAAAGCACGATAGTGCTTTTAACGGGTCATTAAGGTGTCCTCCTGTCCTCCGCAAATTTATTAAGGGTGCATCGCAGCAGATATCATGGATATCTGCTGCTTTGCATTCCTCTGCGTTTTTGGGAGCAGTCACCATTCAACAGAATGGTGACTGCTCCTGGCCGCAATCTAACAAGTCCCGAAAAAACATTTTTTTCGGGAACTTGTCATGTTAATGTACGCCAGCCGAAGCTGGCGTACATCATTGAAATTGAAGAAATCTAATGCTGTCAGCTCTGCTCTTCGGAGCAGAGCTGTACAGCGCATGTGTGGAGGGATCACATGATCCCTCCCTGTCACTCAGCGCGCTCTCTCTGCAACGACAGAGAGGGGATCTGTGTGCGCATGTCCAGTTCTTGGAACTGGACATGCGCAATTGAAGAGTGAAGAGAAGACCTGGAGGCAGCGCTTCCGAAGAGGGGGGCAAGTATGATTTTTTTTTTATCACTGAAACAGCAGTTTTTCGGAACTGCTGTTTCTGTGCAGGGCTGTACATAAATGTGAGAAGTAGTTCAATCCTTATCATTGTGATAAGGATTGAAAACTACTTTTCACTTTATGTGAATATTGATAAATGTGCCCATTAGTGTCATGATTCTAGCGGATACAGTGGATTCACTTTCGCCAGGACTGTCTTTGTCACCACTGTGTACTGGGGTAAAAACTGTCTAAAGTATCCTGTGGTTTCTAGAAAGGCTCTGACCAGATTCATATTGATTAGAATGGGGACAATTGGTAATGGGCTGACTTGGGCCATATTTTGCTTCCCCTACCAATACTGTGGCATTCCCATCTGGCACCTGTCAGGCCACCTAGTCAGACCAGCACCTTAGATTTTCTTCAGGATCCTAATCACATTAAAGAGAAGATCCACTCTGGAGTTACTGAATGTTAGTATCAAGTATGCTGGGGCAAACCTCTTACGTTCCGCCAGGATACGATTGAACATCCGTTGAAAAAGGGCAAGGGCCTGTACCTCCAGTTTTATGCTGTATGGGAGCTGTTGGTGTCCGGACCTGACCTAGTCTTTGACCTCTCCTAATTGCTTTGAGGAGATCTCCCATCGGATGACAGCACACTGCAACGACTGCTCCATACTCAAGGAAAGATTTCAGCATGGTAATCTGGTATGTACGGGTCTTTCTATAGGCTAGATGAATATATGTCATGGAGTTGGTGTCCCCTGTGCCTGCAGCTGGTTCTGACCAGTATAAGTACCTTCTACCTACGATCACATCCGCTGGGAGGCCATCCATGTGCCCCCCTACTTCCGCCATGCCTATTTTGACTCCTAATTCCATTAGATGTGGATAATGGAGTGGTTTCTCCAGCATCTGTAATTTTAGCGCGCTTGACGGGCACTAAACATTCTAGAGGAACCAGTGCTGAGCTGACGATGGTTATGGGTGCTCCAGAATCTCATTGTCCACCTTCGACTGTCTCCAATTTTCCGTTAGGGTGAATATAATTCATCCAAGGGCTCCCTTCAGTACTATTCAGTTTCAAATATCCCTATTGACTGAGATCCTCGTGCTTGGGGGTCCATTCTCAAATCTAAACTCTAAAGATATTATTTCACATTATTTATATCAAAGGCTGTTTATCACTGAGCTGAAAAATAAGTCTAACATTCTCTTTTTAGCTCCTCTGCAGCATAATGCCATGCTAGGGTGAAGGTAGTAGACACAAAGTGACTGACAGCTTTTCAGTCTTGCTTTGTACAGTGCAGATTAGGGTATTTGTTCACCAAGTCAGTGATGTCACAGCAGCTGAACTGACTGTATTTTCAGCTTTTTGACCTGCATTAGATCCTGTTAGGACGCTGTCCATTAATTTGCGCAAGTACTTCTAGCTTATTGTACTTGAGTGTAGAAGTGATAATTTACTTTCTAGCAGAGCAGCAATGGAATATCAGGATAACACAGAACATTCATGGTTTATAACAGCAAATTTCAATTTTGTTTTTTAGTTGAAAACCAAGTCAAATTTGCATACCTCCCAACATTTTCACTTTGAAATTTGGGACAATCCACACTGCCATCTGAAATCAGGGGGTAAATGTATCAAGCTGAGAGTTTTCTGGCGGGTTTGAAAAGTGGAGATGTTGCCTATAGCAACCAATAAGATTCTAGCTGTCATTTTGTAGAATGTACTAAATACTTGATAGCTAGAATCTGATTGGCTTTTCAAACTCGCCGGAAAACTCTCAGCTTGATACATTTACCCCCAGGTCTGGTCCTACCCGCCAAATTGATAAGCGACGCCTTGCTTGCTATGGAAAACTGACTATTCTGCATGAGACATATAGGGGATTAAGATACATGGGAGGGACTGAGCGCTATGTGCTTATTGGACGTGTAGCAGAAATATAAGACTTTTTTATTTTTATTTTGTCAGTTCAAATTTGTATTTTTTTAAAAAAAATTATTTATGCCGACAATGTTGAGTACACAAAGGAAGAAGGAAAATGCCATTGAAATGACAGTTCAAGCTATACATCAAATTATATTTTAATTACCTGCATTACCTTTCTTATCCCTGCCTAATAACCAACATGTACAGCTGTGGGGAAAAATCATTTCCACAATTTGTTCACAATAATCTTTCTAGTTGAGTGTGGACAGACACGACCGTCTCTGCTAAGATTTGTTTACAAGCCACGAACAGAGAAATGATTAATATTGTGAACAAGATATGGTTAGTTAATGCTGCGCCATCCAAGGTTATTAAAAACCTAATGTAGCATTATCACGGCAGAAATTGCAAATTATACAAATTGTATCACAATACCTGGCTGACGTCTTGTGTCTGTCCTTTGTGTAAAAAAACATTGTAACCGATTACATCTTGAGGGACAAAAACAAAATTTGCTCGTTTTGTCAACGCGAGATTAAAAATTGTGTTTAGCGTGCAATTAAACTGGAAGTCTTTTGAAGAAGTAAATGAGGCGAGAATAAAATTGCAGAGGTGTAAATGGATTACACAGGTGTAGTTTTGTAACGCACTTTTCTGCATTTTACGGATCAGAGGAGGCACTCACACTAAAATATTGACACAAGTGTTTTATTTTTCCCTCTATTTTCCCATCCCCATTCTCCAATCATTGTTAACTTTAGAGCAACCTGTAGCCAGTCAGAGTATTTCAGATCACTCAAAGTAGGAGGAGCTAGATTATCATATAGCCAATCAGAGCATCTAAACATTATCAGCATTGAATAGTAGTGTGATATGAGACTTCTGGTGCAGGAATATTTTGCTGTCATCGCACCTCTATATATAAGAAAGTTTTCACCTCCAACATTTTTTTAGTTTATACTTCTGGTTGTCTCTTAATCTGGCCACACATGCAAAATTACTTGGACCATTATTGGGCATGTAGTTAAATACAGTTGGAAGATGGCCTATCTGCCTTTGTGCAATGTGATATTCTCACTGCACTAAGTGATGCCAGAGGAGATTTGGCGGTCATGTTTGTATGTCCAAGTTCTGAGGCCAAGTGGCAGGATTCTGCCGTGTGTGCACAGCATTCTCTCTGCTTTTACACACTTATAAACAATCAACTCGCTCCCTCCCTGTTACTCTTCTACCTGCATGTAGCTGTAACTTTATCCTCCTGTATCAACTTCCCTCAGTCCAGTAGGATGCAGGGTCAGACATAATGACTGCTAGATAAGACATCCATGGACATTGCAGGTTTTGTCAGAACCAGTCATTTGGTATTTGGACCTGAATGCCAAAATGTCAAGGACCAATGAAACCACATAAGCGCACCAGTGAAATCCCTTCCAGACTGGATTTGCCAAACTAGCAGTATGATAGTAAGTGTCATCTAGGGCTCACGCTCAAGGTGACATCTGTCAAGCTCATTTGCTGACCAATTTGCACCAAGCGTTTCCACCTTTAACCCTGGCCTCAGATTATTCCCTGAAAATCCTCTTAAGAAATCTTGTTACCCAAGAATCAATAATAAGAGTTAGATTATTTGTATAATGTTGTCATTTCCCATAATCTTTATCTGGGTGGTGAGGTCTTTAATAATTGTCACACACATACCAGCGCTTATTGTGAAACCCTGATCTGAGCTTCGCACATTTAGGAGAAAGAGATCCTACAATTACCACAGTATTCTCTTGTGCGGATTAACATATATTAACACAATGTGAGGTTAAGAGGGAAAGCCTTAAGACTAGAGCAACTGCATTTCAGTTACTCGTGTTTGGGCTTCAGATGTGATGTGACTGAAGGTCATTTTAATAATAGGATTGATATTTACATAAATTTATAGCTAAAATGTGCCCTCCTTCTAGCTCGGGCAGGGAAGAATGTGTCTGTATCCAGCCTGCTCTGCCCAAATAAATATGTTAGTACGTCACACATGCAGTAAAATGAGGCCTCCATCTTTTAAGCTAGACTTTAATTGACAGGAACTAGCAACGTTTTATCTTCTCTGTTAAACGTGCATTTATAACAAACAATGTAGTTAGGAGAATGGGATATTTACTGTCTGTTTTTCCTACTCACGGTCATATGTAGAGCATACTTGCCAACTCTCCCTGAAATAGAGGCGATCTCCCTCACTCCCTGAAGAGTCTGGCATTCTCCCTGATGCTGAGCCAGTACAAGACGTGGTTGGCTTCGCCATCTGTGGCATGATGACACAGTTCAGAAATTGTGTCCTATGTCCATGCATTGATGCCTATGGAGGTGGCCATTTTCATGGAGACCAAGATTTAATCAAAGATTGACAGGTAAGACAACATGACTTCAGTAATCGAGCCAGAAATGTAAAAGACACTTCAGTCTCTAGAGATTCATTAGCTGCTTTTCATTAATGCATAGTTGCCTACTGTCCCGGAATGTCCGGGAGACTCCCACATTTCTGGAAGACCTCCCGGGAGACCAGGGCAACCTCCCGGTCCTTGAACCCGCAATAGATAAGTGGTGGTGGGGGCTTAAATATCGTGTCATCTTAGCTGCGCCCCCTGCTGTAATTGGCCAAAATTGTGACAATCATTTAGGGGGCGGGACCAAAATGATGCAATTTGTCAAGCCCCGCCCCCGCACGCCCACCTCCCCCGGGATCTCCCTGAAGTCAACAGGGAAAAGTTGGCACGTATGATGTAGAGAAATTATGTTCCTGTCACATGTATACAGGGTGTGGCTAGCACTTCTGCTGTGACAAAGAATAAACCAAGTGCAAAACAATACTCAAAGACTGCAAAACACACTGTTATAATAATGTGAAAAGTAATACAAAACAAAATATAAAAATACCAATGTCAAATCAATAACAGATACATTACCAACAAGATTAGAAGACATCTGATGTTTTCCTTATGAATCATGAGAGTGTGTGTGTTTGTTTTGTGAAAGTAAAATGATTTGTGGAACAAGGGGACACAGTTTTAAATTAGAGCGAGGAAGACTGGAAGTCAAAATAAGGAAGAACTTTTTCTCCAAAAAGGTAGGTAAAACCAAGGAACAGTCTCCCAAGAATGAATAGGACAACATATGGCTATTCTTAAGACTTAAATCTGATATATTTAAACCAACATCCCAACACACACAAAAAACAATATACTAAATTATAGGTTATTTTATTTATACATATATTCATAAACAGTTATTTCTACTACATAAAATAAAATGTTACTTGTTTTACTGAACATTTGAATCTAAATAAAGATACAAGGAGCTACGCATTCATTGGTTATAATATACATTGTACCTACAACAGGTTTATACTCTCAACCTGTAACTACTGGAGGCTGCCATTTTGACTCCTCTAAGGGTAGTGTCACATGACTGACTACATGTGGTGATTAATTGGTAAAGCACAGAGACATGGTAATCCAGCGTTTTAATCGCTCGTGTAAACTTACATTTAGTATGAGGTTACCTTTAGGCCAATTTTTCAGGGGGCATTGTCTACATGTACAGTAAGACAGTAGGCTTTCAAGCGTTCTCTGAAAACCCACCTCTTCAGACAAGCTTATAATATTCCTCAACCACCCTCTTAACCTCACTACATTACCCTATTACCACTTGTTATACAACTACCCCTTGACCAACATTGTTGTGTGACAGGATCATTTAGCTTATGAGTCACTTTTACCTTTGCAGTCTGGCTGGGCCGACTGCAAATGTAGACTTAACCTCTTGTGTCAAACTCTCATTGTCCAATAGATTGTAAGCTTGCGAGCAGGGCCTTCTCACCTCTTTGTCTGTTTTACCCAGTTTGTTTATTAGTTTACTATGTCCCCAATTGTAAAGTGCTATGGAATATGTTGGTGCTATATAAATAAATGATGATAAGACAGAATAGGAACCAGCGGGAACATAAATAATTATGTTATTTATAGATAGTATGCTGATAATTAAAATGCTCTTAAATGTATTAAAAACTGTAGGAGGGGAAAAGATAAGATGTCTGTAGAATTCAATGAAACTTCTAACAAGTATCCAACTTGTGGGGTGGACTGTTTCAGAAATACGACATCATGCATGAGCAAGAAGATACATTTTTTTAAATTATTTCATTAATATACATTTTTTTTATCTAGATATGAGCCGTGCGTTTTTATTGCAAAATGAACTAGCAGTGCAATACAAACTATACCAGCAACTACAGGGTTAAGGCTTCCTAAAGTATCTGAATACCTGACTTGTATATTTATGTGACTATTGTTAGAAATCACTAATTGGGTTTGATTAGCTCCGTCATTAATATTCTGTCCATAATTTAACATGCTTCAATAAAATACCCTAAAGTTGTATAGTGATTAGATTTCAGGAATATGTGTTTTGCAATTAAGTTCCTCTTGATTTTGATATGCAGATTAAGAAATGGTGGTCTTGTTTAAGGCAAAAAAATTACCCTTATTAACTCAGCAGCATACTCTGAAGATTAGTGGGGGAAAAAAAAAAACACGTTTTCTTTTCTGTATGTGCTAGTTAAATGTATTTCAATCAAGCCTATGTGGGCAAATCAGATGTGATTAGTTTAAGTTCACAGTCATCCTATCTAAATGAATAATGTGTCACCTAACATTGCAAAAATGTGATTAATAGTTTATCAGTTAATTAAAAATGATGTTTCGGAGGTTTTTTTTTTCTCCTATTTTGCTTTTTATAGAGAAATGCAGTGTAGGTATTATATGTGTTAATCATAAATGCAAATTTTTTTTTCTGCCAAAATTAGTTATTTTTTCTTTGCTGTGGATCCGAGAAAATAGAATTAATATATTTTAGCTGCTTGATCTGTGAGGTTGGAAGAGATTATTTTTTTTCAGGGCTTGAATGTTTTATAACTTCTTAATAAAAAAAATGTTAATATTATTTTTACTTAGTTATTACATAGTTATTGACTATTGTATATATGTAACCCCTGTGACTGGGTGCAGTGTTGAGGGGCACAGTTTAGGATAGCTCCTGGGGTGGATGTAGATGACCAGAGGGTCCCTGTACAGAGTCTCTGTGAAGATGTTGGGACACAGGTGATGTAACTTGGTGCAATCAGATGTCTCAATAATTCGGTCACCAGACCATCTCTATATTGCAAAATAAACTCTTTGTTTACTCCTTCACTCCAGCACATTCTTAGGGGCATATTCAATTGTCGACGGGGTACCGTTGTTACAGTAATCGTGCACGGAAAAACCGTTAATACGGTAATTTACTCGCTGGATTTCAGCTCGCAGCTCAGGGAGAGATTACCGTATTAACGGTATTAGTTTATCCGCACTCGAACCCCCGAACAATTAACTGTTGCAGTTAAAAAATAAATATGTACAGTTCCTATATACATCTTCTGTCTCCTCCTGTACAGCTCGTAACAGCTACATGGACAGAATATTACTGGGGCCAGTTACATTTAAAATTAGTTAACATCTCAATCCCACAGCAATGTTCACTCACCCCTCTGTGGGGGTATTATACCTATCACCCCCCCTCTGTGGGGGGTATTATCTCTCTCACCCCTCCCCTGTGGGGGTATTATATCTCTCACCCCTCCTCTGTGGGGGTATTATATCTCTCCCCTCCTCTGTGGGGGTATTATATCTCTCACCCCTCCTCTGTGGGGGTATTATATCTCTCCCCTCCTCTGTGGGGGTATTATATCTCTCCCCTCCTCTGTGGGGGGTATTATCTCTCTCACCCCTCCCCTGTGAGGGGTATTATATCTCTCACCCCTCTGTGGGGGTATTATCTCTCTCACCCCTCCCCTGTGGGGTATTATCTCTCTCACCCCTCCTCTGTGGGGGGTATTATATCTCTCACCCCTCCTCTGTGGGGGTATTATATCTCTCACCCCTCCTCTGTGGGGGGTATTATATCTCACCCCTCCTCTGTGGGGGGTATTATATCTCTCACCCTCCTCTGTGGGGGTATTATCTCTCTCACCCCTCCTCTGTGGGGGTATTATATCTCTCACCCCTCCTCTGTGGGGGTATTATATCTCACCCCTCCTCTGTGGGGGGTATTATATCTCTCACCCCTCCTCTGTGGGGGGTATTATATCTCACCCCTCCTCTGTGGGGGGTATTATATCTCTCACCCCTCCTCTGTGGGGGTATTATATCTCTCACCCCTCCTCTGTGGGGGTATTATATCTCTCACCCCTCCTTTGTGGGGGTATTATATCTCTCACCCCTCCTCTGTGGGGGTATTATATCTCTCACCCCTCCTCTGTGGGGGTATTATATCTCTCACCCCTCCTCTGTGGGGGTATTATATCTCTCACCCCTCCTCTGTGGGGGTATTATATCTCTCACCCCTCCTCTGTGGGGGTATTATATCTCTCACCCCTCCTCTGTGGGGGGTATTATATCTCTCACCCCTCCTCTGTGAGGGGTATTATATCTCTCTCCCCTCCTCTGTGAGGGGTATTATATCTCTCACCCCTCCTCTGTGGGGGGTATTATATCTCACCCCTCCTCTGTGGGGGTATTATATCTCACCCCTCCTCTGTGGGGGGTATTATATCTCTCACCCCTCCTCTGTGGGGGGTATTATATCTCACCCCTCCTCTGTGGGGGGTATTATATCTCTCACCCCTCCTCTGTGGGGGTATTATATCTTTCACCCCTCCTTTGTGGGGGTATTATATCTCTCACCCCTCCTCTGTGGGGGTATTATATCTCTCACCCCTCCTTTGTGGGGGTATTATATCTCTCACCCCTCCTCTGTGGGGGGTATTATATCTCACCCCTCCTCTGTGGGGGGTATTATATCTCTCACCCCTCCTCTGTGGGGGTATTATATCTCTCACCCCTCCTTTGTGGGGGTATTATATCTCTCACCCCTCCTCTGTGGGGGTATTATATCTCTCACCCCTCCTCTGTGGGGGTATTATATCTCTCACCCCTCCTCTGTGGGGGTATTATATCTCTCACCCCTCCTCTGTGGGGGTATTATATCTCTCACCCCTCCTCTGTGGGGGTATTATATCTCTCACCCCTCCTCTGTGGGGGGTATTATATCTCTCACCTCTCCTCTGTGAGGGGTATTATATCTCTCACCCCTCCTCTGTGGGGGGTATTATATCTCACCCCTCCTCTGTGGGGGGTATTATCTCTCTCACTCCTCCTCTGTGGGGGTATTATCTCTCTCCCCTCCTCTGTGAGGGGTATTATATCTCTCACCCCTCCTCTGTGGGGGGTATTATATCTCACCCCTCCTCTGTGGGGGTATTATATCTCTCACCCCTCCTTTGTGGGGGGTATTATATCTCTAACTCTCCTCTGGGGGGTATTATATCTCTCACCCCTCCTCTGTTGGGGTATTATATCTCTCACCCCTCCTCTGTGGGATATTATCTCTCTCACCTCCTCTGTGAGGGGTGTTATATCTCTCCCTCCTCCTCTGTGGGGGGTATTATATCTCTCACCCCTCCTCTGTGGGGGGTATTATATATCTCAACCCTCCTCTGTGGGGGGTATTATATCTCTCACCCTCCTCTGTGGGGGGTATTATATCTCTCACCCCTCCTCTGTGGGGGGTATTATATCTCTCACCCCTCCTCTGTGGGGGGTATTATATCTCTCACCCTCCCCTGTGGGGATATTATATCTCTCACCCCTCCCCTGTGGGGGGTATTATATCTCTCACCCCTCCTCTGTGGGATATTATCTCTCTCCCCTCCTCTGTGAGGGGTATTATATCTCTCCCCCCTCCTCTGTGGGGGGTATTATATCTCTCACCCCTCCTCTGTGGGGGGTATTATATCTCTCACCCCTCCCCTGTGGGGGGTATTATATCTCTCACCCCTCCTCTGTGGGATATTATCTCTCTCCCCTCCTGTGTGAGGGGTATTATATCTCTCCCCCCTCCTCTGTGGGGGGTATTATATCTCTCACCCCTCCTCTGTGGGGGGTATTATATCTCTCACCCCTCCCCTGTGGGGGGTATTATATCTCTTACCCCTCCCCTGTGGGGGGTATTATATCTCTCACCCCTCCTCTGTGGGATATTATCTCTCTCCCCCCCTCCTCTGTGGAGGGTATTATATCTCTCACCCCTCCCCTGTGGGGGGGTATTATATCTCTCACCCCTCCTCTGTGGGGGGTATTATATCTCTCACCCCTCCTCTGTGGGGGGTATTATATCTCTCACCCTCCTCTGTGGGGGGTATTATATCTCACCCCTCCTCTGTGGGATATTATCTCTCTCCCCTCCTCTGTGAGGGGTATTATATCTCTCCCTCCTCCTCTGTGGGGGGTATTATATCTCTCAACCCTCCTCTGTGGGGGGTATTATATCTCTCACCCTCCTCTGTGGGGGGTATTATATCTCTCACCCCTCCTCTGTGGGGGGTATTATATCTCTCACCCCTCCTCTGTGGGGGGTATTATATCTCTCACCCCTCCCCTGTGGGGGGTATTATATCTCTCACCCCTCCCCTGTGGGGGGTATTATATCTCTCACCCCTCCTCTGTGGGATATTATCTCTCTCCCCCCCTCCTCTGTGGGGGGTATTATATCTCTCACCCCTCCCCTGTGGGGGGGTATTATATCTCACCCCTCCTCTGTGGGGGGTATTATATCTCTCACCCCTCCTCTGTGGGATATTATCTCTCTCACCTCCTCTGTGAGGGGTATTATCTCTCCCCCCTCCTCTGTGGGTGGTATTATATCTCTCACCCCTCCTCTGTGGGGGGTATTATATCTCTCACCCTCCTCTGTGGGGGGTATTATATCTCTCACCCCTCCTCTGTGGGGGGTATTATATCTCTCACCCTCCTCTGTGAGGGGTATTATATCTCTCCCCCTCCTCTGTGGGGGGTAATATATTTCTCACCCCTCCTCTGTGGGGGGTATTATATCTCTCACCCCTCCTCTGTGGGATATTATTTCTCTCCCCTCCTCTGTGAGGGGTATTATATCTCTCACCCCTCCTCTGTGGGGGGTAATATATCTCTCACCCTCCTCTGTGGGGGGTATATCTCTCACCCCTCCTCTGTGGGATATTATCTCTCTCCCCTCCTCTGTGAGGGGTATTATATCTCTCCCCCCTCCTCTGTGGGGGGTAATATGTCTCTCACCCCTCCTCTGTGGGGGGTATTATATCTCTCACCCCTCCCCTGTGGGGGGTATTATATCTCTCACCCCTCCCCTGTGGGGGGTATTATATCTCTCACCCCTCCCCTGTGGGATATTATCTCTCCCCCCCCTCCTCTGTGGGGGTATTATATCTCTCACCCCTCCTCTGTGGGGGGTATTATATCTCTCACCCCTCCTCTGTGGGGGGTATTATATCTCTCCCCTCTCCTCTGTGGGGGTATTATATCTCTCCCCCCTCCTCTGTGGGGGGTATTATATCTCTCACCCTCCTCTGTGGGGGTATTATATCTCTCACCCCTCCTCTGTGGGGGTATTATATCTCTCACCCCTCCTCTGTGGGGGGTATTATATCTCTCCCCCCTCCCCTGTGGGGGTATTATATCTCTCACCCCTCCTCTGTGGGGGGTATTATATCTCTCACCCCTCCCCTGTGGGGGGTATTATATCTCTCACCCCTTCTCTGTGGGGGGTATTATATCTCTCCCCTCCTCTGTGGGGGTATTATATCTCTCACCCCTCCTCTGTGGGGGGTATTATATCTCTCCCCCCTCCCCTGTGGGGGTATTATATCTCTCACCCCTCCTCTGTGGGGGGTATTATACCTCTCCCCCCTCCTCTGTGGGGGGTATTATATCTCTCCCCCCTCCCCTGTGGGGGTATTATATCTCTCCCCCCTCCTCTGTGGGGGGTATTATATCTCTCACCCCTCCTCTGTGGGGGGTATTATATCTCACCCCTCCTCTGTGGGGGTATTATATCTCACTCCTCCTCTGTGGGGGTATTATATCTCACTCCTCCTCTGTGGGGGTATTATATCTCTCACTCCTCCTCTGTGGGGGTATTATATCTCTCACCCCTCCTCTGTGGGGGGTATTATATCTCTCTCCCCTCCTCTGTGGGGGGTATTATATCTCTCACCCTCCTCTGTGGGGGGTATTATATCTCTCCCTCCCCTGTGGGGGGTATTATATCTCTCCCTCCCCTGTGGGGTATTATATCTCTCCCTCCTCTGTGGGGGGTATTATATCTCTCCCCCCTCCCCTGTGGGGGTATTATATCTCTCCCCCCTCCTCTGTAGGGGGTATTATATCTCTCCCCCCTCCCCTGTGGGGGTATTATATCTCTCCCCCCTCCTCTGTGGGGGGTATTATATCTCTCCCCTCCTCTGTGGGGGGTATTATATCTCTCCCCTCCTCTGTGGGGGTATTATATCTCTCACCCCTCCTCTGTGGGGGGTATTATATCTCTCCCCCCTCCTCTGTGGGGGGTATTATATCTCTCCCCCCTCCCCTGTGGGGGTATTATACCTCTCCCCCCTCCTCTGTGGGGGGTATTATATCTCTCACCCCTCCTCTGTGGGGGGTATTATATCTCTCACCCCTCCCCTGTGGGGTATTATATCTCTCACTCCTCCTCTGTGGGGGTATTATATCTCTCTTTCCTCCTCTGTGGGGGGTATTATATCTCACCCCTCCTCTGTGGGGGGTATTATATCTCTCTCCTCCTCTGTGGGGGGTATTATATCTCACTCCTCCTCTGTGGGGGTATTATATCTCTCTTTCCTCCTCTGTGGGGGTATTATATCTCACTCCTCCTCTGTGGGGGTATCATATCTCTCCCTCGCCTGTGGGGTATTATATCTCTCCCTCCTCTGTGGGGGGTATTATATCTTTCCCCCCTCCTCTGTGGGGGGTATTATATCTCTCCCCCCTCCCCTGTGGAGGTATTATATCTCTCCCCCTCCCCTGTGGGGGTATTATATCTCTCCCCCCTCCCCTGTGGGGGTATTATATCTCTCCCCCCTCCCCTGTGGGGGTATTATATCTCTCCCCCCTCCTCTGTGGGGGGTATTATATCTCTCACCCCTCATCTGTGGGGGTATTATATCTCTCTTTCCTCCTCTGTGGGGGGTATTATATCTCTCCTCTCCTCTGTGGGGGGTATTATATCTCTCACCCCTCCTCTTTGGGGGTATTATATCTCTCTTTCCTCCTCTGTGGGGGTATTATACCTCTCCCCCCTCCTCTGTGGGGGGTATTATATCTCTCCCCCCTCCTCTGTGGGGGGTATTATATCTCTCACCCCTCATCTGTGGGGGGTATTATATCTCTCTTTCCTCCTCTGTGGGGGGTATTATATCTCTCTCCTCCTCTGTGGGGGGTATTATATCTCTCCCTTACCTGTGGGGGGTATTATATCTCTCCCTTACCTGTGGGGGGTATTATATCTCTACCCTCCTCTGTGGGGGTATTATATCTCTCACCCCTCCTCTGTGGGGGTATTATATCTCTCACCCCTCCTCTGTGGGGGTATTATATCTCTCACCCCTCCTCTGTGGGGGGTATTATATCTCTCCCCCCTCCTCTGTGGGGGGTATTATATCTCTCCCCCCTCCTCTGTGGGGGGTATTATATCTCTCACCCCTCATCTGTGGGGGTATTATATCTCTCTTTCCTCCTCTGTGGGGGGTATTATATCTCTCTCCTCCTCTGTGGGGGGTATTATATCTCTCCCTTACCTGTGGGGGGTATTATATCTCTCCCCTCCTCTGTGGGGGTATTATATCTCTCCCCCCTCCTCTGTGGGGAGTATTATATCTCTCACCCCTCATCTGTGGGGGTATTATATCTCTCTTTCCTCCTCTGTGGGGGGTATTATATCTCTCCCCTCCTCTGTGGGGGTATTATATCTCTCCCCCCTCCTCTGTGGGGGGTATTATATCTCTCACCCCCCCTCTGTGGGGGGTATTATATCTCTCTTTCCTCATCTGTGGGGGGTATTATATCTCTCTCCTCCTCTGTGGGGGGTATTATATCTCTCCCTCCTCTGTGGGGGGTATTATATCTTTCCCCCCTCCTCTGTGGGGGGTATTATATCTCTCCCCCCTCCCCTGTGGGGGTATTATATCTCTCCCCCTCCCCTGTGGGGGTATTATATCTCTCCCCCCTCCCCTGTGGGGGTATTATATCTCTCCCCCCTCCCCTGTGGGGGTATTATATCTCTCCCCCCTCCTCTGTGGGGGGTATTATATCTCTCACCCCTCATCTGTGGGGGTATTATATCTCTCTTTCCTCCTCTGTGGGGGGTATTATATCTCTCCTCTCCTCTGTGGGGGGTATTATATCTCTCACCCCTCCTCTGTGGGGGTATTATATCTCTCTTTCCTCCTCTGTGGGGGTATTATACCTCTCCCCCCTCCTCTGTGGGGGGTATTATATCTCTCACCCTTCTTCTGTGTGTGGGGGTATTATATCTCTCTCCCCTCCTCTGTGGGGGTATTATATCTCTCACCCCTCCTCTGTGGGGGGTATTATATTTCTCAACCTTCCTCTGTAGGGGGTATTATATCTCTCTCCCCCCCTCTGTGGGGGGTATTATATCTCTCTCCCCTCCTCTGTGGGGGTATTATATCTCTCTCCCCTCCTCTGTGGGGGTATTATATCTCTCTCCCCTCCCCTGTGGGGGGTAATATATCTCTCTCCCCTCCTCTGTAGGGGGTATTATATCTCTCTCCCCCCCTCTGTGGGGGGTATTATATCTCTCTCCCCTCCTCTGTGGGGGTATTATATCTCTCTCCCCTCCTCTGTAGGGGGTATTATATCTCTCTCCCCCCCTCTGTGGGGGTATTATATCTCTCTCCCCTCCTCTGTAGGGGGTATTATATCTCTCTCCCCCCCTCTGTGGGGGTATTATATCTCTCTCCCCCCCTCTGTGGGGGTATTATATCTCTCTCCCCTCCCCTGTGGGGGGTATTATATCTCTCTCCCCTCCCCTGTGGGGGGTATTATATCTCTCTCCCCTCCTCTGTGGGGGTATTATATCTCTCACCCCTCCTCTGTGGGGGGTATTATATTTCTCAACCTTCCTCTGTAGGGGGTATTATATCTCTCTCCCCCCCTCTGTGGGGGGTATTATATCTCTCTCCCCTCCTCTGTGGGGGTATTATATCTCTCTCCCCTCCTCTGTGGGGGTATTATATCTCTCTCCCCTCCCCTGTGGGGGGTAATATATCTCTCTCCCCTCCTCTGTAGGGGGTATTATATCTCTCTCCCCCCCTCTGTGGGGGGTATTATATCTCTCTCCCCTCCTCTGTGGGGGTATTATATCTCTCTCCCCTCCTCTGTGGGGGTATTATATCTCTCCCCTCCTCTGTGAGGGGTATTATATCTCTCACCCCCCCCCTCTGTGAGGGGTATTATATCTCTCCTCCCCTGTGGGGGGTATTATATCTCTCTCCTCCTCTGTGGGGGGTATTATATCTCTCTCCTCCTCTGTGGGGGGTATTATATCTCTTACCCCTGTCTGTGGGGGTATTATATCTCTCTCCTCCTCTGTGGGGGTATTATATCTCTCTCCTCCTCTGTGGGGGGTATTATATCTCTCTCCTCCTCTGTGGGGGTATTATATCTCTCTCCTCCTCTGTGGGGGGTATTATATCTCTCTCCTCCTCTGTGGGGGTATTATATCTCTCTCCCCTCCTCTGTGGGGGGTATTATATCTCTCTCCTCCTCTGTGGGGGTATTATATCTCTCTCCTCCTCTGTGGGGGGTATTATATCTCTCTCCTCCTCTGTGGGGGGTATTATATCTCTCTCTCCCCTCCTCTGTGGGGGGTATTATATCTCTCTCCTCCTCTGTGGGGGGTATTATATCTCTCTCCTCCTCTGTGGGGGGTATTATATCTCTCCCCCCTCCTCTGTGGGGGGTATTATATCTCACCCCTCCTCTGTGGGGGGTATTATATCTCTCTCCCCTCCTCTGTGGGGGTATTATATCTCTTACCCCTGTCTGTGGGGGTATTATATCTCACCCCTCCTCTGTAGGGGGTATTATATCTCTCTCCTCCTCTGTGGGGGGTATTATATCTCTCTCCTCCTCTGTGGGGGTATTATATCTCTCTCCTCCTCTGTGGGGGGTATTATATCTCTCCTCCCCTGTGGGGGTATTATATCTCCTCCTCTGTGGGGGTATTATATCTCCTCCTCTGTGGGGGGTATTATATCTCTCTCCCCTCCTCTGTGGGGGGTATTATATCTCTCAGGTTCTCTCCCTTCCATCATCCAGTCACTTTCTGAGGTAATTTCTCCCTGATATCTGCCCCATGTCACTAGTATTAGGTCAGTCATGTAGTACTGTGGCCCCTGTGGGCCCCAGGCCATGGACCAGCCCCCCCAGATTACACAGAGGGGTCTCAGCACCTCCTCCCCCCTGTCCTGGGGCCCTGACTGACCCTCTCCTCACAGATCCCCTCAGCTCAGACCAGCCTGATGTTGCTAAGCAACAGTCCCAGTGTGTCTCCTCTGGGTCCTAGTGCCAGGTCTCACACTCAGTCACTGGGGGGTGTGAACAACAACCTCAGAGGGCGGGGTTACATATACAGTATGTGATTTGGTATTATAACCTTGGGGATAATGCTTATAGTCTATTTACACAATATTACACATATATGGCCCTTTCTTCCTCTGTAGTAATGCCTATAGAATATGAGTACAGCCTGGAAAGAACAGTTTGCTAAGAATATGGAGCTCAGGTCCCTAAGTTGGGGTAGATCTATCAAACCTTCTAACAAGGAAAGGTATAGGCGTTGCCCATAGCAACCAATCAGATTCTATATATCATTTATCTAGTACATTCTGGAACACGAGAGCTACAATCTGATTGGTTGCTATGGGCCACACCTCTACTTTTACTTTTTAGAAGTTTTGATAAATCTGCCACAACGACTTCAAATGTGTTAGTTTTTGACACTGAAACACTTAAAATCAAACAAAATATTAAATTAATGAATCATTTAATGTATCGGTACTGCAGGCTATCCATACACAAGGAACCAGTAACGTTACTGAGGTACTTTGTAAGGAACAAAATGGAGACAACCATATTGAGAACTTCAATCTATCTGCCTGTTTATAAAGCGGAAACTTAATAAACATTCCGGGCCTGATTCATGTCCAAATGCAACTTGCACGGGAGTTCCGTGTTTAAAATGACTTGTTCGTAGTTCCGACCATATTCAAACCCAAGCGTATCTTAAGATATGCTTTGATCCAATCAGGGTGTAAGTACGCACTCCCTAAACGTGCCGTATGTTGACACACAGAACACACTGCAGTATACGCACATGCATATGTACAATATAAAGTCCCATCAGAACCCTTAAAACCCTTTTTTATCATAAAATAGCAACTTTTAACAGTATAATCATTGATATAAATATTTATTATATTTTTTTTCCCCCTTTTTATATAATTTTTACATTATTTACAAAGATGATTGCTATGCATACTGTAATCTCCCTCTCCCTCTTTTCACTAACATGCTGTGTTGTATTTGTAAATGCTTCATTCTGCATTTTGCTGAATTTATAGTCTACAAGTAGGGTCGCCCGGCGTTGCGCGGTTTCCGATTTCTAAAGTGTAGCAGTTTTATATATTGGCAAATTATTTACTAAATAGACCAAAAATGGTAACTAGAAAATAAAATGTATTGCTTTGTCGCGTTGTCGTTTTGTTGCGTTGTGGCGAGGTCTCCTTCCTGCAGTCCAACAATTGTTTACAATCCAGAAATTATGTTTTCAATATTTACTATCTACTTCAAATTTGGGATGGTTTCTTTACATAGTATCTCAGCATACTATAGTGAACACTCCAGTTTTGCAGAATTCTAAATTTTCTCCAGGTAATAACTGCAACTTAAATTAATGGTCTGTGCTCAGAAGATGTCTGAGAAACTCCACCCCCTTTCTATGCTATTGGCTATGGAACAAAATTCTGATACTGTTTTGTTGGAATATATTCAGTTCTCCCATTTTTACAGGTCTCTGAAGAAAAAGGGGGAGCTGAGCAGAACATCATTGCCCTTAGAAGCCATATGCCGACAGCTCACAGCCCCAAGACACACACATAGGGGTAGATTTATCAAACATTCTAAAAATTAAAAGTGTAAGTGTTGCCCGTAGCAACCAATCAAATTCTAGCAATCAGTTTCTTTCTTGTAAATAATAGCTAGAATCTGGTTGCTATGGGCAACTCCTCCGCTTTAAATTTTTATAAAGTTTGATTTATCTTCCCCTAAGTCTTTACAGTAATGGGTTCGAGAGTACAAATCCTATCCTGTACCTTATTTTTGTATCTTTTGTTTATATGATTTAAGCCTGGTATTTTTACATGGTACTGACTGTATTGTGTGGGCATTCAGTATAATGTAATATATTTTTGTATCCTGTCTCCTAAATTTAATCCCCACATCCTCCCACTAACCTTCCATTCCCCCCTCCCTATTTTTACTTGTGTTGCTGGAAAATTAAAATAAAAAAACCAATAAAGGATTCTAAAAAAAGGTCTATAAATATGTATTCATTATTCCACAAACCGAGATGCATATTATAGTGACATAACTGTATATGAAATGTAAACTGCATACAAATCTAAACTGGCTTATTCCCCCTTGACCTTTAATTACAGAATATATTTAAACATTTCTTTGACATTATCATTGATTGTTAACTAGGTACAGGTGCATGCTGCAGAATTCTTTCTATTGAATATATGCTTCTGTTTGCAAATTTCTTACTTTTCTTGAGATGCCGGTAACACAAATGTTGAATATTAAGAAAAACAATAGTCAATCTGTATCTTCAAAATAGTTGAATAATTCAAGTCATCTTGCCTGTCCGATGCGATCTATCATACAATTAAAGCCGCATGTGTAACCTAGCTCTAAGAAGGACTGGAGCATCTAGGACAGGCTTGGCTAACCTGTGGCACTCCAGGTGTTGTGAAACTACAAGTCCCAGCATACCCTTCCAGCAATAAGCTGCTTTATATTGGCAAAGCATGCTGAGGCTTGTAGTTTCACAACACCTGGAGCGCCACAGGTTAGCCAAGCCTGATCTAGGAAAACATAGACTTCTCAGGACAAGTGTCTAGCAAAGGTGGAGCCTAATGGTTTTGTCACCTGTCCAATCAGAAGCAGCCTTCGCTACATGGCACCCAATCCCACCAATTTAAATTTCCTGCTCGTTGCAGGCCTCCAGTTGAAATATTTTGTGCATTCTATAAGACACGGAGTAATTGGTGTTTATATCAGAGCATATCGGAATATCACACCTCCCATGGAACATTTCATCCAAGACAATTTGCTCTGTTCTAATATTCCCAACTCATTTCCATATCCAAGTGCTCCAAATTTCACTGTGAATAACTAAGTACCGTATGTCATTTTATTTAAGTGACTGCACCCAGTATGCTTATTGCCTACGTCGGCCTAGTTCTGCCTCTCTAGAGCCACCTCCCCTCCTGCGTTGCATCAGTTCTAACACTCCTTACTTTTCTAGAGCACTGTAGAGGAGATGTTGAGCTGGAGAGACAGAGCATAGCCCAGTTTAGCAATTAGCATACTAGGTACAATTACTTCGGTAGGGTGTCCTGGGGAAACAGTGGAGGCCAGGAAAATAACATACAAAAAAATCAATTGTTAAGTACAATACAATGAATGCTCTGGTCCTCTTCAAGTGGGATCTTCATCTAAACTTATTTTTACAATAATCCCCCATCCCCAACTAATAAAACTATAGGGATATATATCCTGCACAGGACCCCACTGTTTGGGATATATAAAATTATATTTAGTGGTAGTTGAAAGTGCGGTTTGTTAGTCTATGATGATTTGTGGTTGCGTGAAAATTTAATCTTTGTGGTGTTCCTATTTTGTATCCATCTTTCCTCATCTTGTGAGATTTTTGATCGATTTGCCCCCTTTCCAAAATTTATTGAAGTTTCGATCCCATAAGGATAGTTGTGATGGGTCTTTGTTGTGGATTGTTACAAAGTGGTTTGAAACGCTATGTATGTGGCTCAACAGTTTGTTACTTGTGTTATGCAGAAACTTGTAACAAGTTTATTTTTGGAATTTGGTGCTTTTGTGCCTTTATACTGTAGTTTAATCAGTAATGATCCCGTTAAGGTTTCGAAGAAGAAGCCGGTGTTTCCTAGATATTTATTTTGAAAGGGTTTGATGAGGTGGTTTCTTTGGTGATGAATTGGATATTTGTGTATTTTTTGGAAGCCTGTAAGACAATTGTTTGTCTCTAATTGTATATTGATGTGTTTGTGATCAAAGAATTTATATTTTAAGGTGGTTCCTCGTTATGTATGTTTCCTGGTTAGTGTGATGGCTTCTTATTCTTTTGAATTGGCCACATAGAATGCTGTTTAGCCAGTTTTGGATGTGGGCTGCTATTCACAGGAATGTAGTAATTGCTCTCTACAGGCTTATGGTAAGTTTTTGTGTGTGTTGTGTTGTCTGTTATTGTGATTTCCAGCTCTAAGAATATGTCTTGGTCTTTATGTCAGAAGTAAGGTCTGAAAATCTTACATTGTGTTTGTTGATGTAGTTCATAAAGTCTTTTAAGTTTTTTGCTGTACCTTTACAGATGATTAGGATATCATTGGTATTACAATGCCAGAGGACAGTGCCCAGACTATGTGGGTTGATATGCCGGATTTTGTCCTCTTCCAACCTAGCCATAAATAGGTTGCATCAGAGCCGGATTTAGACCTCATAGGGCCCTAGGCAGGATACTGTTTTTGGGCCACCTCCCTGAAACAATCCATAGCACTATATTTTTGCAGCCTACCGTATACCCCTATAGTTACGTAGAAGTGATAGCATGTGCCGCCGCATGCCTACCATATACCCCTATAGTTACGTAGAAGTGACAGCATGTGCCGCCACATGCCTACCATATACCCCTATAGTTACGTAGAAGTGACAGCATGTGCCGCCACATGCCTACCATATACCCCTATAGTTACGTAGAAGTGATAGCATGTGCCGCCGCATGCCTACCATATACCCCTATAGTTACGTAGAAGTGACAGCATGTGCCGCCACATGCCTACCATATACCCCTATAGTTACGTAGAAGTGATAGCATGTGCCGCCGCATGCCTACCATATACCCCTACAGTTACGTAGAAGTGACAGCATGTGCCGCCGCATGCCTACCATATACCCCTATAGTTACGTAGAAGTGACAGCATGTGCCGCCGCATGCCTACCATATACCCCTATAGTTACGTAGATATGAAAGCATGTGCCGCCGCATGCCTACCATATACCCCTATAGTTACGTAGAAGTAATAGCATGTGCCGCCGCATGCCTACCATATACCCCTATAGTTACGTAGAAGTGACAGCATGTGCCGCCGCATGCCTACCATATACCCCTATAGTTACGTAGAAGTGATAGCATGTGCCGCCGCATGCCTACCATATACCCCTATAGTTACGTAGAAGTGATAGCATGTGCCGCCGCATGCCTACCATATACCCCTACAGTTACGTAGAAGTGACAGCATGTGCCGCCGCATGCCTACCATATACCCCTATAGTTACGTAGAAGTGATAGCATGTGCCGCCACATGCCTACCATATACCCCTATAGTTACGTAGATATGAAAGCATGTGCCGCCACATGCCTACCATATACCCCTATAGTTACGTAGAAGTGATAGCATGTGCCGCCACATGCCTACCATATACCCCTATAGTTACGTAGAAGTGACAGCATGTGCCGCCGCATGCCTACCATATACCCCTATAGTTACGTAGATATGAAAGCATGTGCCGCCACATGCCTACCATATACCCCTATAGTTACGTAGATATGAAAGCATGTGCCGCCGCATGCCTACCATATACCCCTATAGTTACGTAGAAGTGACAGCATGTGCCGCCGCATGCCTACCATATACCCCTATAGTTACGTAGAAGTGACAGCATGTGCTGCCGCATGCCTACCATATACCCCTATAGTTACGTAGAAGTGAAAGCATGTGCCGCTGCATGCCTACCATATACCCCTATAGTTACGTAGAAGTGAAAGCATGTGCCGCCGCATGCCTACCATATACCCCTATAGTTACGTAGAAGTGACAGCATGTGCCGCCGCATGCCTACCATATACCCCTATAGTTACGTAGAAGTGATAGCATGTGCCTCCGCATGCCTACCATATACCCCTATAGTTACGTAGAAGTGATAGCATGTGCCGCCGCATGCCTACCATATACCCCTATAGTTACGTAGAAGTGATAGCATGTGCCTCCGCATGCCTACCATATACCCCTATAGTTACGTAGAAGTGACAGCATGTGCCGCCGCATGCCTACCATATACCCCTATAGTTACGTAGAAGTGATAGCATGTGCCTCCGCATGCCTACCATATACCCCTATAGTTACGTAGAAGTGACAGCATGTGCCGCTGCATGCCTACCATATACCACTATAGTTACGTAGAAGTGACAGCATGTGCCGCCGCATGCCTACCATATACCCCTATAGTTACGTAGAAGTGATAGCATGTGCCGCCACATGCCTACCATATACCCCTATAGTTACGTAGATATGAAAGCATGTGCCGCCGTATGCCTACCATATACCCCTATAGTTACGTAGATATGAAAGCATGTGCCGCCGCATGCCTACCATATACCCCTATAGTTACGTAGATATGAAAGCATGTGCCTCCGCATGCCTACCATATACCCCTATAGTTACGTAGAAGTGACAGCATGTGCCGCCGCGCAGAGGAGGTGAGGGCGTGGCTTGCATCTTTGGGGGCGTACCTAACATGTGAAAAGAGCAAGGCCACCCTGCTGCAGAAAAAGGCACCCCTAAATAATTACCAAGCAGTCCCGTTTTTTTAAGTAGTTGGGTCAAAACAACTTAATAAATATTGAAGTCAGGGCAGAAATACTTAAGTTGTTTGCAAAAATAATACGCATAAATCCAAGTATGTCCTCTTGTCACTTTTGTCCCTCTATCATCACACTGTGCCCCTTCATTGTCACTTTTGCCCCTTCACAATATCACATGTGCCCTTTCACCATCACCTCTGTGCCCATCACCACCTCTGTGCCAATCACCATCTCCACCTCTGTGCCAATCACCATCACCACCTCTGTGCCCATCACCACCTCTGTGCCAATCACCATCACCACCTCTGTGCCCATCACCACCTCTGTGCCTCTTCACCATCACCACTTCTGTGCCCATCACCACCTCTGTGCCTCTTCACCATCACCACCTCTGTGCCAATCACCATCACCACCTCTGTGCCAATCACCATCACCAATTCTGTGCCCCTTCACCATCACCACCTCTGTGCCCTTCACCAATCACCATCACCACCTGTGCCAATCACCATCACCACCTCTGTGCCCATCACCACCTCTGTGCCAATCACCATCTCCACCTCTGTGCCAATCACCATCACCACCTCTGTGCCCATCACCACCTCTGTGCCTCTTCACCATCACCACCTCTGTGCCTCTTCACCATCACCACTTCTGTGCCCATCACCACCTCTGTGCCTCTTCACCATCACCACCTCTGTGCCTCTTCACCATCACCACCTCTGTGCCTCTTCACCATCACCACCTCTGTGCCCTTCACCATCACCACCTCTGTGCCAATCACCATCACCAATTCTGTGCCCCTTCACCATCACCCCCTCTGTGCCCTTCACCAATCACCATCACCACCTCTGTGCCAATCACCATCACCAATTCTGTGCCCCTTCACCATCACCACCTCTGTGCCCTTCACCATCACCACCTCTGTGCCAATCACCATCACCACCTCTGTGCCAATCACCATCACCAATTCTGTGCCCCTTCACCATCACCACCTCTGTGCCCTTCACCATCACCACCTCTGTGCCCATCAACACCTCTGTGCCCATCACCATCACCACTTCTGTACCCCTTCACCATCACCACCTCTGCCCCTCCGTTGTTTTACTTACCTTTCTATTGCCTTTCTTCTCCGGCGCGCTGCTCCTCCTCGGTCAGTCCAGATTTAAAAAAAAAAAAAAAAGTCACGTGATCGCTCGTCGGGTCCCGGCAGCCTCTTCTCCTCTCTCTATCACTGAGACACTGAGAGGAGAAGAGGCTGCCGGGACCCGATTCGCGGCACCCGACCCCCCCTCCCCCGATTTGCGGCACCCCCCCTCCCTGCACGAGTCGCGGGTGGGGGGGGGGGGTTAACCGCGAGTCAGGGGAGGGGCCGAAATTTTTTTTTTTTTTTTTTTAAATTGCTCCTGTCCCCCCCAGCTGTGCCGCCCGAGAGCCGCTAGGCCCTAGGCAGGTGCCTAGCGGTAAATCCGGTCCTGGGTTGCATAGCTAGGTGTTAATATGGTGCCCATGGCTGTTCCTTGTACTTGATTGTAAAAGTTACAATTAAACTATAAGAAATAGCGTCAAAGGATGTTTTTAGAGATTTCTATTATGAAGTCTGCTTGTGTTTTGTAATATTGTTTATCAGTATGTAGGAATACATTTGTACTTCCTGATTGATGGTCAATACAGGTGTATAGTGATCGACGTCACATGTTGCTAGTATGAAGATGTCCTTCCAATTTACTTGACTTGGTAGGCTCAGAACATGAATTGTATCTGTAGATGGCTGGTATGTTGTTGTTGTATTTGCAGTCTGCTCTATTTTAGGATGGCTATCCCTCTTTCTTTATCAGTTGCCTTGATGACAACTTCTCAGTTGTTTTTCAAGTTTTGCTTATTTAATGATTGCAGATTGTCTTCAAATATTTATAAATGCTTCTAGTTAATGAGTTTTCATGGGGCTTGGGAATAAATTGAATATCTTTTTTGTTTTTAAACAAGTGTGTGTCTATATTCCAAATCTTGGCTTTCTTTTGTTATTTTCATTACTATTTTGTAGAGATCTTTTCTGTTTTAGAAAGAGGGTTTTTTTATAGCTTTTTTTTTTATAGCTAAATGTCAAATTTGATGTGTTATGGGAGACGAATTTTAAACTTTTATTTAGTACTGATTTGTGTGGATTTTGCAGAGGGAAGGAACAGAGGTTGAAATACCTTCTTGTTGTATTTCTTTATTTTTGGTTATTTGTAGCTCTAGTTCCTTCTCTAGTTCCTGGTTTTGCACGAGTTGTCTTTTTCTCCTATGTGGGGGTTTCCTGTTTAAGAAGCTTAAAATGTGTTGTGTTTCTTGTGGTTTGTGATTGGTGCGAGTTGATTCAAATAAAAAGGTTCCTATTTTTCTAGTTGTTTGATTCTGTTAAGCTGTCATTGTAGGCTGGTAGCTTTCTCTTATTTTATGAATTGTATTGGGTCAGTGGTGTTTTATATTTGAAATTTGTTTTGCTGGACACCTTTTTATGGAAGTCTCTGTAGCTGTTGTTCTGTATGCCTAAACTCCCACCGGTCGGCTACCTCTCTTTCTCATCCCTTCTTCCCTTCTCCCCCTTCCTCCCGTCTCATCCATGTGTCTGTCTGTCTTCCCCTCCCTTTAGATTGTACGCTCCTTTGAGCAGGGCTCTCCGACCTCCTGTTTCCATCACTTCTCCAGCTACTCAGCTCACCTCCTCTCAGTCCCTCTGCCCTCTGTCTCCTCTCGCTTCTCTCCGCTCCCCTCAGTGACTCTCAACATGTCATCCGTGCCCACCCTCTTGGGCCATAGTTACCTGCCTGTACTCACTTTTCCCCTCCCTCCCTCTCTTTCATGCTGTGCCTGAGCCCCCAGAGTTATAGTGCTTACTGTTACTTGTACTGTGCTGTTTCACCTTGTACTGTGCCATTGTTTGTCCTTGTACGGCGCTACGGATACTTTGTGGCGCCCTATAAATAAAAATTAATAATAATAATACGCTGGGTCTTTATCGATGTGTAGTTCAAAGTTTAAATTGTTCATTGTTTTGTATTTCTTGTTTCTTGTGTTGGTATGTTAAGTTGGTGTGGGCAATATATCTATTCTCAAGGGGGGTAGATTAGTCAAACTTTCAAAAGGGAAAGGAAGGTGTTGCCTATAGCAACCAATCAAATTCTAGCTACAATTTGCCCAGTTCAGGCTAATAAATGATAGCTAGAATCTGATTGGTTGCTTGGTTTGAAAAATGTACCCCTTATTTAGTGTGTTCTTTTGAGTGGCTATATATTCCTTTGTTTTTGTTGCACAATTCCTTGAGTTTGTTGTCTAGCATTGCATATTGTTGATAATTTTATTTTGTTTTGTTTATTGAGACTGAAATAATTTTCTAAATTATTTAGTTTAATTATGGTTAGTGATTATACATTTATGAATTATTCCATGTTGCTTAAGGGTTGTAGATTTGCTTCAATGTCCTTGACTTCAGTGTTAATCTTCTTTTAGAGTATCGTGTCTGTTTTTGATTAATAATTCCATTAGTTTAAAGGAAAAGTTGTCAAGGACTTTGTTGCATTTTATTAGAAAATCTTTGTCATCTAAGTTGTATGTTGGAGATCTGAAGATCCTCGGTCCTCTAGGGATTATTTTGGCCTGTGTATATTATTTTATAAGCATTGTGCTATCACACCACCTCTAGTGTTAGTCATCTCTCTAATCATAGTAGCAGAACGTATGGCAGAGCCGTAACTTAAAATTTTAGCGATTCGTGCGAGAGAAAAATATTGCCCCCCCCTCTAACCCGCAATTTTAACCAAATGAACCTAAAATATTTATAAACTGCACCCCCCCCCTTCAGCTTTGTGCCCCGGAGCGGGTTCCCCTATTGTCTTACATAAATGTTTGTTACATAGAAGTAGGGTCGGGATATGTGAACACCTTCAGGGGCAAACGCAGGATTTGTAGAGGGGGGTTTCCACACCACGCCACCAGTGGGCGTGGCCAGCATGCATGGGGGCGTGGCTATAATATTAGACAATGCTTGGCTGCTCTCCAACTCTTCCTATCCCCATAATATACATGGGCAATGCTGCGTGCACTACTGTTAGGTGCACACAGCTCTCCCTTTTCAAGCAGAGTGTGAAGCGGGGACACGGTCCAGCCACCTCAATTATACAGTGCCCAGGCTTGGAGGGGGGTTTCCAGGCACTAGGAAACCCCCCTTCGGTTTGCCTATGACCTTGGATCTGAGTTATGAACAATCCAATCCACAGGTAATAAACATTTGCACCTAGGAAAAAAAAACATTTTGTGCTGCAGAATATATAATACAAAGCCTGATTTAGATGTGTGAGGAGGGCATGGGATAGCAGTGTCATTATAGAGCTGGTCATTATGTGTGTGTGTTCAGAACGCAGGAACATGCTCTACATGCAAAATAAATGTCTGCACTTGCACCCCTCTGCAGTGCAATGTGGTATGTCGGCAGCAAATTCCTTGTCTTTAAAGTGTTATCCCTCATTCGAAAGAAAAAATATCAAAAGAATATTTTTATATTTTCCAAACATTTTAGGAAATTATCCTGACCAACTCCTTCCTTTGCCTTTTACAAACTTTTTGCACTCCATGCACTTCCCCCCAAAAAAGGAGCAACTGCGTAACGTAGTCATGTGACATCGAAAAAGAATGTTTGCGTTGCAATTTTCCACCTTTAACCTGACCACTTTTTACACTTTGAACAAAGACCAAATAGTATTTTGATTGAACATAATTTTTTTTTTTTGGGTGGGGGGGGCAGCTTTAAGATGAATTGATTGCCTCTTCTTACACTGAGATGAAGGCACATTATTATCTGTTTGTCTCAAACTTCAAAACATGTTTTATTGTTATCTTATGTTAATTATATGACAGCTCTCGTTTCCATAGTGCTATTTTATGTTTTATAGAAATCTTTATCCCCACCTTTGTATTCCTCTCACCCACGGACTTTGCTTCCTCTATTATTTCTGTCGCCTGAAAATAAGATAATCAACAATTAAAGGGTGACTGGGGTTTTTTGAGTAGGTGGAGAGTATCCGACCCTCCTCCTCTATCCCTGGCCTCTAGCAAATCACAGCTATATATGTTTATATTAAATGTTAAAGGTGCATCTGAATTATGATTTTATGTTGCTGTTTAAATGTTGTAATTATTAACCCACTAAGTGCTGAGACACTTTCCAGGACCTGTTACTGAATGTGTTAAATAGAATGATAACAGGTTATCAAATATGTAAACTATTAAAGTGACATACATTGTTTGTTATACGATTAAAAAACATACATCTATATATGCCTTTGAAATGTTTAAACTGTTATTATTACAGTCAAAACAAAGACAAATAATAACTAATACACTCATTTATTACTGGGCTATAACTCAAGTTGCTAATTTTCTGCTAATTTATGTCACAACGAAAACTCGGGATCCGCGATGATACAATACAGATGTTCGAATAGGAAACTTTCTATGCAACCTTAGTAATTATCGTCTTCTACCGCGACAGTCATAGATTGGGAGTCTCCTGTTGCACTAATGCGTCCTAATGATAAGTTAGGAGGTGATGGAGGCGGGGCTTAAGGACACAATTTCGCATCACCAAGCCGTCTTTGCGTGCGTTTCCTCTGGGTGCTCCGGTTTCCTCCCACACTCCAAAAACATACTGGTAGGTTAATTGGTTGCTAACAAATTGACCCTAGTCTGTCCGTCTGTATGTCAGGGAATTTAGACTGTAAGCCCCAATGGGGCAGGGACTGGTGTGAGTGAGTTCTCTGTACAGCGCTGCGGAATTAGTGGCGCTATATAAATAAATGATGATGATGATGATTTCCTAGTCACATGGCTTCTCCTCCAGGATCTCCCAGAGAAGTTTGAAAAGTAGGCAAGATTGCTTTATTTGTGTTTAAGAGAGAAATATAGGAGGACCAATAGAAGTGTAACATAGCGTAGTACTGAAGGTATCAGATTGCAGTCTAGAGAATGCAGCGTAAGATCATATAGTAAATATAGATTGTACAGTTGTATAATAATAAGTTAAGTAAATATTGATTGCAAAATGCACAGTTCTTTAATAATATTAAGTAAAGTAAATATTGATTACAGGGTTATATAAATAGCAAGCAAATATAGAGATTCAGAGTTAAGTAAGTAAATAAATAGATTATTGCAGTGTTCAAATGAAATAAATATAGAGAGAGCTTCCGGGAGATATGGAGGTGAGGTAGGAAAAGAAGGGGGCAGGGGGAGGGGCTTAATGACGCAGTTTGAGAATTCATTTCAATATGCCTATTGTCTACATTTGACACTACAAAGCGTACGTAAATACAGTGTTTTATTCAACAGTTACAAAATACTGTATATGGGGGGATGGATATGTTTGCTCAGGTAATATACCTTTAAAACAATTTCAGAAAACAACATCAGGGCAAAAATAAGCCCTGCCCACAGTCCTCCTGAAACCCGTCACAATACGCCCATCTCTGCCCATATCCCCGCCCACTTTTTTCTAGGTTATAACCATTTTAATGTCTGAGTATCATCCCCATCAATATTTAGGACAATGGGTATATAGCTACGGATAAGTTTAATTATTTCTCCCCCCCCCCCCCCCTCAAGTCAACATTGTCTTTCATTTTACGTTCATGGTTTGTCATTGAAACACCATCATATATAGACTATTTCCATGCTGGCACAAACTGTTTAATAAGCAAATATAACTTGACTTGAAGTTTGGGGTAATTTTACACTTTTTTGTATTTTACTGTCAAACTAGAGCTGTGTGTCCTAATATAGCAGGAAACTACTCACAAGACAGTTTGTATATACAGCCAAAGTTATTAACTTAAAGCACGCTTGTCTATCCCGGAATGTCTGGGAGACTCCTGAATTTCAGGGAGATCTAATGCATGCCAGGGAGAGCTTCCCAACCTCCCGTATCCTGCTTTTCTCTCATCACCAGTCCAAGACCTAATGATGCGTCATTGTGGCCCCAGCGCCAGTCAGCGTTACAAAAACCATGGCCACGCCCCCCAACCGTTCCCTATTGAACATCTCCAGTGAATGTGCAAATGTGATATTTAAATAACAGACCAATTTACATAACTCCACCCACGATTTCTAAGTACAAGATTGGTTGAGATGTTTGTTAAAGTATTTGGTTGAGCTGTTACCCTGTAAATACCTTTAGCTTGAGTAGTGTGTGTGTGAGTGGGGAGGGGGGGATGGGGGTGTTGGAGCTTTAATCTTAATCATAACATATCCTGAATCTGCCCAAAAGATATTATAAGTCTAGTTTAACTGACACTGACAACATAGTCATACGATGCCAGGAAACTTTTGTTAAATGTATCTCAAATGGAATCGGAATTATTTCTTTACAGCATTGAACATATGGAGGGCGAACGGAGAATTAGGAAAGAAATTTACGGTTTTCTCGCAGTCATAAATGACATTACAAATCAAAAGCGCTGCTCGCGAATGCAGTGAACTTTAATAATGTGTATGGGAGGCACTGCAGTGAAAGGCTGGGCGGCTATAGGCACATCACATCTGTTCAACGGTGTCTGAAAAGTCAAAAAATGCCAATAGCAGGGAACAGAAGCGGAAAAGTGTTATTTGTCCTCTGTCGGAGCCTCTGCTCTGTCCAATCAGCGTCTCTCTCTAGGACAAAGCTGGAGAATCATTCAGTACAGGTGCTGGTGGGGGCTCAGGATGCTGCCAGTTGGGGACAGGAACAACTGGATTAAGTTTTTTTTGGCGTTCCCCTTTAGTGAAGTCTGCTGAATGGTGCTTGTATAGTTGAAATCCATCTTTGCCCATTTGGAATGTTAGAGAGCATGGTCACATGATAGCGTGCGGTATCACAGAGCGGTATATGACACAACAGCCCTCCAATCAGGACGCGAGTGCTCGTACCAGAAAAGGGGCGTGGTTATGTCACAGTTATGGCTGTGGCGACACCCCCAGGTGTGTACCAGACACTTCTGGAGCGGTGTCCAGGTGTGTACAACACCGGTTCACAGGAACGACCCTGAATGACTAACATAAAGAAAACATGTTCTGTTCTATACCCTATGTCAGTGTTGGCAAACCTGTGACACTGCAGGTGTTGTGAAACTACAAGTCCCAGCATGCTTTGCCAATATATAGCAGCTTATTGCTGGAAGGGTATGCTGGGACTTGTAGTTTCACACCTGGAGTGTCACAGGTTAGCAAACACTGCCCTATGTCATATCTCCCAACATGGGGGGGTCATCCCCTACCTCTGAGGGCGTGGTTATGCCACACATCTGAGGGTGTGGTCTTGCCCCACATCTGAGGGTGTGGTCATGCCCCACCTATGAGGATGTGGTCATGCCCAACATCTGAGGGTGTGGTCTTGCCCCACATCTGAGGGTGTGGTCATGCCCCACCTATGAGGATGTGGTCATGCCCCACCTCTGAGGGTGTGGTCATGCCTCCAGAGGGCTGTATAGCCACACCCGGGACAGAGCCCTAAAATCAGGACTGTCCCACTGAAATAGATAAAACTGACTTTACTGAAATGTGAAATTATTTATGTGAATCCCCGACAAGTGGGAATTGATAGGTGGAGAGCAATGAAGTAGAATATCCCAAAAAATGCATTATTAAATGCAACAGAACTCTGTGCCAGATACGTTAGTCCAAGCAAAAGGAAGAGAAAGCCAATGTGGAAGTGGCAGCTGTTGTAAGTACTTAGAAAACACCATATAAGAAATATAGACAACCCTAATCAGAAGAGGGTGAAACAAGCATATAGAGCCACTCTAAAAGGGACTACACACAATAATACACGGTAACGTGTACTAAAGGAAAGAATGGACATTTTATAAATAAAGAATGACAAGAACAAAAGTAGACATGTAATAATCCACACTCTGCAATAATCTTCCCAGCCATCTTCTTTGCCCATAATACCATTGACAAAAATGGGTTTATTTGCAGCAAAGTAATCGTGTGAGGGCATGAGACGGCTAGCTGTGCTATCTATTAACTGGAACGAAAATTACAAGATCAATGCAATATTCAACGCTGATTTCCCTGTAAAGACTCTCAGTCGATAACTGTCCCTTTACATTTCTCATACTCTACTGACTACGGTCAGACTAATCTGCCGGTATCTCTCTTTAAGGTAATAATACAAACTGCTCCATCTGCATCACAAAGTCAGCAGAGAGTTGCTATAAATGTCCACGTGAGAGGTGACATTAATTAGTCAATAATCTGGAGGTAGATCATTTTTAATTCTGATCATATTCCCTCCTGGGGGTCCAGTAATATGTGATACTTAACGCTGTCCTCTCTAATCTAGTGATACCCCCGAGTGCCAGGATTTAGGGTCAGCGGATGAGAGATTTATGGGACATACTGATCTTGTGACAGGCACATTAATAGGGACTAGTGTTCTTTCAAATGTTATATATGGAAAGCTATAATTATCCGGTCTGAGAATGCCGTGCGGGATTTAGGCTGCGGAATGCTTTGTGTGCAGGGCAGTGGTACAGCGCAGTTATCTTTAAACAACAATATTAATACAAGTGCATAATGGGATGAGGACATTTACGAAAAGACAAAACAATCGCTTACATTTTAAGAATAGAGCCGGAGTCACACCTGTTGTTGTCCCCTGTGATAGTTGTACGTGACACCCTGTCGCGCTGGACTGCGTTCTCTAGTATCACTGTTGATCATCATTTATTTATATAGCGCCACTGATTCTGCAGCGCTGTACAGAGAACTCACTCACATCAGTCCCTGCCCCATTGGAGCTTACAGTCTAAATTCCCTAACACAGAGAGAGAGAGACTAAGGGCAATTTTGATAGCAGCCAATTAACCTACTAGTATGTTTTTGGCGTGTGGGAGGAAACCGGAGCACCCGGAGGAAACCCACGCAAACACGGGGAGAATATACAAAAACCACACAGATAAGGCCATGGTCGGGAATCGAACTCATGACCCCAGTGCTGTGAGGCAGAAGTGCTAACCACTGAGCCACCGTGCTGCCCCATTCATTTGATCAGAAGCGTAAAAAGAAAAAATATACCTACACAACTTTCAAATAAGCTTTAATAAAACAACTCCTGAAAGCTGTTGCTCTCTACGCTTACCTGCTCATGGTGGACACACAAATTGAAATGATGAAAGTCGGGAGTCCCTCAGGATCCCCCTTTACTGCCAGCAAATCACAAGCGACAAGTGTAGGATTTTTTCCACCAGTTTATCAGTGACGGATGAAGAAGAAAATATTTTATTTACTATTTAATAAAGTTGTGAACTGGGGGTTTTGTGGAATCGTTTATTCAATTAAAGATTATTTGCAAATTATTTTGTCATTTTTTTTTTTTTGTTCTTTTGGTATAATACACAGAAGTATTATGGATTCATGTCCATTACACTGAGACCACTGAGGTATCAAAGGTGCCATTCAAGAGTTCCTAGGGGTATATTTGCTAAACTGCGGGTTTGAAAAAGTGGAGATGTTGCCTATAGCAACCAATCAGATTATAGCTGTCATTTTGTAGAGTGCAATAAATAAATGACAGCTAGAATCTGATTGGTTGCTATAGGCAACATCTTCACTTTTTCAAACCCGCAGTTTAGTAAATATACCCCCTAATCTTGTTAATTACGCTGATCCCGGGCCACAGCCGGGATCAGCGATTTGTATCTCTAGTAGGGGGCTCCGCAACATTGTCCCCTCTTTTATAGTGGAAACCAGCGCAAAATCTAACAATAATAAACAATCATTTATTCATTTATTTAATTAGACACTGCACTGTGTATGGGAAGTGTTTTGTGTCATATAATCGGGACATTTCAGAGGTATGTTGTTCTCAGCACTATTGCATTACCCGTGGGGCAGTGGTAAGCAGGGACACCTCCGAAAAAGTCCTGACTCTCGAATGGATGGAACAATAGCCTAAATTTGGTGACAGTTGATAGGTATGATATTGTATATTCCCCAAAGGTAACTGGTAAAATGCACAGCAGACAAAACTGTAAAACCTTTTTGGGACTTAAGTACCAACATTTTAATTGATACAATTTAGATATAATAATTAACGTTTATTTAAAAGTCGCCACAGACTCTGCAGTGACATACAGTCTGCAATGCACAGAGAATAATAATTATTATACTGGAGCAAGAGGACAATAGCGGAAGACACAACTTACAACATAATGTTAAAATTAGATAAAGAGGGGGGGGGGGGGGTGCAGGATTTGCATTTTGCACCTTCTCAGTGCTGGTGGTCTTCAGGGGCTGTCCTATATTTTTAGTGGTACCTCGAGAGGAATGCAATACAAAAAAAAAAAGCTTTGCGCACAAAATTAGTGACACATGTAACAGCCCCAGTGTCCTCTCGTTCTCATTGTTAATTCAAGCCATCGATGAGGCGGAGCAGACCAGTATATTAGGAAAAAAAACCTAATACATTTAATTTAATGAGGTGGTAGGAGGTTGGACAATTACAATTTCCAACCTCTTCTCAGCGCCAGAATAAAAATCTGATCCTATCAGAACTGATCTGTCAAATCCACATCTGTTCCCCTCTTTTAAAAAAAACAATAGGAGTCTTCTTTCCTGCAGTCTCCAATTGGAAATGTCAATTAATAATGAAAGTAATGTGTGTAAATGGCCCCAACTTGATATAGCTGCAAAGCTAATGAATGAATTACTCAGGGCTCCCTCATCCCCCCCTCTCTTTCTGTTGATAACACTACATTCTCCACTGTCCCTCTAGTGTTTCCCAAACCCCTTCCTCAGGACCCCTAACAGTGCAGGTTTCCAGGTGAGCAGTGATATAATTACACCACCTGTGGACCTGTTACATTGTATCACTCAGTGATGACTACACCTGTGCTCCAGCAGGGAGATATGGAAAACATGCACTGTTAGGGGGCCATGAGGTCTGGGTGTGGGAAACACTGCTCTAGTCTGCTGCCTAGCGGTCATCCTTGACTCCTCCTTCACATTCAAATCCTGCTGCTTCCATCTGCGGAACATATCTAAGATCCGTCCCCGATTACTGTAACCGCCTCCTCTCTAGGCCCAACTTGCTCCTCTTCAGCGTATACTGAATGCTGCTGCCCGCCTTATTTTTCTCTCCTGACGCCGTCCCTGCCATCTCTCTTTGCCAGTTGCTATGTTGGCTCCCCGTGGCCTACAGAGTTCAATTTAAACTCCTCACCAATAAAGCCCTTAACCAACCCCCACTCCCATTTCCAACCTCATCTCTACCCATACTCCTTGCGCTCTGCCAATGATCACCGCCTGACTACCACACATTACCTCTTTCCACCACCACCTCCAGGACGTCACCCAGGCTGCTCCCCACCTGTGGAACGCCCTATCAGATCAGCCTGTACTCTCCAAGGCTCCAGGGGTGCCCTTTAAACTAATTACTTGATTCAAACCTAACAGCCCTCCTCCTAACTCCTCTGTCATCACCCCCACTCCTTGACACCCTATTTGTGTCGTCCCCTTCCCTATAGAATGTAACGCTCACAGGCAGCCCCCCCCCCCCTTTCCTCACGTTCTTCTTCCACTCTCCCATCACCCTCTGTACCCCTAGGCTGCTTCCATAGACCTGTCTACCTGAGATCAGGCCTATATCATGTAGGATATTACCATCGCTCTCTCACTGTCCTGTAAATAACCTGATCAGCATTACCCAGTTATCTAGTAGATGTCTGGTCTTTGTATTGTTATGTATAACCTAATAATGTATTATGTAATGTATTATGGATCATTGTATACTACTGTAAATGACATGTATGGAGCTACAGAACATTTGTCCTAATTCTGGTGCGTTCTGTCCCCATGGCGCACTGCGTGCACTATAACTGAAACAATGGTGGTCTAGGAAGATCCTAAGGATATAAAAGTATCAGTAGCATTAATTCACCTAACATAATCCATACTGAGGACGTTATCACAATCACAGTGATTTACACAGGTGAACTTTTTAATTCAGAAAAGTCACCTTGACTTAAAAATTGCCATTAAACTACCCCAGAGACGTCAACTTCAGATTCTCGAAATAAGAGAGGTTGTAGGTACATGTGGCAGAAGAGACAAAACCTTACATTTGTGAGCAACATGTTACAGTGTAATGTAGTGAGCTGTGCTGTACAGCAGTGTCTGCCAGTTTGATCAGTGTTTTTGCTATAAATTGGTTACAATGCTGGATGTGGTGTGTGCCTGATAGTGTTATTGTGCTGTTTGCGGTAAGTATAGTGCTGGGTGCAGTGTCAGGCAGTAGGTACAGTGCTGGGTGCAGTGTCAGGCAGTAGGTACAGTGCTGGGTGCAGTATCAGGCAGTAGGTACAGTGTTGGGTGCAGTGTGGGGGTGTCAGGCAGTGGGTACAGTGCTGGGTGCAGTGTGGGGGTGTCAGGCAGTGGGTACAGTGCTGGGTGCAGTATCAGGCAGTGGGTACAGTGCTGGGTGCAGTGTCAGGCAGTGGGTACATTGTTGAGTGCAGTGTCAGGCAGTAGGTACAGTGCTGGGTGCAGTGTGAGGGTGTCAGGCAGTGGGTGCAGTGTGGGGGTGTCAGGCAGTGGGTACAGTGCTGGGTGCAGTGTCAGGCAGTAGGTACAGTGCTGGGTGCAGTATCAGGCAGTGGATACAGTGCTGGGTGCAGTGTCAGGCAGTAGGTACAGTGCTGGGTGCAGTGTCAGGCAGTAGGTACAGTGCTGGGTGCAGTATCAGGCAGTGGGTACAGTGCTAGGTGCCGTGTCAGGCAGTGGGTACAGTGCTGGGTGCAGTGTCAGGAAGTGGGTACAGTGCTGGGTGCAGTGTCAGGCAGTAGGTACAGTGCTGGGTGCAGTGTCAGGCAGTAGGTACAGTGCTAGGTGCCGTGTCAGGCAGTGGGTACAGTGCTGGGTGCAGTGTCAGGAAGTGGGTACAGTGCTGGGTGCAGTGTCAGGAAGTGGGTACAGTGCTAGGTGCCGTGTCAGGCAGTGGGTACAGTGCTGGGTGCAGTGTCAGGAAGTGGGTACAGTGCTGGGTGCAGTGTCAGGAGGTGGGTACAGTGCTGGGTGCAGTGTGGGGGTGTCGGGCAGTAGGTACAGCGCTGGGCGCAGTGTGGGGGTGTCAGGCAGTGGGTACAGTGCTGGGTGCAGTGTGGGGGGGGGGTTGTCAGGCAGTGGGTACAGCGCTGGGTACAGTGTCAGGCAGTGGGTACAGTATGGTGGTGTCGGGCAATGGGTACAGTGTCAGGCAGTGGGTACAGTGCTGGGTACAGTGTCAGGCAGTGGGTACAGTGCTGGGTGCAGTGTCGGGCAATGGGTACAGTACCGGGTACACTGTCGGGCAGCAGGATACAGTGTATATCTCCCCCCCCCCCCGGTGACTCCGGGATCTCGGACATCTCGCGGGAGGTGACGCGGTAACTGGTAGATGTCCGCCCCGGAGAGAGGGGCTGGAGGAGGCGGAGCCAGGAGCGGGGTGAGCTCCGGAGCATGGAGGGCATGGATGGGGGGAGGCAGCACAACACCCCGGAGGTGACCCGACTGGAGCAAGAGCAGAACAAGGTAACCCGGGGGGAGGCGGAGCCTGAGCCCTGCACATGGGGTGTAACAGTGTGTCTGTGAGGAGGGGGACAGACAGCGGACATGTGATACACCAACACCCTAATGTGACCCCTCAACACCCTAATGTGTCACCCCAATACCCTGCTGTCACCCCCAATAATGTGCAGTGTGACCCCAGTACCCTGCTGTCACCCCCAATAATGTACAGTGTGACCCCCCAATACCCTGCTGCCCCAATAATGTACAGTGTGACCCCAATACCCTGCTGTCACCCCCAATAATGTACAGTGTGACCCCCCCCAATACCCTGCTGCCCCAATAATGTACAGTGTGACTCCAATACCCTGCTGTCACCCCCAATAATGTACAGTGTGACTCCCCCAATACCCTGCTGCCCCAATAATGTACAGTGTGACCCCCAACACCCTGCTGTCACCCCCAATAATGTGCAGTGTGACCCCCCAATACCCTGCTGCCCCAATAATGTGCAGTGTGACCCCCCCAATACCCTGCTGCCCCAATAATGTGCAGTGTGACCCCCCCAATACCCTGCTGTCACCCCAATAATCTGCAGTGTGACCCCCAACACCCTGCTGTCACCCCTGGATGACCCATCTTCATTAAAACAATCAACTCTCATTATAATACTGATGTTGGTCTGTCTCCAACCTGGAAAGTAACATGATGTTGTGGCCCTGACCCTCCAGCAGCATCACCCATGGGGGCATTTATTATGAAAAACAAAACCAATTCCACCTCTTTTCCAATACACCACCCCCCCCCCCCCCCCCCCCCCCCATCATACATCCCTATGTTGTAGCTGTTTCTTTTACAAAGTAATTTTATAAATGCACCTATAAGATAAATACACAACTGTGACATCACCATCCAATCACACACTAACCTGCTACATAGACTGTGTGACTGCGCTGTGACATCACCATCCAATCACACACTAACCTGCTACATAGACTGTGTGACTGCGCTCACTGTGTGACCTCACCATCCAATCACACACTAACCTGCTACATAGACTGTGTGACTGCGCTGTGACATCACCATCCAATCACACACTAACCTGCTACATAGACTGTGTGACTGCGCTGTGACATCACCATCCAATCACACACTAACCTGCTACATAGACTGTGTGACTGCGCTGTGACATCACCATCCAATCACATACTAACCTGCTACATAGACTGTGTGACTGCGCTGTGACATCACCATCCAATCACACACTAACCTGCTACATAGACTGTGTGACTGCGCTGTGACATCACCATCCAATCACACACTAACCTGCTACATAGACTGTGTGACTGTGCTGTGACATCACCATCCAATCACACACTAACCTGCTACATAGACTGTGTGACTGCGCTGTGACATCACCATCCAATCACACACTAACCTGCTACATAGACTGTGTGACTGCGCTGTGACATCACCATCCAATCACACACTAACCTGCTACATAGACTGTGTGACTGCGCTCACTGTGTGACATCACCATCCAATCACACACTAACCTGCTACATAGACTGTGTGACTGCGCTGTGACATCACCATCCAATCACACACTAACCTGCTACATAGACTGTGTGACTGCGCTGTGACATCACCATCCAATCACACACTAACCTGCTACATAGACTGTGTGACTGCGCTGTGACATCACCATCCAATCACACACTAACCTGCTACATACACTGTGTGACTGCGCTCACTGTGTGACATCACCATCCAGTCACACACTAACCTGCTACATAGACTGTGTGACTGCGCTGTGACATCACCATCCAATCACACACTAACCTGCTACATAGACTGTGTGACTGCGCTGTGACATCACCATCCAATCACACACTAACCTGCTACATAGACTGTGTGACTGCGCTGTGACATCACCATCCAGTCACACACTAACCTGCTACATAGACTGTGTGACTGCGCTGTGACATCACCATCCAATCACACACTAACCTGCTACATAGACTGTGTGACTGCGCTGTGACATCACCATCCAATCACACACTAACCTGCTACATAGACTGTGTGACTGTGCTGTGACATCATCATCCAATCACACACTAACCTGCTACATAGACTGTGTGACTGCGCTGTGACATCACCATCCAATCACACACTAACCTGCTACATAGACTGTGTGACTGCGCTGTGACATCATCATCCAATCACACACTAACCTGCTACATAGACTGTGTGACTGCGCTGTCACATCACCAGCCAATCACACACTAACCTGCTACATAGACTGTGTGACTACGCTGTGACATCACCATCCAATCACACACTAACCTGCTACATAGACTGTGTGACTGCGCTGTGACATCACCATCACAGTAACATTACTCTCACCTGGAGGGGGCTCCTGCAGTCTCAGACTAAACCTTTTATTTGGCAGCTTCAACAATCTTCAGTGACCTGACCCCCGGGGGGTATAAAGCACTCTGGATAGATACTAATGAGGATGGTAACATTGTAACAAAACAATACAAAGAAAACTTTATTAACTTTACACAACTTGTTAACATATTGTTGTCATTTGTCTTCAATAATGTCAGGTGGACTCTGATCTGTCTGTCACAACAAGTAGACATCAAGCTCCTCATGTGACAGCAACATAGATGAGCATTTAGACCATTTGTGATCATGCAGATATAATGGTTATTTTGTGTTGTGTAGGTTTTGCTCATACTTCCTCTTTCTTTCTTCTTAGTGTATCTTCTGCTTTCTGTTGCATTTAGTGCTTATTGTTTGGTATCCTCCATATGCTCTGATCTGACACCTCGGGTGGTTAATATTCTCCTGCATTTGGGCCTTTAAGCCTCTTGCACGAGGAAACACACTAACCTGTTATTTCAGTATTACAGAGAGAGAGAGATGTTGTCACAATACATTCTGGCCACGTATTCCCGTCAATGTGCACCTTCATGTTTGCATGTGACCTTCACGTTCTTGGCCAAACATACAGCAAAAATAAACAGAACAGGACATAAGCACTATTAATAATCTTCACTTCACTTCACAAATCTGCACTGAGCTGGTTGTGAGGATCATCCCTTTAAGAATACCTGTGTCTTAAAACTGATTAGAGAAGACAACGTGTCCTTGTTTAACACGTCTCTATTGGTGCCATGCATTTGTCATTCATGTCTTCTATATTTTTAACTCTAATAGTATTTAGTATTTTTACATCCATTTGTTGTCATCTGCTCATATATTATTGGACTGTACTACTCAAGTACATTACAATGGAGGCAGACATGTTTTGGGGTATTCACATGACTCTGTTGTCAGCAGTGAATTATACCGCTTTCATACTGCCGCCCCGGCAATATCCTGGGTTTTTCAAGCCGGGTTTTTGCCGGGGCTCGGAGCGTCCCAGCTCAGAAACACCATTCATACTGCACCTTGGACCCGGTATTTTCCCGGGTTGACACCATTCATACTGCACAAGTCTGTGCCCTGGCAATTTGTGGGAGTCATCACCAGAGCAGTTTTCATTGGCTGAAAAATGTTGATGTCATTGAAAAGTGACTGTTTTTTTTTTCTTCCACGGGCTCACACCGATGACATCATCCTCCAGAGACAGGCAGACAGCCAATCAGCTTGTTTTCTGTGCAACCCGGGTTGAAAAACCCGGGTTGCACCATTCATAGTGCAGGCAACTGCAAGACCCGGGAATTACCCCTCCATAAATCCCGGGTTGAAGACCTGGGTTTTTAGACCCAGGATTTTTGACTTGTACCATTCATACTGCACCAAGACCCGGGTCGTTTTGGTGCAGTATGAATGGGGTATTAGACTTCTTTCTCGTGATTATTGGCTGAACTCGCAGAGTGTCTGCGTCCATTGTACGTAGGCTATAAGTACACTTCAAGTCAAAGTATAAAAGTTTTGCAGTCATGTGTTTGAATAGTTTATTTAATATGTTGCAGAATATTTAAAGTGCAATTACCACTTAGCTCAGCTCTGGAACTGGAAGCTGTAATAAGTCTTTAATGGGGTTCTGCCCGTTTTGGGTTCTCTGGCATCTGTAAATCTTTTCACCTGTGGATGGGGGTGTGTGCGGGAGGACCAATAAGAAGCCGCAGTCTCTGTGGTGTTTTTTTTTTTTTATTGGTCCGCTTGCCACGCCCCCTTTCCGCAGCTTGAGTGTTGGCAGCATGGAGCAGCCGCTGGGGCTCTGGTCAAGGACGCCATGAGTAGGGATATTTATCTATTCAACCTACCTATGAGGTCAGCTTTATTAATCCCTTCTGTGCTGTCAGAGGCTATGGGCCTGGATCAGTAAAATGCAATTTACGTCTGCAAAACAGACGTAAATTGCATTTAAAAAATAAATAAATACGCCTATAATTCAGGCATACGCACGTCTGTATTCAGTTACAAGCGGATCTGTAGAAGCGTCTCTTGTTGAATACGTGTCTAGGTGCGCTCTGCGTATACGACACTTGCCGTATTGAGACAGATAACACACTGCAGGATGCAAATCATGGGTAGTCGTGGGTGTCGTTCATGGGTGAAACTCAGTTCTTTTTGGCAGTTAGTTTTGCACCTGCGCAGAGTGAAAATGCGCATGGTAAATTGACTTGCGTTCGTTAATGAATCAGGCCCTATGTGATTAGATTTGCTATGTATTTCAAACGTAAAGCCATAATGGGAAGATTAAGGACAGGTGAAAATGTCTTTATTAAATAATACACATGAAATACAACTGTAAATCACTTACATTCCAACAAATATGTATACTTTGAAAATGCTTTGATGCCTATAAACATAATTCCGTGGCCTCCACACACCTCAGCGTCTGTATCTTCTAATGCGGATGTAGTCTGTTCCTTAGCTGTTGTGAAACTACAAGTCCCAGCATGTCTGTTTTAATGTTGTCCACTTCTGTGCGTGTGATTTTTTAAATTTATTATCTGATGGCTCCGGTGTCGTTTGTCAGCTGTGAGCGGTATTTCTGATTTACAACTTAACGGTGGTTTCCACTTTTGAGAATCTTTCTTTTATTTATTTAATTTAATCTATTATCCTCAAGCAGACCTAGTCCTCAGGTACCTCTAACAGTGCAGGTTTTCCAGGTGCCCAGTGATATAATTATACCACCTGTGGATCTGTTACTTTGTATCACTCAGTAATGACTACACCTGTGCTCCAGGTGCCCAGTGTTATAATTATACCACCTGTGGATCTGTTACATTGTATCAGTCAGTGATGACTACACCTGTGCTCCAGGTGCCCAGTGATATAATTATACCACCTGTGGATCTGTTACATTGTATCAGTCAGTGATGACTACACCTGTGCTCCAGGTGCCCAGTGATATAATTATACCACCTGTGGATCTGTTACATTGTATCAGTCAGTGATGACTACACCTGTGCTCCAGGTGCCCAGTGATATAATTATACCACCTGTGGATCTGTTACATTGTGTTAGTAATGATTACACCTGTGCTAAAGCAAGGAGATATGGAAAACCTGCACTGTTAGGGGTCCTGAGGACCAGGTGTTAGAAACACTGGTCTTTGTGACCTTGATTGGCCACCCCTAGCCCTGGTTCATGGCACGTAGGGAACAGGTCGCTGTGTAGACGTCCGTCCGTACCAGCAAGCATAGAAAACATTGCTTTACTTCCAGAATATTGTACCGTCCTCTAACCGTGCTGATACTATCTGCCACCTACACCCACGTTGTGTCACTAGTCTTTAGGCTGAATATCCGCTGTGTGTAGGCAACAAGTACCTGGAAAATTTCTGCAAACTACGGTGTTGTTGTCACTTTCAGTCTCGGAATAGTTCCGCTTCGTTTGTCCACGCACCAGTAATCTGTACACGCTGTATAATGTCACTAATTGCAGATGCCCCAATAAAACCGAAAACTTATCAGATACTGTCGTGGTGCAGAATAGCTGCTTTATAAATTGCAATTGGTGAGACCTCAAACTGTGTCCCCACAAAATGATATGAGGTGGTTCTACCATCGTAGAGACTTCGCATGTGTATATGTTATATGAGGCCTTTTTTGCTTTGCCCCAAATGCTAACAGTAGATCTTGTTGAGCTATAGAAAACTTCCTTATCCCCTGAATGGGTGGTGGCTGGCGTGCATGCTGGGAGGTGTAGTTCAACAGACAAAAAGACGTAGCTTATCCTCTCTGGTATCAGCAGAAGTCACATGATCATCCCATAGTTAACTACATTACGTATATATATAATTTGCAACTGTAGTTTGAACACACCCGGGACTATATAATACTTTATAAGCATCATGTCAATCCTTCCAGTTACTGACAGAGGGAATATGCTATGTTTAAAAAAAGGCTTTATTTTAGATTAGAGATGCTCAGGCTCGGTTTCCCGAGAACCGAATATACCCGAACTTAGCAGATCCAAGTATCGAGCCGGCTCGATACCTTCTCGCTTTTTCGGATGTGAAAACGAGGCAAAGCGTCATCGTTACGTCGTCGGATCACGCGGTTTTTGATTTTCTTTTTAAGATCCAACATAACGGTGGGAGGGAGGGCCCAAGGACACTTTCATCTTGCACCATTTATCTTTTCTGCCACTGCTGTGTGCCAATGTGTCCTAGATGTGCTAGGAACTGCCGTGTGTTTGTGTCATTGCTCTGTCGCTTACCATCCAGCCAGGTCGCTGCAGTATTTGTCCGAAAGTGTATGAAAATAATAATGTGGTCTGTGAGGTGGTCAAAATTGACTGCAAATGAGTTGAAATTAGTGTTATTGAGGTTACTAATAATGTAGGAACAAAAGAAGAGCAAAATTATGTGATTTTTTTTTTAGCGTATTTTAGGATTTTTTTTTCTAAAAAATCCAAAACCTACGAGGGTGGTTTTGCCAAAACCAAAACACGAAGCTAATCCAGATCCAAAACCAAAACCAGTTCACGGGGGTCAGTGAGCATCTCTAGTTTAGATACATACTTCCTAAAATAGATGAGTGCCAGTCATTCTATTTTAAACTTTATAGAGGGGTTAACATCAAACCTGGATTGCTGCTAATGAACTGTAAGCCATGGACCCCAGCATGTTCCCTAGTGTCCAAATAATGACTAATGACAGGGGGCCTGATTCATTGTGGAAAGTAAGGCTAAAAAATTAGTTTTCTCCTAGACAAAACCATGTTACAATACAAGGGGTGCATATAAGTTCATTATTTTGCACATAAGTCAAATACTGGCTGTTTTTTCATGTAGCACACAAATAATTGATAGCTTTATTTTGATACTGAAATTTAAAGTTGATCTAGGACATGTCCCACCCCAATAATAAATCTGTCCCTACATTTTAAATTTTTCTCCCCCCTCCAAGGCAACATGGTTTTCCCAGGTGCAAAGTTACTCTTTTTTTTTTTGCTTTCCTTTCCTTAATGAATCAGGCCCAGGATGTTTAATTGGGATTGCAATACAGTAACTTTTCAACAAAGAATCTTTCAGCCATAGTACTGTTGTGCCGCCCTACGGAGCCCTTTTAAAATACTTTTGAATGATTCATTATTTTATTTAAGTATTTGTAGCACTGCTGCCGCTAACGGCAAGATTGTGTGCCCAGTTTCACTCTTGGATAAGAATCTGTACTGTTTTTTGCAAAAGTGGTCATACCCTTGCACATTTCTCTCCATTAAACTCTCTTCACCACAGATGTAGTTATGACTAATATAAATATATCCAGGGCCTGAGTAAGATTGTGAGTAACAAACAAATGGGGGTGCACAAAGGGGCTAAAATAACTTACAAAGTTGTCCTATTAAAAATAACTCATTTACTTGAGATAAAACGATAAAAATAAGACGTAAGTTCACCTTGTATCACAGTGTAGGAAACTGTCATGCAAATAAAATGTGACTGAAGATTCACAAAGGCAAAAATTACCTGAACTAAATCTGCAACAGAATTGCAGTTGGCGGTATTATATAATTTATACCGCCTTTCAGCGTTGGTTAGATGTGATGAGGTTATCAGGGGGATCGGTGATCCCTGTGTCTGCCCTATTTTTGGGGAGGTTCACAAAACAACTTTGTAAAAAGGGTTCACAACCTTCCTGTTGTTGCTGTGGCTCGTGCCACAGATATACCAGACACAGCCGCAGGTTCAAGTTTCTACAAGGTCATCTGAGCACATTCTCTTAGCGTGTGCTTCTAGGAATACTCCGATATGTCCAGTGACTGTGCCTAGCTAGGGCACGGCAAATGTTGGTTACAAGTTATCCCTTTGCGATGGTTGTCCTGTTGTAAGATGAATCTCCTGCCCCAGGCTGGCACAGGATTTCTGCCAAGGTCACTGGCTTGTTATTTGCACGATCCATCCATCACCTCCCCCTTCCCGGCATTGCCCAAAACTTACAGCTGTTGCCACGTGGTTTACTGTACAGAGAGCTAGGTTGACTTGCTGTATTTTTAATCATACTTCTCACTTACCATCCTGGTCTAACAGCTCCACCTTGGTCTGCAAACCTCTTTCCACTTTCTTCTCAAGTGTTTGTGAGATATATTTAGCGCTTTATAGACCCTGTTGGTAGCTTTCTCAACAAGCTGGCATGAAAGCTGGGTACACACCTACGTAATCTTACTTCAGATGCAATTTCTGTAACAATTTTACCAACGACTGAAAGTCCAGATGATCATGCAGATTCATGTGTACACACCTACCTGATTTACCTTCAGATCTGTGCTCTTCATCTCCCATTACCATCTGCTGAAAAGATTTGTACACACTACAGATATCTGCCGACACTGCTGGTTGTAAGTGTGTACACACTGCCACATTTGCTCGACGTCGTTCCATCGCTGACTGTGATTTTTAGGAAGTTTAGAAAACCAGAACTATAGATGTGATGTGTTTGGTATGATACAACATGATCCTGGGAGCGTACATGCTCTTGCAGTATCTGATGACACGGTTGTGTGATCTGCACAATAATTTCGTAGATTTGTACCCAGCATAAGGGGCTTCATAATATGAAACCTGCAGAAGAAACTAGAGATGCTCAGGCTCGGTTTCTCGAGAACCGAACACACCCGAACTTAGGGGATCTGAGTGCCGAGCTGAGCTAGCTCGGTACTGTCGCGCGCCCTCGAAATTGAAAACGAGGCAAAACGTCATCGTGACCTCGTCGTATCTTGCAAGTTTTGGATTCCTTTTTAAGATCCAACATAGAGAGGGGTGGGAGGGTGGGAGGACCCCCATTTATCTTTTCTGCCACTGCTGTGTGCCAATGTGTTCTAGATGTGCTAGGAACTGCCGTGTGTTTGTGTCATTGCTCTGTCGCTTACCATCCAGCCAGGTCGCTGCAGTATTTGTCCGAAAGTGTATGAAAATAATATTGTGACCTGTGAGGTGGTCTAAATTGACTGCAAATGACTTGAAATTAGTGTTATTGAGGTTAATAATAATGTAGGAACAAAAAAAGAGCAAAATTATGTGATTTTAGCAAATTTTCTAAAAAATCCAAAACCAAAACACGAAGCTAATCCAGAACCAAAACCACTCCATGGGGGTCAGTGAGCATCTCTAGTAGAAACATAATTTCTGGTTTAAAGGATAGCTAGGAGTCCGCTGATAATGTGCCACCTGTGATCTCCTTTCATATAGGACAGGATCATAGACTCGCTATAATACGCTATGTAACACATTATATTACATCACGGTTGTCTGCAGCACAATATGACCTAACGATTGGATCTCCTGCTGTCTCACTGTTATCTCCAACCTTCACTAGGGCTCGTTAGTGTGGTCCAAAATAACCCAATTTGGTGACCTACGTGTGTGGCCAAATCAAAAGGTGATTCTTAGCCTGGGCGGTGAATCGGCAAGCGTTGGGGCGCCCTTAGACTCTTAGCCCTGGTATTTTGATATAGGGTCAAATTGTGAGTATCAAGGTAGGATCATTGCTGCCATTTACAACACAATAGACAATACTTATGCTAGAAGCAGCCACATAAGGGCCCAACCAATATTGATGACCGTGTATCCTATAAATCAGGGTTGTCCAACCAGCGGCCCGCGGGCCGCATGCGGCCCAGCACGCCTGTAAATGTGGCCCAGAAGGAGTTTTGGTTGTGGCAAGGGGGCAGCACTGTTAATGGGAAAAAAAAATCCTGCAAAAAAAAAGGAAAAGAAAATACTTACCACGCGGTCCCTTGTCTCCTCCTCCGTGCGGTGCTCGCAGTGAATGTCGGGCGTGATGTCATCACTCCCAACATCCATTGCGGAGCGCAGCACAGAGGAGTCACCCGCGCGAGAAGAACAATCGGCAGCACAGAATTGGAGAAGAGAAGAGGACAAGAGAACAAGCCGATTAAAAGGTAAGTTAAGGGGGATTTATTTTATTATTTCAAGGGACGCTGACCAGTGAATAAAAGTCACCTGGTCCTGGAGCATCATGGACCTTATCTCCCTGCTACATACTTCTACTTGTAATACTAATGGGGCATTATATATTATTCTCTTTGGCCCATTATAAGTTGTTATCCCTTAACTAACATAGTGGTGTAATTAGCAAAACAGGTCACAATTTGGGGTCACAGTGATGTATATGTCAGGTACCGCAGGCCTGGTCAGGGCACCCTGATATACAATGCCTGGCTTAAATGCACTTTATTAATATTGCATCGAAACAATACAAAAAGTGATTATAGTATAATAACTAGAGAGGATTTTTTGAACAGGGCGATTGAAAGGTAAGTATGGGGGATTTGAAAAAAAGTGATATATATATCACTTTTTATCTCATATATATATATATGTTAACTATGTTTTCTATGGTTTTTTGGATGATCAGCTATCGTTATTGTTAGTGTATCTTATGTGCGGCCCAAACCAACTCGTCGTCTTCCAATGTGGCCCAGGGAAGCTAAAAGGTTGGACATCCCTGCTATAAATTATCAACGAGACATGAATATGAATATTTGGAAATTACGTAACTCTGGATATCACTGTTTCCAAGCGAATTGATAAGTTGCAAAGTCAATAGTTATTGGTTCATCCCTTAAAGTGACTGTATTGGGGGGTTAGGTGTTTTTTAAATCTTAAATTTCCAATAGTTATTTCTGTAGTATGACGTCGATCTCCCATTCGCCAAAGAAAAATCTATAATTATTTAGCTAGAAACACACAGAGGCTGATTCTATTTCGAGACGTTGAACATGTTGAAGAGACATTTTAATTATTCTGCTCCCACCATCAGTGTATCAACCCGGAGATAAAATTAATTTTGCAGATTACATTTAGACATGACTTGGGAAATGCTAATAAATCATTAACGGGACACATTTTATTCGCTCCGCAAACGAAAACACGTAATCAGAAAGTGCAACGTAAGCTGTCAAACATGGAGAATTGGTTTTACCCGTTTTGATGTTTTTGTATTGTTCCATGTGATGAGGTTTTACAATATTTCTTAAATCTTCCTATTGTAAAGGTTTGGGATTTACAGGATAATTCCACTTCCTAGTAAGTGGCTTCAATCTAAAAATGAAACGTAAGTATTTGATAATACAATATAGCACCTGCGAGCTTTGGTTTAGAAGAGACGGCAATGCCCGGTGCACGGTGGCTCAGTGGTTAGCACTTCTGCCTCACAGCGCTGGGGTCATGAGTTCAATTCCCGATCATGGCCTTATCTGTGAGGAGTTTGTATGTTCTCCCCATGGTTGCGTGGGTTTCCTCCGGGTGCTTCTGTTTCCTCCCACACTCCAAAAACATACTGGTCGGTCAATTGGCTGCTAACAAATTGACCCTAGTGCCTCTCGCTCTGTGTGCCTCTCGCTCTGTGTGCCTCTCGCTCTGTGTGCCTCTCGCTCTGTGTGCCTCTCGCTCTGTGTGCCTCTCGCTCTGTGTGCCTCTCGCTCTGTGTGCCTCTCGCTGTCTCTTTAGTGCATCAATATTTAACAATGGCGTTATTCCTTAAAGTTTACCTACGGCTGTTGTAATATTCTACAATAATATTATTATATTCACTTTCCACTGCAGTTTAGCAGAAGCGGGCTTCCATTTCAAGACTGTTAAGACTTTTTTTTTTTTTTACATATCCGAGAGGTGCGACACCTTTCAATTCACTTGAAAGGAAAAAAATGTTTATAAATACATGTGTTGTTTATTTTTTTAAACGCCTAAGATTATACTTTTTTTGTTTTTTTTACTATAAAAATAGGCTTTTCTATGCTGCTGAATGTGCCTTGCTTAAATGTGGTACAATACTGAACTGGTACGTCATGTAATATAGACCGTGTCTAGCGTAGATTCTTTGGGAAAATGACTAATGTCTTTGCAGTTTATGTTCGCACATATTGATACGCGACCGCGCATCGCATAGCGCTCTGAATGTATGGCTTAAAGCGGAGAAGCTTTTTAATGCAGCTTAAAGTGACTGTGACCGTTCGTAGTTATTCAGACGGCAATTAGCCTACCCAGGGGAATAAACCAAATACACATGGAAGATCGCACGTTGCTGGTGTAATTATACTGTACATTATATTGTATTCTATATGTAATATTCCTGCAGTATATTTTATATCGACATACGTTGTACTTGGTTTTTAAAACTGTTATAGTTGTGTAATGACTTTTGCTGTTAATATAGCCCTGTCGGTGACTTCATATGTTGTTCATTTGTATTATTATACACTTTGAGTATTCTGTTATTGGTTGGTGCTTAAGTTCTTAGTAGAATTTAATGCACGTCCCACCATCAGGGAACCCCCAAAACAAATTCTGAGACCCCTTTTGGTCCTGACCCACAGATTTTGCACCTTTTTGTACATTCTTCAGACGAGCTTATAATATTCCTCGGCCACCCTCTTAACCTCACTACACTACCCTATTACCACCCGTTACACAATTTCACACAAGACCACTACCCCCTGACCAACATTGTTGTGTGACGGGATCATTTAGCTTATGAGTCACTTTTACCTTTGCAGTCTGGCTGGGCCGAAATGCAAAATGTAGACTTAACCTCATGTATCAAACTCCCATTGTCCCATAGATGTAAGCTTGCGAGCAGGGCCTTCTCAGCTCTCTGTCTGTTTTACCCAGTTTGTTTATTAGTTTACTATGTTTATCCCCAATTGTAAAGCGCTACGGAATATGTTGGCGCTATATAAATAAATGATGATGATTGTTTTGAATGGTTCCCCCCTATGTAACATTATGGTACAACATGAATGAGATACTAGGACCATAAGTCATAGCTTGTCCGTTACTATTTTACATATTATGTGGTCTTCTGCGTGCACTGTGACCTGCGGATGAGTCCGTTTTCAATTTTACATTCTAAATACTAAGTTGAGCAAAAACCTCAAATACTTCACGCGTGGTAAAAGCAATAACATACAACAGGTAGCTTTGGAAAATATCTAAATTGAACTCTGAATTCACAGCAAAGTGGTTTTTAGAGCCATTTATTGCTTATAATTCTATTTTCATATGCACTCCTAGGGGTAAATGTATCAAGCTGAGAGTTTTCCAGCGGGTTTGAAAAGTGGAGATGTTACCTATAGCAACCAATCAGATTCTAGCTATCATTTTGTAGAATGTAGTAAATAAATGAGAGCTAGAATCTGATTGGTTTTTCAAACCCACCGGAAAACTCTCAGCTTGATACATTTACCCCCTGATTTACCATCTCTACCCTGCATGGCGTAAGATCTTACACGTGCATTTATTTAGTCTGAATCTCGGCATAAGACTGCCCCTCATTGTATTTTCAAGTTTGGTCTGAACACTGAGTCAGAAATAGCTGTTTGCATTTATTTATTAGTATTACACATCATTGTCTGAGTATTACACACCATTGTATAATTGTGTTAGTACTATGAACCGTTGTATCACTTAGCAAACATCATGCTGTACAGTTTGTTTTCTCTAGTGCCACCTAGAGGATTGTTGCTGCACTGCGCTAGTTATTCATGGTTTGTCTTTATAGGTTGTTACATTATCCACCCACCACACACAGACTTAATATGAGACTCACATGTTGCAGCTGCTATTTATATTTGTCTGTTTATGGCTACATGGACGGCGATGTCTTAGCAACAAATGTGACACTACTGATCTGAGGAATCGGCTTATATTATGCTGCGTAATGTGAAATATAGGAGCGCCTGTGTTGTGGGCTGCACGGGACCCTTAATCTCAGTGATAAAGTACAATAATACATTTAAGGACACATCCGCCCCCTCTCTATGACTCTGATCCCTTGTTTCTCCCTCTCCCCCCTCTGGGCGTCTGGCTACCCCCAAAAATATTTTTTCTAACATGCAAAATCGAGCAAAACTAAAACCGCCCCAAAATGATCTCTGCACCATCACCTTAGGCCAGCACTTCCCCCAAATACCCCACGCCAGGTAACGTCAGGACATACAACATGACTGCCCTGTGTATAATGATTGCAGGGTTGTTGTGACAGGATGGACCGCCTATGGCACCCTGTCTGTTGTTGCTGGGAACCAGCTGGGTTTACTTTGCCACCGTCCCCTTACGTTATCCCAAGTGCGCCCTCTTACCGCGGTAGGAGGGGCTTACAATGCTGCCACCCCTGGACTCCTTAACCGGCATCCAGTACCGGGTTTCTTCTGGGTAACTGTCACTGCTGGGGTACCCCCTTATTAGTGTACCTGGGCTGGTACTCCTGACCTCTTCCTATAGATCCAGGTTGCTGTGGATGGATCCCCCTGGCCTATCACAATGGCCAGAGCTACTGGGTAGCAGGCAGAGCGGTGGTACCGGAAAAGCTGGGTCCAAACCTCAGAAACAGCCAGGAACTGATTAGATTATGGGTCTAATCTGTAGGTCACAGGATTTTCAGCATGGAAGATATTTTCAAGCAGGTCTTTGAAGCAAGTGATGTTTATTTGCTCCTCACTGGTTAACGGTAGCAGGTGATCAGGTCAGATGAAGCAAGAAGAACAATTTTTCAAAGCAATCCAGTGCTTTTTATACAGTTTGGACACAGCCTCAAAGGGTAAGCCAGCCCCCTTGAAGTCTGAGCTATTTTTAAAATCAGGATGTCATGAGTTTACACAAACATGGATTTACATGCATTGCAAAGCTAACAATATTTACGCTCATCTGTGATATCTTAAAAACCTTGCTGTGATTTCCTGCATCTTATTTCAGAGCCCGGAAGTCTACTAGCATGTCAAAGAAGTCTAATTAACATGAATTTAGCATTAGTCCTTCCTTCCAACTGTTGCAGAGTACACATTTCAAAAAGAAAGGTACAAACCCCAAACAAGTCATTTCCCCACATCACTATACACAAAAGACTTTCTAAACAAAGGCTCATTGTATTAGATATATACATCAGAAATAAGGTATTTCCTTTACGCCTTGCGTATTTTGGGCTCTTTCACGAGTCGTTTTAATAGTGTTTTCCTGAAAAATGGACTTCGTATCTGTAATTAGTTTGAACCCTCTAGTGATTTGTCCGCCATGTGCCAGGTGTGATAAATGAGGGCACTTACTGACTCGTGGGATGGTGGCAGGTGTATCCGGATGTTAGATACGTCCTCACAAACAGGGCCATTCATCAAGTGTAAGAGAGTCCCAGCAATGACCGTTTGTGTCCACCGGACTTAATGCAACAGAACTTAATTGGACGTCAGAACACTTGTGTATCTGACCCTTTAAGTTGCCCCCCCCCCCCCCCCTACAAAAACATTTCACAAATAACAGGATGAAATTATGGACCTTGTCCCCGGTGCATCAGTGAGAGATGCTTCCACTTGTGGTGCCACAAGTATGTACTTTAAATGGTGTCCCCATTAGGAAATTTTAGGCGTTGACACCAGAAAAAAAAAATTCTTGCCCCATTGGTAATCAACTAGTATGCCCTAATAATAAAATAGACATTGTTACCCTTACATTAAACTAACTATACGTGAAATTTGGGCCACTAGGTTACCAATAAAATAATTTTGCCCCCATTAGAGAATTACCAATAATTTTTCCCATTTAAGCAACAGATAATTATTACCCTCACAACTTGCATTGTGCCTCCTGTTGCCTTAAGCATGGGCAGATCGCTGTAACAACATGGAGCTGGCGCTACTTATCCAATCAAAATGCAGCGATTTCTCTGCTGAAATTCCCTCGATTTTGCGGTGAGTTCGACCAAACCGCCAGCTGGATAAGTGTTTTAAAATTGACGCATCGCCAGAGATCGGATTCTGGACTTTCAAAATCGCAGTTTAATAGATATGGCGCTGGCCGCATAAAATCGCCGTTCATCCGTTGCGATCTGTATCGATTTATAATCAATAGAAAAAAATCGCAATTTGATGCATTTACCCCCAGATCTACATAACCTAGAGGACTTCTGTATTTAGTAAGTTAACAATTAAGCTGTCAAAGCTGATTAAAAGTGACTTCATCCTTGAACTAGCAAGTTAAGAATTTATTGGACATTTAAAGAGGTTGTATACCTTGGGTTTATACATAAACATGACGTTTGTCTTCCCTGCGCTGCATCCTTTAATGTTATGTAAGGCGCTGTACTGCATGCAAAACTGAGTAGAAAATACCTCTATTTATTCCCATATCTGTTAATAAAGTGAGGTTCATGGTACGCCTTTAAATAGCAGAAGCCGGTCCGTTCAGATTGGTCGGTAAATATAATTTTTAAAATGACTTTGAACTATGATGTTGTAGGAAGATATATACAGATGGAAAGTGCCCAATAGAAATGTGTATATGTCCTATATGTAAATACCATTATCCCAGCCTGCATCATTTTGCAATTGATACATTGTGTTGCTGATTTAAAGAAATCATTGTTTCCCCCTAGTGGCCAAATGCGATAACACAGTCGGATATTTATGAAGAATTTTTCTAAGCTTCGGAGCAGGTAACAGCCTGATAATTGTGTTTTCAGGAGAGTGAGCGGGATGTGGCGATGGATGATCACATAATAGACTGCTCTAGTAATAATGTTTTTTAGCTACTTTTTTTTTTTTTTTTTACTTACCCCAACCTTGTCCAAGTACATTCTCAAGGGCCAATCACCTGCCAATTGCTTTCTGATGTCTCCAATTAACAGGCAATCAATTAACTTCGCTGCACTTATTGCCCAGGAAAGTGTTTCAGCGTTTTGTCTTACAAATCTGGACCGCTGACGGTCCTCGGCGACGAGACTTGGGCCAAACCGGCCTTCGCTGTTAATTTCACCCTTTCTCCGGCCAGCTGCCCGGGTGACTTTGAGTTGTAAAATTGGCCGGCAACCATGGAACTTATTTATATATTTCTTTATTTTTTGACAGGTCGGGTAATGCCTTTGATGTGTCCAGAGACCTGAGACACCTGCCGTTTTCTGGATGCTGTATAGACTGCGGACGTTGGGGGAGAAATGACCTTCAGACTATTTAACCTCTAATTAGAAAATGTGTCAGTTTAACAATGTTCACAGCATGTTTGCGTTAAAGTTTCACGGCGGGTGGTCCCTTCAGCGTTAACTTTTCCCTAAAGTAGAAAGGTATAAATTATTTAGAAGTGTAGAATTTGGCTCGTCCCCACAGTCAGGCGCTCCACCCAATAACGTGGGTTCCGTGACAGGGGAAAATGCAGGATTTGTAGAGGGGGGTTTCCACACCACGTCACCAGTGGGCGTGACCAATATGCATGGGGGGCGTTGCTATAATTTTAGACAGTGCTTGGCTGCTCTCCAACTCTTCCTATAATACATATGGGCAATGCTGCGTGAACTACTGTTAGGTGCACACAGCTCTCTCTTTTCAAGCAGAGCTGTGTGAAGCGGGGTCAGGGTCCAGACACCTCAATTATACAGTGCCCCAGGCTTGGAGGGGGGTTTCCGGGCACTAGGAACCCCCCCTCCCTCGGTTTGTCTAAGTGTGATGTGTGCCACAGTCAGTGGAGGATGAATTCTCTCTACCATACACACAAACTAGGGTCCTTTTTGTCATAAGCCGACTAACCTACATGTTTTTGGATTGTGGTAGGAAGCTGGAGCTTGCTGAGCAAACACAGGGGGAACATACAAACTCCATGTGCCTTGCAGAGCCTCCGGAATGGTAGCAAAGGCACAACGTGGTGATGCAACATGGCAGAATTTTTCTCTCATCCCATAGAGGTGCGCAGGATATTCCGCGGTGCCGGGGTACCGTAGTGCAAAGAAATGTGCGTTGCGGTGATGTCCGGCGGCACGTCCCTAAGAATTGTATCGGCCACATAAAGCCCTGGTCGGAATTGAACATGTGACGTTAGCGTTGTGAGGCAGCAATACTGACCAATGTGCCGCAATGCCGCTCTAAGGTGGATTTTCTCCATTCTTCTCCATGAAAGTGGTCCAGAGCAAGCCTACGTTTTTTTGAAACTACAAGTCCCAGCATGCTTTGGTAGCCAGCTGATAGCTGGCAGAGCAATCTGGGACCTGTAGTTCCACAAAACCAGGAGAGCCGCAGGTTGGCCGGGCTCATAATTGTGTTATGGGATTCCTGGATGGAGTCTGTGTTTATGTCTCATCTGACTTGTGCTAGGAGCGGTCCACAAGCTTTGAATTAATCTAGTACATAGCGGCAGGATAAAGCACCGTAGCCCGGATCTAGCAGCAGCGAGAGTTTCATCCTAAGCTCCCTGGAATCTTAGGCTCTCACAGTGTTTTATTTGTGTGAATATGTCTTTCAGCGAGAACATATGAACCCGCCGCCATTGGCCCTATCAGTCACAAAAAAAAATAGGCTCCATTCATTTGCATATTTGCTAATTAAAGTAGCTTCTTGGAAACATTAAGTAAAATATCTTCTGTAACCTTTATCACCGCAGTTAATGGCTACAGTCTAGCAAATCTCATAGACGGCCCTTTAAATAATGTAAATGATTATGAATATGTAACTAGTTAATAGGCATCAGTGAAAGGATGATCATGTTGAGGTTAATGAATGTGCTGCTCTTGTCGTATGAAAAGACTGGGAGCCGGCTTCATGCATGAGCGGCCTGACGCTTATTACTGCATGTATGTATCCGTGTGCCGTGTGTATACCGACTAATGACTGTCGCGGGCGGCGGTCTCACCTCTCAAACATATTGTAATCTGCAGAAGGCTTACATTTAAAATCCAGTTGCCTTACACAAGTTATTTTCCAATTGATTTGTGCAGACTTATGGTTCGAAAAAATATAATTTTGATAAGACCATGAATGATGAAGTAGACCCCCCTCCCCACTATCCCGGACCCCCTGTCACTTGTGGGATACTAGTCCCACCGGCGTCTTCTGTGAGGGTCCGTTCTTTTGGCAGAGGGGGGAAGGAGGGTGAGAGGTTTTTCTGGCAGGTTAATAGACCACAACAGAGAGGCTGGTGGGACAAGTATGTGACAAGTTGTGGGGGTCTCGAAGTCTGTTGTCTAGTTGAGAGGAGGGGGCTGGTGTGCACGCGGTAAATAGGGATCAGTGTGTAGATATCCCCCACTGCAGTTCACAAATCAGTACTGTAAGTATCTTGTCTTTTAACTTTGTTGTAGCCTGAACCGTTCTCTTGCAGTGACTAGAGAAGAGAGGAGGGTGTGAGAGGCCTCTTGTCAAATCTTGTAGTGAATAGGGAAGGGAGAGGCCAGTCTCTTGTCAAATCCCCAGCAGTAGATAGGTTAGAAACAACATATTCGATGCTTAGGTTTGCACCAGATGGCAGCAAAGGATTAGTGACCCGAATTTTTAAATGTTATCCTTTTGGGGGATAAAAACAAAAGTGTGAAAGAATTTTTGCATATTGCTGTAAAGGCAGAACTTCTGTCAGACGTTACGATCGTGGGGAGAGGGAGGGGGCGACTTTTTGTCCTATGCATGCCAGGATTTCTGGGTGAACTAGGCTGATAACGTAGGCCGGTACCTGCACTCGGCTGTATTATAAATTTACATAAAAAGCTTCTGTGACCAAAATACACATTTTAAGACTTTTTTGTATAATATTACTTCTAGTTGAACTTTGTAATGTATTTAATCGCAAATTTTGTTTTTTTCTTGTGACGCTAAACATATATATATTATTTTTTTTTATCTTTTCCTAGTTTTTACCTGGTATTGATGCAACATCAGTGTAGGGATTATTGGCATGAAAACGGATGCGGGATAGTGAACAGTGTTTGATGTGAGTTTGTCATGAACTTTGATAGTACATTAAGCATAGTGCTCAGTGATCCCTATGATTATGACAGTAAGTGCTCTCTTATAGGGTGAATGACGTATTTAAATTCTGGAGAAAAGTACTTTTATACGTGAGCATTTTTTTATTTTGTTTTTGTTTAATAATCCGTAAGCCTTATCGCAAGTGCAAGCTTGGTTTACCATGTTAGAGGGACTGCCTGTCCTATACGTGGACAGGGGAGGCTGTGGGTACGACCCCCCTACCCTGGAGAATATGATGGGGTCCTGCAGTGTGTAGTGATAGCAGCACGCTTACCGCGGACTGCTCGCCATGGGTCAGTACGCCGCAGGATGTAATCATCATCATCATCATCATTTATATAGCGCCAACATATTCCGTAGCGCTTTACATTTGGAGACAAACGCAGTAAACTAATAAACAAACTGAATAAAACAAAGAGGTGAATAGCTTGCAATCTATGGGACAATGGGAGTTTGATACATGAGGTTAAGTCTACATTTTGCATTTCGGCCCAGACAGACTGCAAAGGTAAAAGTGACTGATAAGCTAAATGATTCCGTCACACAACAGTGTTGGTGAAGGGGTAGTTGTCTTGTGTGAAATTGAGTAACGGGTGGTAATAGTGTAATGTAGTGAGGTTAAGAGGGTGGTTGAGGAATATTATAACCTTGTCTGAAGAGGTGGGTTTTCAGAGAATGCTTGAAAGCTTGTAGACCAGAGGAGAGTCTTATTGTTCAAGGGAGAGAATTCCATAGAGTGGGTGCAGCCCGAAAAAAGTGGTTCCCGCGTTGTAGCCATCTCCTTCTGGTGTAAAGACAATGAGGGGTGGGTATACGCAGTATAATATCTATTCTGTATACACTGATCTCATATACTTCTCTCTGGTATCTGTCATATATCTGTCTAATCATTTCGTGCCGTTCCCACAAAACGTTTATTTGGAATAACCGGCTATAGCGCCGTTATGTGACAGAACGCATTGATCTCGGCCCGACAGCCGACGTATGATGGATTAACACAGTATACAGGTAAATAGTGAAGGTTGTATTACCATATCCCCTCATCAATGCAGAGAACACTATATTTCAAAGATGGGAGACTTGTAATCAAGTTGAGAGAGATGACATTACCGACGCCCTTGCCCCGAGTCTCCTGGCGTTGTTTAGACTCTGCTGTAGGAACCGGGAAGTGTTTGTTTAGCCGTAGAAGCGATGTGTAACTTCGGATGCGAGTACGAATGTGCTGGCAGATGTTATGCCAGCCGCTCGTAAATCTATGGTCTGTGACGTGAACTGGGCACCGGAGCGTCGTTTTGTGCCGGAGTAAGATGGCACTTTCAAAGATCAATGTAGATTTATTGCATCTGTGTGGCACCGTATGCCGTTGTCACATATGGATCCCCCCCACCCGAAAGCTGATTTATTTATTTACCCTGTTTTGTGAAAGTAGAAATGGTGAAGTATCCGACAAGTAACAGCCTCTGTATATTAACTCTGTATATATTGTTTGAATGAACAGTCTAAAAACATTATCTGTTTTGATGTTGTATACAGACCTTATTGTAGGGGGGAGAGTACTCCAATATCTGGGTGATGCTCTGTTCAAGAGTTGAAGGAACACAATCTTTTTAAAATGTATCTTTCAGTTATACCAATAGTACGTAACATACATACCTACCTACATACATACATACATACATACATACATACCTACATACATACATACCTACATACATACATACCTACCTACATACATACATACATACATACCTACATACATACATACCTACATACATACATACCTACCTACATACATACATGTATGTGATATTTTGCGTGACCAGCCACATAACTGAGATATTCCCTGACCACAATTCAGGACTCGTGATACCTAGAGAATTCGGAGGATGCGTTCTTATTAATATTGGTTCAGATATCTGCCTAGGCTATAGTTGCTCTTTAAGAGATGTAGATATGATAAGAAGAAGGCTATTGCTGCAGAATAATTTATATGTATATATCTAACAGGACATGTCTAGCAAAATGAGGCATAAAAAAAGGACTTTCCTAAACGGGGTACTCTTTCAATCCCATCCATTTAAGCTGGGTAGAAAGGCTTGTGGTAAAGTAGGAATGTGTGGGTAGCAGTCAGTATTGGGTGATAGTTGTCAGGCTTTGAATAGGGCTGTGGACTCAGAATACTCAGAGACCACTAACTGGTATTAGTGCTACTGAACCAGGAGGTGCATAGTCTAACGTGCCCCTGGTGTTCACCAGGGACCCCCGCAAGGAGGTTTGGGCTTCGCTGCACAGGGTACGCAGGTCGCGGCCCTTCTAGACAGTTACCAGAGCAGTGATAGATTGTGGGCAGAATGGTCCGGATCGAACCAAACAGGAGTAGGCGGTACCGAAGGTAGATCCACAGAGAAGTGAGACAGGCCGAGGTCACAAGGATAGGACTAGTAGCGGAATCCAGGAGAATGGTCGGCAAGCCGAGGTCACAACAGAGGCAAAGAGACGCAATCCTTGAAGAGAAGTCGGGGAAGCTGGGTCAGAGCCAGAACAGGAGCAGGAACATACAGTAATGCTGGAGAACAGGAGACCTGATACTCTGGCACCCTAATGGTGTCAGAGCCAGGCTGTGATAGGAGGAGGAGAGGGCGGTCAGACACGCTGACTGCTGAGACAAGGAAGCCTCCCGTTGCCTAGCGACGGGTCGTGTCAGTGCGCAGGCGGCGGACGGCCAGGGGCGCTGTGTGCCTGTTGCTTAGTTCCTGCCAGGGGCGTCCTGTTGCTATCAGGCAGCCGTCCCCACTTCACAGGGGAACGGCGAGGACAGCGCCTGACAATAGTGTCTGGAACTGATGTAGGGTCTGTACTGCATCCAGGTGACCGATCTCCACAGTGTTTAAACTACTGAAAGCTGGGGGTAGAACAGGGCGACACCTGACTTACTGAGACAGTAATACATCGCCTTTGGGGTGTTGGCTGCTTGGATTCTATAGCTGAAAACCAGTGCTATGAATTTCATATTTAAACGTCATGAATAAGTGTTTTACACTCTACAATGGCCCATTGCCCTCACTTTGTTGTCCTGTTTGTGAATGTCTTTTCATCCGGTATTGGGTCGCTGAAGTTAGAGAACAAATACAAAGTTCTATACAACAATGTTTTACAATCTTGTCAGAAATTGCAAGAAGATTGTGTAACCCGTAATGAAGGTTTTGTTCAACTACCCTAACTTCATAATCTACACTCAGGTTTTCCATGTTGTGTCTTCCAGACCCTTCCGCTCTCTGTGTGGTGGGCACATAACGCCCCTCAAAAGTCTCCGTACACATAGTTTTGTACCAAAAGGTTTCCTGTGTACCATTAATACTGAAACCCTCCAGGTGTGGTCTGTTGTGGGGTTGCCCACGTACACTGCTTTTCGGAGATACCTTCCTGGGGGTAGCACGGAGAACGCTTGCAGCCAACATACAACCAGACAACGTCGACAAGCGTGGAATAATATCATTGAGATACGTAGGATATCTGTTGTGCATGTGGCAGCGTAGTGAAGGTGGTATTACCCAAAGTGACCAATCAGACTTTGGCTTTCATGTTCTAAACTGTAATAGGAATGGGACTGGTTGCTACGGGTAACACCACCTTTACTACACCGTGACACCTTCATCTCTTGCTGGTCATATATTGACATTGAACTAATTTTCCCCATAAAAACTGCTTGTGTGGTTTCAAAAACACAAGTCTACATTTTTGCAGATCAGACTGGTTACCAGAGTCATAATCTGCAATATAGTACATAAAATAAAACGGGATTTTGATTGGAACAAGTTTTTTTATAAGTTCAGGTTCTATAACCTTTCTTGTGCCCCTGACTATATATTGGGTTAAATGTCCATTAAACCCACCCCTGATATTTCTGGAGCCACAATCTCATTTCACTTGCTGCAAATAATATCTTCATTTGTTTGGAAGTGTTTATCTGAAACGTCCTCCATAAAGATATAATTAGGCCGTATGTCACTCTTAATAGGCCTGTTGTTGTTAATATTTATAGAATTCCATTTTATTTTTGTATTTTAATAACCGAGTTAACCTTTTATGATTTCTACTTTGCTTGCTTTTATTTACAAGAACATTAAAAATATATTATTTGCCTTTTTTCCAAGTATTGTGAGGCGCATGGCCGCCTCCTGGCTTTTTAAGATCTCCTTTTCCTTATCGAAATCTCCCCATTTTATTGACTGTATAAAATTAAACACCCACCCGCCAAGCGGAGACCTCTCCCCGTATCGGCCGCGGGGAGATATGAGGGAGCCGGAGGAATGACATTGTTTTGTGCCGTTATCTGCGAGCTTTAGAAGGATGTGATAAAGTGTTCTGTTGGAATAAGAACGCTCTCCGGCCTTTAACGTGACAAATAAAAATGTTTAACCAGGACTCCTGGAATCCGTTCATGTTTCTGATACATTGACATTGCCTCAGAGTGCCTTTATCCCTTGTTTTCTCACCAGACGTTATCTGTTTTAATGACAGGTGGTCGTCGGCTGTCAGGAAAAGATCCAGCACTGGTAAGTGTGAAATACTGATAAACTCAAGTCCTATCCCTTAATCCTTAATTCTGTTTCTATTACAGCTGATGCCGGTGAGAAATGTTCTTTTTATTGAAAATAATATTGTCTGCTTTGTATGTTAGAGTTATCTTTACTTTTTAGAGACATCTTTTAAAATCAATTTCATGTGCAGGTCTCTTATAAACGGTGGAGGCAAGTAATTGTGGTCTAAAGGACTACTGGAAAATAAAAATTATATTTATTCCTGTTCTGATCACCCAAAGACGGCCAAACTTGTACTCTCGTGTTTCCCACTGGGACTCACTTTGAAGTACTTCTCAAAAGGGAAAGAGGGGTTTGGGTACATTTATGATGGATGGGGGCTCACAAGTAGATAGGTGTACTTAAAACATCAAAGGATAAAGTCGCCCTTCGTGTCCTATGGCGATTCACATGAGTAGATCCTCAAAGTCATGTTTATTAAACAAAGTAGACTTTCTCTATTAGAATCCGGGCACCCCTATCACGTCATGACTAGTGCGGAGGTCTGGTGACGCCGGAGATCAGAAACGCCATCACGTGGGATAAAATGCTGGGGGGTGGAGTGATCCGTGGACAAGGAAATATTTTAACATATAGTACAAAAAATAGTCCAAGGTTTGTGTAGTTTTCTCATCAAGTAGCTGATGCTAAAGCAGGAGAGCTGACGGAAGACCGGCTAACGCTGAACGACCTGCGTCCACGGGCAATAACGGCTCATTAATGATGTACACAAGCCAATAGAGTCTGCTATGTAAAATATATAAAGTCCACAATGGGAGGATTAATCCTTCTTTAATAAGGATTTAGCTAGTTGAGGGGTCTACTGTCCAGAAACCACTTATTTAATTATTTATTATTTTGTACTTCGTGTCCCAACAGTCCCAAATTGTAGATAAAATTAAAGTATTTAATTAGCCAAAGGATTACGTTATTATTGGAAAATTGACCTATAGATTCCAAAGCAAATCCCTAAACTTTTATTTGGCTATTGTAGTTCGTGACTGCGCTCACTGTGTGACATCACCATCCAATCACACACTAGCCTGCTACATAGACTGTGTGACTGCGCTGTGACATCATCATCCAATCACACACTAGCCTGCTACATAGACTGTGTGACTGCGCTGTGACATCACCATCCAATCACACACTAACCTGCTACATAGACTGTGTGACTGCGCTGTGACATCATCATCCAATCACACACTAGCCTGCTACATAGACTGTGTGACTGCGCTGTGACATCACCATCCAATCACACACTAACCTGCTACATAGACTGTGTGACTGCGCTGTGACATCACCATCCAATCACACACTAACCTGCTACATAGACTGTGTGACTGTGCTGTGACATCACCATCCAATCACACACTAACCTGCTACATAGACTGTGTGACTGCGCTCACTGTGTGACATCACCATCCAATCACACATTAACCTGCTACATAGACTGTGTGACTGCGCTGTGACATCACCATCCAATCACACACTAACCTGCTACATAGACTGTGTGACTGCGCTGTGACATCACCATCCAATCACACACTAACCTGCTACATAGACTGGGTGACTGCGCTGTGACATCACCATCCAATCACACACTAACCTGCTACATAGACTGTGTGACTGCGCTGTGACATCATCATCCAATCACACACTAACCTGCTACATAGACTGTGTGACTGCGCTGTGACATCACCATCCAATCACACACTAACCTGCTACATAGACTGTGTGACTGCGCTGTGACATCACCATCCAATCACACACCAACCTGCTACATAGACTGTGTGACTGCGCTGTGACATCACCATCCAATCACACACTAACCTGCTACATAGACTGTGTGACTGCGCTGTGACATCACCATCCAGTCACACACTAACCTGCTACATAGACTGTGTGACTGCGCTGTGACATCATCATCCAATCACACACTAACCTGCTACATAGACTGTGTGACTGCGCTGTGACATCACCATCCAATCACACACTAACCTGCTACATAGACTGTGTGACTGCGCTGTGACATCACCATCCAATCACACACCAACCTGCTACATAGACTGTGTGACTGCGCTGTGACATCACCATCCAATCACACACTAACCTGCTACATAGACTGTGTGACTGCGCTGTGACATCATCATCCAATCACACACTAACCTGCTACATAGACTGTGTGACTGCGCTGTGACATCACCATCCAATCACACACCAACCTGCTACATAGACTGTGTGACTGCGCTGTGACATCATCATCCAATCACACACTAACCTGCTACATAGACTGTGTGACTGCGCTGTGACATCACCATCCAATCACACACTAACCTGCTACATAGACTGTGTGACTGCGCTGTGACATCGCCATCCAATCACACACTAACCTGCTACATAGACTGTGTGACTGCGCTGTGACATCACCATCCAGTCACACACTAACCTGCTACATAGACTGTGTGACTGCACTGTGACATCACCATCCAATCACACACTAACCTGCTACATAGACTGTGTGACTGCGCTGTGACATCACCATCCAATCACACACTAACCTGCTACATAGACTGTGTGACTGCGCTGTGACATCACCATCCAATCACACACTAACCTGCTACATAGACTGTGTGACTGCGCTGTGACATCACCATCCAATCACACACTAACCTGCTACATAGACTGTGTGACTGCGCTGTGACATCACCATCCAATCACACACTAACCTGCTACATAGACTGTGTGACTGCGCTGTGACATCACCATCCAATCACACACTAACCTGCTACATAGACTGTGTGACTGCGCTGTGACATCACCATCCAATCACACACCAACCTGCTACATAGACTGTGTGACTGCGCTGTGACATCACCATCCAATCACACACTAACCTGCTACATAGACTGTGTGACTGCGCTGTAACATCACCATCCAATCACACACCAACCTGCTACATAGACTGTGTGACTGCGCTGTGACATCATCATCCAATCACACACTAGCCTGCTACATAGACTGTGTGACTGCGCTGTGACATCACCATCCAGTCACACACTAACCTGCTACATAGACTGTGTGACTGCACTGTGACATCACCATCCAATCACACACTAACCTGCTACATAGACTGTGTGACTGTGCTGTGACATCACCATCCAATCACACACTAACCTGCTACATAGACTGTGTGACTGCGCTGTGACATCACCATCCAATCACACACCAACCTGCTACATAGACTGTGTGACTGCGCTGTGACATCACCATCCAATCACACACTAACCTGCTACATAGACTGTGTGACTGCGCTGTGACATCATCATCCAATCACACACTAACCTGCTACATAGACTGTGTGACTGCGCTGTGACATCACCATCCAATCACACACCAACCTGCTACATAGACTGTGTGACTGCGCTGTGACATCATCATCCAATCACACACTAACCTGCTACATAGACTGTGTGACTGCGCTGTGACATCACCATCCAATCACACACTAACCTGCTACATAGACTGTGTGACTGCGCTGTGACATCACCATCCAATCACACACTAACCTGCTACATAGACTGTGTGACTGCGCTGTGACATCACCATCCAGTCACACACTAACCTGCTACATAGACTGTGTGACTGCGCTGTGACATCACCATCCAATCACACACTAACCTGCTACATAGACTGTGTGACTGCGCTGTGACATCACCATCCAATCACACACTAACCTGCTACATAGACTGTGTGACTGCGCTGTGACATCACCATCCAATCACACACTAACCTGCTACATAGACTGTGTGACTGCGCTGTGACATCACCATCCAATCACACACTAACCTGCTACATAGACTGTGTGACTGCGCTGTGACATCACCATCCAATCACACACTAACCTGCTACATAGACTGTGTGACTGCGCTGTGACATCACCATCCAATCACACACCAACCTGCTACATAGACTGTGTGACTGCGCTGTGACATCACCATCCAATCACACACTAACCTGCTACATAGACTGTGTGACTGCGCTGTGACATCACCATCCAATCACACACCAACCTGCTACATAGACTGTGTGACTGCGCTGTGACATCATCATCCAATCACACACTAGCCTGCTACATAGACTGTGTGACTGCGCTGTGACATCACCATCCAGTCACACACTAACCTGCTACATAGACTGTGTGACTGCACTGTGACATCACCATCCAATCACACACTAACCTGCTACATAGACTGTGTGACTGCGCTCTGTGACATCACCATCCAATCACACACTAACCTGCTACATAGACTGTGTGACTGCGCTCACTATGACATCACCATCCAATCACACACTAACCTGCTACATAGACTGTGTGACTGTGCTGTGACATCACCATCCAATCACACACTAACCTGCTACATAGACTGTGTGACTGTGCTGTGACATCACCATCCAATCACACACTAACCTGCTACATAGACTGTGTGACTGCGCTGTGACATCACCATCCAATCACACACTAACCTGCTACATAGACTGTGTGACTGCGCTCACTGTGTGACATCACCATCCAATCACACACTAACCTGCTACATAGACTGTGTGACTGCGCTGTGACATCATCATCCAATCACACACTAACCTGCTACATAGACTGTGTGACTGCGCTGTGACATCACCATCCAATCACACACCAACCTGCTACATAGACTGTGTGACTGCGCTGTGACATCACCATCCAATCACACACTAACCTGCTACATAGACTGTGTGACTGTGCTGCGCTCTCTCATAATGTGACATCAATAAAATATGTTACTACTACTACTTCTTTTTTTTTACATTTATTACAAAGGGTCCAGCAGCTTAGAATCATGGACAAGTCTTGATGAGAATATTGGTATTTTCCCTGCATTATACAGTATAATATACGGACAGAATGTATTGTATAGTGCATTCCCGGTGGAACTATTTAAACATTATTTCCAAAGCAAATTCTACGTAATGCAGAATCTTCTAGACTCCAAATTCCCACCGTCCACCCTGCACCATAGATAAGTTTTTCAAACAAAGTGCAAAAGTTTAAAATGTGGTTTCAATATGTGTCGTATTAATGTGGTTTCTGTTCTCTCCAGGAACAAGGTAGAAAGTGACTATGATGCACTTCAGGAGCGGCTGGGAACGTTGCCTGATAAGTTGTCGTATGATATCATGGTAGGTGATTCATATTATCATTATTTTATTTATTTATTATCTCTTTTTTATGATATTTAGACTATTGTATTATTGTGGCTTAAACTTTGTTATATTTCCACTTTTCCAGAAATATATCTGAAGTCTGTGTTTGTTAGTTTATTTAAATATAAAAACAACAATATTATTGTTCATTAAAAAAAAAGTCTGCTGTAAAATTCTGTATCAGATATGCTGGATATGTATCAGTCTAAGTCAGCATCTTGAAATAAGGAATGGCATATGGCAGTGTGTAGTAAACAACTTCTGAATGATTGACGAAGACAAGACAGTGCAGTTCACCCTCTGCTACAACATATAAAATTATTTTTATATGTTGTTTATATGGAGTTTAATACTGAGGTGGGGGTATACAGACGTGTTGGATGAGCAGGCCTAGGGCTCTTGTCTGGCGGATTGCTACTGACCCGTTTCCATCGTTGTTCCATTGTCCACAGGTACCGTTTGGCCCCCTTGCTTTCATGCCGGGGCGACTCGTCCAAACCAACGAAGTAACGGTGTTGCTCGGGGACAATTGGTTTGCGAAATGTTCAGCCAAACAAGCCGCGACGTTAGTTGACCACAGGAAAAAACGTAGGTACTCCCAAATGATTATCATGTTATAATGATGTGTCTGTTTTCCGTCATGCCTACAACAATAGGGACATAATTTCTTGCTGGGAAAATAAGTGACATTTGTACCCTGTCGCCTAAGGATAAACGGAACGCAAAGTAACGTTTCCGCTCTACGTGGGGAGAGGAAAACACATCCATGTAAAGGGGGCACATTGGTTGTATACAGTGGAGGCAGACATATATTTTTTTTATCTAAAGAAGAGCAGTAATGTTTTAAAATGATCCTCCCAAAATCTGACTACACAACGGTCCTCATACGGATAACATTGAAGCTTGGGGCATCCGGTTACATGAATTCATCCCATAACTCCTTAAATCTGAGACGCAGAAACCGTTTGATTGGGTGAATTTGTTTACTAAGACGAACCAAACGCTGTTTCATACTAGCGAGGTCTAAAATACTCCAACGTTCATTTATGGTGGAGTTCTAGGAGTTAAACATAAATGCAAACACAAACAAGACCTACGGCCATATACGGAGGTTCCCCGATGTCGGCCGTGGTCAGTGGAAAATATCCCCACTCTTGCTATCAATAAATGTGTCCGTGGCACCCCACGAAACACCCGTTTAGGCAGAACGTTTTTGGCACAGGCAACCTGACAGCCGATAAGTACAAATCTTATCCTACCTCCCCCCTGCCCGGAACGCCGTAGGGTAAACGGAACTTTGCAGGGGTGATCTGATGAGTTAAACGCTCACAGTAGTGAATGGAAATGATGTAACTTTCCAGAGGCAGCGCAGAGATTTATTTATTATTTTTCGTGAAATAAAACCAGCTGAGAAACTCCGCTCTCGGCACTTCACCTTCCCCTCTTGATTAGGGGGAATGTTAATCAGGCTCCTAAATGCTCCGAGTTAGCATCTGAATCCTGCTCAGGCATTGATGCACCTCACACCGGGGAATATCCAATTTATCTCTTCACTAAAGTTAGACGCTAACGACTCTGCTGATGTCTCTTTAGAAGAGAGAGAGAGAGATTTAATTCCGTTCTATTTAAAGACCACGAGATTGTCACAGACAGATGGCATCTAACCTGGAAGTTATACACCTCTCATTTCCTGTAGTGGGATCTCGGGTCCAAAATGGATCAAGCCGACCTACAGGTGTACAAAGACTTGACCTGTTGTGGGCACCTAAAAATGTTTTTTAAGGATGGTTATTGTGTGAGCTGGATTCATGTACCCACTGTGATGGGTACTCGTGCAGTCAAGCCATGGGACTTATTGGCCAGATCCTTCCCCGTTGGCATAAACACCGGCATATCGAAACTGCCACACACTTCACTTGGAGCCTTCGTTGGCCATACAGTGAGTTAGATAGAGATTGTTCTATATGATTTTCTTTCCATGTTTGCAATGAATTGGATGGAGTTTCAAATCTCTCTTTCAGATCCTATTTGAGGCCTTTCTGACTCTTGTGTATCCCAGCTCAGCATTATGGAAGAAACACAAAGTGACTGTAGATGTTTGTCATCGATTTGTCATTATTACTGTTATCATTGGTGATTTGTGATCCAAGGCAGCGCTCCGCTGCGCCAGACGGAGCGACAGCAGAGCGTATATAAAATAGGGACATACGAGGTAGACCAAATAAACTTAAGGCCTGAAAGCAAAGGGTAGGGAGGGATGATGCATTCTTAGTTTTTCTTAAAATCTGTAAATTTGAATATTTCAGTTTTAATCTCTTCTGCTGCAGTGGGCTGGAATTATCTTATTTTCAAGTATAAAAGTGTGAAAAGAGGAAGCGCCGGAGTCTTCTTCCCCTAAGTAAATATTAGCTTTCTCCCCTCCCCCTCACCTGTTCGGAGCTCCTTCATCCAGGCTGCGTCACCCCTTAAATCTGGATTTTGTGGGGAGACTGCATATTATTTGCCAATCTTTTGTTCTTTGCACAATAGACAGCTCTCCAGGTTTACTATGCTGAACCTGCTTCCTCCCACAAATGCAGTTTTCTATTGTAATAACCTTTACATTGCCCCCTCTGTGTGTGTAATGGTAGTGCTGCTTGTTCTAGGACTCTCGGCATCAATTGTAGTTACCGTAAGGTGACCGCAGCTTATTGCCCCAAGAAAACGCTGTATGTATTCTACGATGTCTGTTTGATTTTCATGTTTTACAGCCCATTTATTATGTAACATAAAATAGGTGTCCTGTACAATGTGTCCTGTACAATGTGTCCTTAAGTAATAGAAGGAAGAACAATAGCTGATGAAATAAGGTTTTGTACATTTTTAATCGTAGAACTTTGAGCCGTCCTGTTGGAGGTTTTTGAACCAACTGGTGGCTCGGTGGCACAGTGCCTACAAGTGTCTTTAAAGTTCATGTTTTTATATTGTTGTAGTTGTTGTTTGATCAGTTTTGTTATTACATTTAGTAGGGCACAAAGAAACGCGTTGAAAATGAAAATCCTAGAGGAATTAATCCCAATCACTTGGATGTTCGTCTTCATACAATTATCTATCCTCAAAAGTGTCAGAAAAACTTATCCAGCGGCCATATCTCCTGCTCGTTGGGTTTCTGACATTTCTATAGCAAAATTGATTATGTTTAAGTTCCACTGTAATAGAAAACTGTGTTTAAACACATTTCTATAGAGACATGATGCAGGGGAATACGCACGAACAATATAGTAACTCAATCTCTAGACGCACAAGTCTCTGATGGGGTTAGAATCAATGTAAGCATCAATTCTTTTTGCTGTTATTGGTAAAGGATATGCCAAGTCTGATCAATGCTTTATGTTTGTGAATTGTGCTAAGCCTTGACTTTAATGGACAGAATTCATCGCTTCGATATGTTTTGACCAGAGATCATCAAAAACTTGATTTGCAATATCGGGACAATAGTTTGGCCAATCAATTCACAAATCTTTTATCAATTCGTCTTCTATCCGCTTCTGTATAACGTACAAGCGTTGGGTTTGTTTCAATGGTTTAAAAGCTTGTTGAGATGTGACGTCTTAAGAGGCTGTTTCATTCCTAAAACTGAGATTATTTTCTATGCGACTGTTGCAGACTAGCGGATGTGGAGGATCTTGGTGGCGCATGTGGACTAAGCGTCACGTTAGTTTAGCTCTGTCCCCAAGTTCCCACTTTCCCTTATTCTCACATATATAAAGCATTGAATATTTCTGAATACTGTTGGGAAACGTCACAGTAGCGCTGAGGATCGACGTCATACCAGGAACGAGGCTGTTTTAGTACCTACTGAACCACCTCACATCCACAAATCCTCCTCGCATGTCCTCTTTCTCACCCTGCTCCTTCTAACGGCTGCAGGAGAGATCTCACCTAATCCCTACTCTCTGCTCACGCTCCTCACTCCCTACACCCCGGGCTTCCAATCCCAACAATCTTATCCACATATCTCCTGTACTCTCTCTCTCCCCTTCTCCTGTGTACACTATCCATCTGTTTTCTCCTCTCCACGCACATGTCCTTTATTTTAGCCTCCGCTTACCCCATGACCTACCCCCTGCACCCAAATCCACACGGCAACACAGAAGTCATCTTAAAACAATCCACTTCTCATTCTCAATAAAACAACTACTTTCTCCTGTACCTGCAATGTCCTGCTCTAATCAGGCTGCCTCTTTCTACAACAAACCACATACAGTCTCTGACGATCCAAACCCCCAGCCCTGGCGCACCAAGCAGACCCAGCTACCTGCAGAAGTGCTCCCGTACTGCAGAGCGCCACTGGAAGAAATCATGTTCTTATCCTGATTTCCTCCACTATAAATTCACCCTTTCATCTTACAGCGCTGTCCTTTCAATTACCAAACAAAGATTCTTCAAATCTGTAATATCCACCCAGTCTTCTAACCCCCTGTCGCCTCTTTACCACCTTCAACTCCCTTCTCTGTCCATCAGCTCTGCCTCCCCGCTTCAAAAACAAAATCGACACCATTCAACAAGATATTTTCTCATGCCAAATTCTACACACTCCATCCACTCTGCCCACTTCACATACACTCCCCGATCCACCCATAATTCATGCTCTCCAGTAACTGAAGATGAAGTCTCTGCACTCATCTCATTATCTCACCTTACATTCTACCCCCTCGACCCTATTGCCTCACACTATCTCCGCTCCTCCCCCCAACTGCGCTTTTCAATCCTTCACTCTCCATTGCCACATCCTCCTTTTAAACATGCGCTCATCTCCCCAATTCTAAAGAAACCATCTCTCGATCCAGCCTCTCTCTCTTTCTAACTACCGCCCTATTACTCTCCTTTGCCTCCAAACTACTTGAGCGATTACGGTACAAACGCCTGTCTCACTTTCTCTCCTCTCATTCCATTTTCGACTCTCTGCAATCAGGTTTCCGCTCCCAACATTCCACTGACGCTGCTCTCACTAAAGTAATCAATGATCTACTTACTGCAAAGTCTAAGGGTCATTTCTCCATACTCGCTCTCCTGGACCTCTCTGCTGCTTTTGACACTTTTAATCACCCTCTTCTCTTACACACCTTACACACCTTACACTTCATTGACCTTCATGACAAAGTTCTTCCCGGTTCAGTTCCTACCTATCAAACATCTCCTTTAGTGTTTCTACCTCTTGCACATTCTCCCCTCCCACTAACTGTTGGCCCCATAAGGCCAATCCTAAATGCTGCAGCAAAACTGATCTTCCTCTCATCGCTCCACATCTGCTGCACCACTTTGCAAATCCCTACACTGGCTCCGTGTCCTCCAGAATCCAATTTAAATTACTCACCCTTAAGCCCCCAACAACACTACCCCTGCGTACATCTCAAATCTTGTGTCAAAACACACTCCCTCCCGCCCTCTTAGATCTACCTCTGACCTGCACCTTGTCTCGTCTCTGGTACCCACCTCTCACTCCCGCCTACAAGACTTCTCCCGTGCTGCTCCCCACTTATGGAATTTCCTACAACGCTCAATCAGACTTTCCCGCAGCCTTCAAATCTTTAGGTGCTCTCTGAAAACCCATCTCTTATTTAGAGGTGACCTTATCCCTGATAACACTATTCACACTACTGCACCCTCACAACTATCCCAATCTCCACTCTGAGCCACACTCGCTCCTCTTGTCTCAGCTGTGCCCTCTTCCACGTTGAATGTAAGATCTCTAATGAGCAGGGTCCTCCATACCCCTTGTTTTCATGTGTGCGTTTATTTTGTCTACCTTTGTATGTCCCTGTTTTATATATGTCCTGTTTTCCTTGTGGAGCTCTGTGGCACCTTACAAATCTATGATGATGATAATAATATTAGTGGAGAACTGTGGGCAGAAGTAGTGTTGAGCCCAGCTGGTTGGCTGTTTCATTATACATTGGATTTTCGGTGAAATTCATTCAAGTAACATAGTTCCCTCTTTGGTCAAATATTTAGAGATTGTGTGTCCTATGAACTCATATCTACTGTCAAAAGAATGGATGTAAAATAATTGAAACTGCTTTCTCAAACCTGGTTGGAAACAAATTTCATGCCACTATTTAGAAATAAACATGCCAAAAAATCCACTCTTATCTACTCACAAGTGTTCAACAGGTGGTAGGTTGGTTTGTATAATCGCCCATCCCCCCTCCCCAGGGCCTCAAAAATTTGGACTTTAGTAGAGAAGACAATAAATTAAGTAAATAGCAATTGAAGACACAATTTCTCCAGTTGGACAATGTAGTTCTGAATGCGTGTCACTAATAATGGTATAGTCATTGTTCTACTAGTGCGTGGAACTCTCCTTAATCTTTCCTGGGCTTCATAGATTCTTTTACCTTCAGTGCCTTCAACCTGTTTTCTAAGCTAGTTTTCTTTAATTGATCAATCGTAATTAAGCTTGTTTATTGATCAATTATCCAATCACTTGGACCAATCATTCGCTTCTCTTTGGAGAAACATTGTCATCTGCTTGGACCAAACCTTAGTACCTCATTCCTACACCTTTCAAACTCTGTTATAAAACCTTCTGTAGGTTGGGGACTGCTGAATTATATCGGGAGACCAAAGGGTAGAAATTAAATATTGACATTCCCTATTCTGGCATCCAGAGATCTTACTCTCCGAGCCTTCTCTCTAATAGAACCATCTCATTCCTTGGCCACTATTGCAGAATTGGTTAGCCACTTTTCAGTGGTCGTCAAATTCATTAAAGGGTGTGGCCTCTACCTAAACGGACAGGATTAAATTAGATTTGGTCCAACAGGACTATGAACAAGGCTTACCACAACCTATATTAAGGTTTGTGAGAAGGTCATCAATCTGGATGTGGTAGTTCTTCACCAGTCTATTGTCTGTGCAGAGACCTTAAGGTGTCACAAAATCGCAAAAAAAAAGTGTCACAAAATCTTGTCCTTCCGATCAATCAGATTGTTTTGTGTGACCAGCGTCATTTGTTACAGATGCCAACTTTCTAGTCTAGATTTTAACAGGCCAAAGCCCCCGTGGCGCGTTACACGTGCAAATCACATTAAACCTTTCAACCTGCCCAGGAACGTTCTTTTGTTGTCTCTTGTTGTAGACAAGTGAGAACCTCTGGTAGTTTGTTTTCAGTCCTGCCCATAAAAAAAAGAAAGTCCCAATTCTACATTACTTTCTGCACATATATATACATATCGACCCGAAGATTATTAGATATGTACCGGCTTTGTTTAAAGCAGCGTAAACCTTTAGCTACAATTGCAGTAGGTATGGAAGAAACGTCTACGAGGTCTGAGTGTCTTTATACTTACACTTGTGACTATAAGAAGAAAATGTCTGTGATTCACAGATCTAATGTGCAAGACAAGCGACAAGTCAAGATACAGCGCTAACCTTTTAGGTGTAACCGTAGCCCTCTGCCCAATCACCGCTGCGACAGAGGCTGGATTCAGGTGTCAGAATGTCACACGCCGTAAGAATCTAACATTTTATGCACTACTAGAGTTATTTGTAGAGTAATGCTACAGATTTCCTCCCTGGCACGTGATCACAGCACTCCGATTCAAGATCTTGAATGAAATCTAAAAAGATTCTTCGACTCCCACTTCCCCTGGCATTTCCAGGTCTGTCTGGAAGACATTTGCTAAAAGCACGAGCCATGTTTTCTTTTTGGCTTTGCAATAATGAAATTGGGTCCATAATTACCTCCTTTTCCATTGTACTGCCTTCCAAAACTTTCTAGAGATGCGTTGCACATATTAAGCCATTAAAGTTCTTTAAAAGACTTTTGATTTTATTCTCCAAAAATAGAAATAACACTCTGCATTGCAGCATAAATATCTTGGCATAAAAAAAAAAATATTCACAACGACTTAGCATAAGAAAAGAAATCATCAGCAGAGGAGATGGAGGGGGGGGGACCTTTTATGAAAGAGCAAATTACCAGGATTATTGAAATAAGGGATAGCGAGCTGCTCCTCATTGATTGGTATAAGATACGAATGAGAATCGTTTGGTAGGGTTAAACCTCAGGGAAAGCGACATTGACAAACACGCAATTAAGACCCTCAGATAAATCCTTGAAATCAGTAATATGATTGATTTGGTGTCTATTTAAAAACATTTCGCTGGCTAAGAAAGAATAAAAAGTAAAAGATTTTTTGGAACGTTAGACGATAAAGCCTCAGGCACCATTAGGGGAAATATTTGGAAAGTTTAAGTGTAGCCTCTAGTGCAGGACTGGCCAACCTGTGGCTCTCTAAGTGTTGTGAGACTACAAGTCCCAGCATGCTTTGGCAGCCAATAGCCGGTAGCTGACAAGGTATGCTGGGACTTGTAGTTTTGCAACACCTGGAGAACCGCAAAAATTTCTCTTCCCCAGGAACGAGTGGCTCAAAACTCAAGCAAGCATGGGAGAGGGGTAACATCGTATCACAGGTCTGGAGAGGTGCTGAGAGGAGGGGATTTAGCTGTGCAAGGATTTGGGATTTCCCCAGAGATAAACTCGAAGACCCGGGGGCTGCATGTAATAATGTACTAATGCACCTGTAGAGGAGACTGCGAGAGTGCCCGTCATCTCTGTAACTAATTTAGAGGCCTCGAAGGACAATTTGTAACTTTAGGCTATTGCCTTTGTTGCCTAGCTGTTAATCTGGCCCTTATCAATAACATAGAATATCCTGCATGTTAAATCATCGTCGTCACCATTTAATTATATAGCGCCACCAATTCTGCAGCACTGTACAGAGATAATGTCATTCACATCAGTCCCTAACACACAGACTAGGGTTAATTTTGATAGCAGCCAATTAACCTACTAGTATGTTTTTGGAGTGTGGGAGGAAACCAGAGCACCTGGAGGAAACCCACGCAAACACGGGGAGAACATACAAACTCCACACAGATAAGGCCATGGCCGGGAATCAAATCTTATTTACAGTCATTAAGGTTTCTTTACAAAGCAGCTTCTTCTATGTTTACAATTCTACCTGCAAGAACATACTGTAAATGAATGTAAAGCCAATATCATCATCTTTATTAATTCCATATATACTGTAGACCATGGTGCGATCCTGGTAACAGACGTCATTTAAAAGTTATATGACAAACTTCAAACATAAGGTTTGGTATCTTCTCTGCGTCTGCAGGTGACAGAAACATGGAGACACTTTTAGGATTGAACAAAATGACCGTATGAATGACAGTAGCCACCTACGTCCGGTCTTTTGAAAACGTATTTCCCTTTTACTGAATCGGACGATGAATAGTAAAGCCCCCGTCCCTGGTTATATTAAACAGACAATGCTTATGTCATGCAGTTCTCCGCACCAGGAAGCTTCTGCTATGAAATTGTCTTTCTTGAGCAGCCAAAGCTCTGGCAGCGATAACCGCGTCTGTCCAGCATCTGTTCCCCCGTCCTGTGCGACTCTGAACTTGCTGAGGTCGTGGGGAGGTGCGAGACACTTAATGTAACACACAGATACAGAAACGGTGATAGCGTTGGTCTGGGTGGTGTGTGACGCAGGCAGACCTGACCTTTCTGGTGCATATAGTGTTTCATCGCAGCCGTAGCTTAGTACAGATTGGTCCAATATCCACTGTGCAAAACGTGGCCCTGCTTCATTAGCAAGTGCAAACGCGCGTAATGTGCATTTAAAACCCCCGCCCCCCAAAAAAACGCATGTACAACGGGTGTACGCACGTCTGCTGATGAATACGGGTCTAGGTCGGCTCTGCTCCAACAGACAATACACTGCAGGATACGTCCAGTACATATGGGGAATATAGGGTCCCAAAAAAACGCACAGAAGAAAAACTATTCAGTTAATGTCACTTGTTACTAATATAACAGGGTCCATTACATTTAAAGATAAATTGAACGTTCCTGCGATCTGTGGCCTATGGTCTGGTCCTGGGCTCTGTGCAGAGTGATTCGTTACACGCAGCTCATCGCCATTTACGCTGCTTAACGAATCAGGCCCAGTACCTCTGTGTATCCCATGTCAACAAAGTCTAGTAAACGCTCTGAGCGAACGGACCAATGACTGCTTCCTGACTCGCACTTTCCACTACTTCATTTCCATCATTGTTAACAGCCGTTAGCGCTCGGTACAATGTAGCACAGGTCTTTGGGAAAGCTCGTCATAGCTCTATGTAAAGTTCATCAAACACTTTACTGTAACAAAGCTTTGAAGATGCGTTAATGAACACGCTAACGAGCGTTGTTCTTCAAAGCCAATGTCTATGTAGCCTTCTCCTTTATTATTTTCTTAAATGATGATTTTAAATGAAATGTTTTTACTGTGTGGCGGTGGAATATTGGGGAAACCACTTTTGTACACTTAGTCAATTGCCCCAGTCTGTGTTTGTACCTTTTTTGCTGGTTATAAATTGATCCAGCAACTCAACCCTCCCCCCTCTCGTTTTGTAGCGTAATAGGAAAAAGAACACACCAGGGGTCATTTATTAAATTGCCTTTAGGTGCAAATTTTGCCCCAAACCATAACAACAAATAATACATGCTGTATGCTTTCATTGTTTAAATTGTACTAGAAAATGAAAAAAAATAGTTGCTGATTGGCTGACCCTAAATACAATGTTAGTTAACAAGTCCTACTGTTTTGTGCTTCCTGCAAGATTCTGTTAGCTGATGATGGAGGCTGTCCTGTGGGCTGTGTCAGTTGATCTCGTACTTGCCAACTCTCCCTGAATGTCAGGGAGACTCCTTAAACTAGAGGTGATCTCCCTCACTCCCTGAAATAGAGGCGATCTCCCTCACTCCCTGAAGAGTCTGGCATTCTCTCTGATGCTGAGCCAGTACAAGACGTGGTTGGCTTCGCCATCTGTGGCATGATGACACAGTTCAGAAATTGTGTCCTATGTCCATGTATTGATACCTATGGAGGTGGCCATTTTCATGGAGACCAAGATTTAATCAAAGACTGACAGGTAAGACAACATGACTTCAGCAATGGAGACAGAAATGTAAAAGACACTTCAGTCTCTAGAGATTCATTAGCTGCTTTTCTTTAATGCATAGTTGCCTACTCTCCCGGAATGTCCGGGAGACTCTCGCATTTCTGGGAGACCTCTTGGGCTCCCGGGAGAGCAGGGCAACCTCCCAGTTCTCATCCCCGCAATAGATAAATGACGGGGGCGGGGCTTAATGACGCAAATATTGCGTCATCTTAGCCTCGCTCCATGCTGTAATTGGCCAATCGTTTAGGGGCCAAAATGATGTGATTCATCAAGCTCCCGCACACCCATCTCCCCGTGATCTCCCTGAAGCCAACAAGGAAAAGGTGGCATGTATGGGTGATCGTCCACAGGAGTCTGTTATAGTGAGCTGCAATTTAGGCTGTAAACTTCCAGAAGTGCCCTTGTGAGACACCAGAGACGGGGGCGAAACAACACATTGCAAGGCCCCATTGCAAAATTTGGGGGAAAAGTCCCCCTGATTCTGGTCCATCGCTCCAGATGTCTTCAGGGCACACATAGATCCCAGCCATTGAGCGGAGAGCGACGTCAGACAGGACTGTCCTGTCCGGGAGTTCAGGATTGCTGGGTTCTGATTGGCTGCCCAATTCTGTGTTTGTGAAACTACAGTTTGGTAGCACATTGAACCTGGGTGGCAAGATTATGCCAACAGGCCCGGCAGCTGTCACTACGTGTGGGGTGATCGGGAGGTTAGACAGACTGGCACAGGCGAGGGTGTCATCGCTGTTCTCTGCCCTCTGATTAACCCAGAAGTGTTAGGATAGTAGTGGAGATATTTCTGTATAACGATAGTAGTATATGGCTGACACATTGTGTCCTTTAAGTATTTCACAGCTCACCAGCAGTGTGAGGGTTAAACCTGTTACTCTTTTATAACCATAAATTCTATAGGACGTCCCCATCACCGTCCTGTTAAACGTAGTCTTTTGCTGTTAACTCCTCAGTTTCCTCCGCGCTCGACTTGTATTGAACAGTGTTGACGGACAGGTGTGAGAGGTAATTGAACGTGTTGTCGGCAACTCCGCGCTGAGAGCTCTTTGGAGGTTAAGCTAAACCTTCCCGCTCTAATATCCACACTGGAAGCTTGTAAGAATTCCCAGCGGTGCCAGACACTTGTGGTTTGATCTCAAGAATCACAGATGACTCTTAAATGGTCTTACGGTGCCGCACTGTGTAAGCTCACAGAGGACAGCGCGATCCCAGCGGTTCGTCTGCGTTCTGCTAATTAGCCGACCGCCACGGATCGGGCAACACACCCCATTTGTAAGACGCACTCCAGCTACTCACGGTCACCCTGTTTTAGACCACGTCTCCGCCACCCAGACTGGCAGGGGAGAGGTTAAAGACTGCAATGCTAAACAGCTGTCAGCTGCATTTTTAATAACCTCCCACTTTAGAACAGACCAAGGCTTCTGCTGCTCAAGTATTGATATTTTTGAAAGATCCGAATGGGGAGATGGGTGGGGGCGGTTAAAGTATGTAAATGGCTCTAGCCTCTAATTTTATTGATTTTTAGACCGTGCTGGAAATAAAAAGAAAAGAAGCCCCTCATTAAGATGCATATATCATAAATGTCACACGGGTGTAGGCCGGCTGCTGGGATGCACTTTCTGAAAATGACAAATGCAGGACGAGTTTGTTTTATGGTCCAACGTGTGATAAACGGGACTTGAGCCTTTTGAATCCACTTTAATCTGGTTTAAATCACAACTTTATACGGATGTCATTTTATAGAGAAAAGAGATTACATTCAAGTGACCGTCGCAGTTTATAGCTGCGGTAAGGGGCGCTGATAGGGTGGGTCCTATGTATTAAGCATGTTGCATTTCCTCTCTCTGCTCCATATGTGCCGTTGGCGGGGGATGTGCGCACGGGCGCCCACACATGGTTATGTCATTAATCTTTGTACATTCAGCACGTTCCCCCATCCATGCACCAGAATCCTCCGTCACCTCTGTTTCGGAGCGGAGCCGGTTACATGTAATAACTGAATATCCGATATGACCCCACTCTCACAGAGCACTAGGTCTATAAGTTAGTTAGGTGTTTGTGGTCTGATTTTCAGATATTGCTATTTTATTTACTACTTATCCCATAAATATAGATAGTCATTGCCCCATGACCACAGTGTAAGAAATGGAGACACTGTGTGGCCGATCCAATATTCATTTGCATGCAATTCACTAGGGGGTTGTGACATCACTCAGGCACGTCATGCAGGCAGTGATGTCATCATCATCAATTTATATAGCGCCACTAATTCCGCAGCGCTGTACAGAGAACTCGCTCACATCAGTCCCTGCCCCATTGGAGCTTACAGTCTAAATTCCCCAACACACACACACACACACACACACACACACACACCAATTTAATAGCAGCCAATTAACCTACCAGTATGTTTTTGGAGTGTGGGAGGAAACCGGAGCACCTGGAGGAAACCCACGTAAACATGGGAAGAGCATACAACCTCCATACAGATAAGGCAATGGTCGGGAATCGAACTCATGACCCCAGTGCTGTGAGACAGAAGTGCTAACCACTGAGTAATGTCTATACTGTCACTAAGATCTAGCGACATCACTGATGCTCGCCATGCAGGCAATCATTTTGTGGGAGGAGACATGAGATTGCAGCCTATCACGTCACTGTCACTGGGACAGAAGGCTAGCACTACCAGACCAGCCGCTTATAAGACACACAGGCTGTATTGCAGTTAGTACAGACGTTTGCTGTTAGGCTGTATCTGTACTGATTGCAATGCCGGCTTACAGCACGAATCTGTCGTCCATGACTGGCCAATCTGGCAACCCTACTTGCAGTGTTAAACGCCGACACCTGTAATTAATAATTGTCTACCCCAAGGCTAGACAAACCTCTGGTACCAATGATGCCTACACATTTACTGACGGAATCCAGAGTGTTATTTTAGTTTTGGGGTTTTTTTAAAGAATTTTTTTTTTGATGAAGCTCAATGGTAGCTCCTCTCCTTGCATAGTTTCACCAGCCAAACAAAAAAACTTAACTCTGATTGTACCTTTATCTTATCTTATCTTCTTCTATCCTGAGTAGTGTCCATGATCAACATATCTTGATTAAGACAAAAGTGCATTTTTGAGAGGAATTGGCGCCGTTGTGTGCGTTAGAGAAATTAGATTGTAAGCTCTACTTGGACAAGTTTGACTGAATACATCCCTCTGATTGTACAGTGCTCTTGGTGCTATTGAACTAATAATAAAGCAGGTAGGGAAAAAATCTCAGAATTTTACAATGCTGCTAACGGGACAGTTTATTCAAATCTGTGACTTTGATTATGTGATGGATCATAGATGTGGCAGTGTGCAATAAGCAACCTCCCCTCCCATCGCACATTTTTTACATTAAAACGGATATACCCAGAAGCGACACTAGATCACAACCTGCGGCTCTCCAGCTGACGTGGAACTACAAGAAGCAGCAAACGCTTCTGTCCAGAGGCCGACTGGGCTCACTGGGACTTGTAGTTCCACAGCAGGGACCCGCGGGTCACTGCACTAGCCGTTCTAGACTGTAACTGGTATGATTGCTCTCATAGATCGCTGGATTATAGCCATGTAACCCTTTTCTCTTAACCACACCAGACAATATCTCCAGACCGGTGATTTAACACCATCCTCTCGCCACCAGCAATGAATTTTAAAGACATTGTCAATTCAAGGCTTCCGCCGATGACATTACGGTACAGCGGCCCCCTCCCCAGAATTAAGCAACATGCCCACTATTCCCATCATGTTCCACGTTTTAATATTTTCCCGTCGTCTTGGGGAAAGAAAAAGGGAGAAATGGAAAAAAAAAGAAAAAAAAAAAAAAGTTATTGATTTGACCTCCTACCTAAAATAATGTTCTTTAGATCTAAAGCTGGTTAGACACATTATCTAGCTGGGCTCAGCCAAGCGAAAACATTCCACAACCTCAACCTTTTCCCTGACCCTCCGCTTTTAACAACTGCCGACACAGTTTTGTGCTGTTATGTGACCATGCACCAATGAAATCTGTCAAACAGCTCCTTGAGTTATTAGGCTGTCTGAGTCTGACCTTTCTGCAATCAAAGATATATGACTTAAGGGCTCGGATTTGCCATGGCAACCGGTCCAATTTGCTGCCGTGAGAAAAGGTCTAATTGTTGCAGAAATTTAATGATCTACAACGACATCAGGGCTGTGAGATTTTATGAACTGTTTACACCGTAATTTTCATTTTGTTAATGCCATCTCTCCCCCCCCCCCCTCCTTTTTTCTCTTCTCTCCCTTTCTTTTAATGTAACCCATTCGATGCTACAACAGCTGTCTGCGCGTCGGGATAAGCCGGTCGCTTTATCGAGATGATTGCAGACTTCGGTGTATTTTTGGACCCTGCCAGATCTTGTTAATGCTTAGGTTTTTTGCTATGTTAATTAAGAAGAGGCGATACGGAAAATCCCAGTGTCTTTTTATATAAAAAGGCTGTATGGGAAAACAAAATTGACTGGTGCTTTTTTTTTTGTTGTATAAATCAATGCTACTGATACAATTCTAATCAGGGGGTGCAGGTTTTGGGAGCATCTGGTGGTATTGTTGTCGGTGACCTCAATAGGGTGGAATCATGGCTGGAATTAGTGCACCAGACGGGAAAGAAAACACATGAGAAGGGCTCTCTGGTTCTCGGAGGGCTGCGGATCACTGTCCTGCGCTCGGAGGAGAGATGGCTCCGTCAGTGCATGGACCCAGCCTGCGGGTGATTCTGATTATTGCTGCTGGGACTGTCCTGTGGATGCCTTGGGGCCAGGAAGGAGTTTCTGGTTACAGCTCTTTCACATATGCGCTATTCATGTGCGATATAACGCACGATTAGCGCATTTGCAGTAATACCAGTGAAAGCCTGTAGCCAAAGGCTCATAAGATTTTTATTTTTTTTTGTATTATTGCCCCTTTAAGTATCAACCATCATCACAACAATGACAGATGACTGACTACTGACGTCATGTCTGGGGCGCGCGTCCAAAAGGAGGCTGTCCTAGCGATTGGCTCATTCTAATGAAGGCTCCAGGTTCTGACCCAGAGTCTTTACTGCGCCTGCGCGATACAGCAACATTTATTATTACGGTTGTTTTATTTGTATGGCGCCACAGATTCCGTAGCACCGTACAAACATGACATACAAGGAAACAGACATAACATGTACATGGGTACACAATAACGAATACATGGATGCAGTTAACAGAACAAATCGCATGGTGCACAGAAACCATTCAGCATAAGACGGGGACACAGACTGGACGGACATGAGACATTGAGGACCCTAAATGTGAGGCCTTATATGTGCTGCGTTTTACAGTACAGGGGACAATATTAAAAGCTCTTTACATCACTTTGTATGTGGTGTTAATATATTGTGCTGCACTAATGGGAGTGGGGAACGTTTCCTGTGATAACCCAGGAATAGGTGATGCGTAATTTGTATCACATGGCGAACAGAAGTGTGTGACAGGGAGCGCCTCGTGTGCGTAAGGGGGAGCGCCTCGTGTGCGTAGGGGAGAGCGCCTCGTGTGCGTAGGGGGGAGCCCCTCGTGTGCGTAGGGGGGAGCCCCTCGTGTGCGTAGGGGGGGAGCGCCTCGTGTGCGTAGGGGGGAGCCCCTCGTGTGCGTAGGGGGAGAGCCCCTCGTGTGCGTAGGGGGAGAGCCCCTCGTGTGCGTAGGGGGAGAGCCCCTCGTGTGCGTAGGGGGAGAGCCCCTCGTGTGCGTAGGGGAGAGCCCCTCGTGTGCGTAGGGAGAGCGCCTCGTGCGTAGGGAGCTCCTCGTGCGTAGGGAGAGCGCCTTGTGACAGAGGGAGCTCCTTGTGCGTAGGGAGAGCGCCTTGTGACAGAGGGAGCTCCTCGTGCGTAGGGAGAGCGCCTCGTGACAGAGGGAGCTCCTTGTGCGTAGGGGGGAGCCCCTCGTGCGCGTAGGGGAGAGGGCCTCGTGCGTAGGGAGAGCGCCTCGTGACAGAGGGAGCTCCTTGTGCGTAGGGAGAGCGCCTCGTGACAGAGGGAGCTCCTTGTGCGTAGGGAGAGCGCCTTGTGACAGAGGGAGCTCCTTGTGCGTAGGGGGGAGCCCCTCGTGCGTAGGGAGAGCGCCTCGTGACAGAGGGAGCTCCTTGTGCGTAGGGAGAGCGCCTTGTGACAGAGGGAGCTCCTCATGCGTAGGGAGAGCGCCTCGTGACAGAGGGAGCTCCTTGTGCGTAGGGAGAGCGCCTTGTGACAGAGGGAGCTCCTTGTGCGTAGGGGGGAGCCCCTCGTGCGCGTAGGGGAGAGGGCCTCGTGCGTAGGGAGAGCGCCTCGTGACAGAGGGAGCTCCTTGTGCGTAGGGAGAGCGCCTCGTGACAGAGGGAGCTCCTTGTGCGTAGGGAGAGCGCCTTGTGACAGAGGGAGCTCCTTGTGCGTAGGGGGGAGCGCCTCGTGCGTAGGGAGAGCGCCTCGTGACAGAGGGAGCTCCTCATGCGTAGGGAGAGTCGCTCATGACAGAGGGACCGCCTCGTGCGTAGGGAGAGCGCCTCGTGCGTAGGGGGCACTGGCCCTACCTGTTAGCACGTAGGCATAGCATACGGACACCACACAAAGAGTTCTGGAGAACTCAGAAATGTATTTACCAATGTTTGTGCTGCTCTCTCACGTAGCGGGAGAGAACAGTTCTTTATGCCCCACCCTATATTATTATAGATCAAGCTCCACTTTTTGTTATTTTGTGTGATACAGGTGTAGTACCCACCGGGGGAACCTGAGAAAGATCCAAGGGCATGACTGTTAACAGTCTCCTGATTTGTGGACAGGAATGTGGGCTTGGTAGAAGTGTGTGTGACACAGCAGGTGGATGGGGGGCATCAGGAATGTTGCCACCAATGGGGTACTTCCCTGTACTCACTTAATATGAGAGAACAGTTTAAGCCAGTGAGGGGCCGCATAGAGGAAGGAGGGTGAGCACAGGGTCCTCCTCCTCCTCCAGGTATACCATGTGACCTCCCTGCACTGTGCACTCCCTCCTCCTACTCCTCCGGTTATACCATGTGACCTCCCAGTGTGCAGAGGTCAGCTGCTCCCATTCTGATTAGATCAGGAGCAGCCGTCTGGGGTCCACAGGTGAATGCCCCACCGCAACAGGCGGGCCACAGAACAACAACACAGAGAGCCCCTCTGAGCATACGATGGCTGATAACATTTCATTTCCATCTTCTGTCAGTGCTTTATAACATCCAGACACATCTTATTCCTACTTATTGTGCTGGGGGTTCTACAGGTCATGTGAAACGGCACCTCCCCCACTGAGCCCCTGTCTAGAAGTAAATCCCAGACACAACACTTTTCAGAATAATAAACGGAAAGAAAACCAATGCAAACTCTAAAAATTGTTCTATTTAAAACACACATAATACACAGAATAAACAATTCCCAAACTGCAGCGTTACAATCAGGCACCTCCATTGCTGATTATTTTGCAGGGACAAATCCTGTTTTCGGTTTCATAAAAAGATTACTGTTTGCTGGAGAGAAGGAAAGTGTGATGTTTACACAAAATCTGCAAATACACAATTGAAATGTATTTCTAACGTGCGACATTATCATTTGTCTGGGGAGCAGTCTGCATTTTTCAATAAGTTACAGCCAAACTCTCAACTCCATCCAATAAAGATGTTGGATAATCTGGTTTGTATGTACTTTCTGAGTTGTTTGTTGGGCTCCCGTTTTATTTTTTCTGAACCACTGTTTATATCGGCTACAATATAAAATGTAATGTTTCACAGAGCTGCGAATATTACTTTGTCGTCGAGCATTATTTGGAATGAGATTAATGTGTTAAACATGCTCTTGCCACGGATGTGTAAGCAGCCAGGTTTTCGGCCAGAGCGCAGATCTCTGAACTGATCTGCAAGGAGCCATAACGTTCATCTTGGGAGCTGACATTTAGTTTAACAAGTAACAAATGAAATTATTCTCCAGAGTTTTTCAAACCCAGACCTCAGGGAGCCCTAACAGTGCATGTTTTCTAGATCTCCCTGCTGGAGCACAGGTGTAGTCATTACTGACTGATACAATGTAACAGATCCACAGGTGGTATAATTAGATCACTGCTCACCTGGAAACCTGCACTGTTAGGGTGCTGAGGACTGAATTTGGGAAACACTGACCTAGTTTTGTGTTTGTTTTGTTTTTGATTGACAATTGGTTAAAATATCAAACTCATATCATTTATATAAAAAATACCATTGGATTACGGCATGACTTTTCCGAAAACCAGTTGGGGTGGGAAGACCGTGCCTAATGACGTAGAGCGGGCGTTGAACAAGAAAGCTAATTAAATGTAACCAAAGGATCTTGATTTGTCCTCGCTTTAACCATAGTCACCAACATTTTAGAAATGTGCTTTCAAGCAGGTAAAGCAAGATACCGTTTTGGCGACCCTGGGCGCACTGTAATTCCTATCATGTCATATTTGTTGTTTTATAGTAGTATCCTTTTTGGCTTTTAAATACTTGTTTTCGATCAGTATTAACTTCTAAAACCTAAGAATATGACGGTAAAAATCACATCTAACATTTTATTGTGCAATTGGTTACAATTGAAAAATAAGGATATATCAAGGGAGAAAGTTTTATATCCAGGGATTGTTCCTGGGAATTGGGGACCGCTGGCAACAGCATTTGAAGTGCGTTAACATTACCTGCAGCGTTGGTGGGTTATTGCATGTTGGTGACCCATGTCCTCTCTTATTGCAGATGTCAGGAAAGCACGGGAGGATTTGCAGGATGTCATGAAGAACTTTGAGTCCAAAGTGGAGTTTACGAAGGGCCTGCAGAGAATGGGCAATGTAAGAGCTGGGGCCCACGGGCAGAGGTGGGGCACACTGGGGACAGTCAGTGTAGAGTGTATGAGATGCCTCCTCTTAATGGGCAGATAACCAATCTCTGGCTTTTTATTGCAGGAATCCGGGGAATTATTTGATATCAAGGAAGAAGCCAATGAGGAAATCGTGTCCACGAAAGGTACTGCACCCCTTATACCGGCCTGTTGTCCCTTCTGGTCATTTACTATATTATATTCATTATTGCCTTAAATATTCAGCCTATTGTATATCAGAACGGGGTGATATTGTAATGTTTAGGGACCTAGTACAACAGAGTACATATTATTCCTTATTGAAAAAGGTACTGGCATTTAAGAGTTAAACGAGTTGACGTCCCTCACTCGCTTTATGCGTTGTATTATCATCCTTTATATAGTGACAACATATTCCACAGCGCTGTGCAATCCGAGATCTCTAGTGCCTGTCCCAGTGGAGCTTACAATCTAATTGCCGCTGCAACAGATGTGCGCACACCCACACACCAATACTTTCTTCAGGCAAAAGCCTCTTAAGCCAGTGGTCTATCTTTGGGTGGCCGGAGTACCCCAGAACACCTGGAGGAAACTGAGATGAACCCCCGGGAAGGGGGGGTTGAATTTGGGAGTAGGACACAGCCCGTGGTTTGAAGCCCTGCGTAGCTGTTGTAAGGTGGATAAGGGGGGATTGATCTCATTTACACTGGGACTTAGTAGTGGCATCGGCTAGAGAAACAACACCTACAACATCCCAGGCTCAGGTTAGTTCCTCCTTGGAATGTTCATCTTCGGAATTTTCAGTTCACATTTGTATCGATGAACTGACTTTAATGAACATTGTTCTGCAGATATTCCTTGTTGAGCGGTGGTTTTACCCAGAGCAACCAATCGGCCGTTTCCTTTCACTTTCTAAACTCTTTCTACACCGTGTCCTGTGTTCAGAATCGTCATAGTATGGAGATAAGCAGATTTATATATTATTATGAAACGTTTATTGATATATGTCGTAGCACTTTACAATTGGGAACAAACACTGTAATAAAACAATACTGAGTAGTACAGACGGACAGAGAGGTTCGAGGGCCCTGACCTCAAGCTTACACTCTATAAGACAATAGGAGCGTGATGTTAGTGCATATTGGTCCAGCCAGAGAACAATGGGAGAAAGCTCTTAGTGGGGGCCATCTACGAACCAGTGGCACAGCAGAATATGTGAGTACGTCCTGTTTAGTTCTGATACGTTTACATACAGTAGGGGACCTGCCAACACCTTAAAATCGTTTAATTCGGAGCACTATAATTGCCGCTATCATGTTTACTGAATTTGACTTTTTTTGCATTATTATTACACCTCTTCAATAATTTAAATATCCGCTGTTGACGGAGTTATTGCGGCTAAATTAATCTGGAGTGTTCATATCCATTAAAATCAAGTGATCAAAACCAGAACATAAGATAGATGATAAGAATCACATTAAAGGGGAAGAATAAGGGATTGTATTGTACGTTTCAGCAATCTTTTAAAAATCGGGGCAAACCCCAGCCCCTGCCCTGGAATTTGGGGAGCGTTGGGCGGCTCTGCGGTGGGACATGTGAACGGGATACACGTCCTACACGTGCTTCTGATTCATGTCCTGCCTGCGACGCCGGCTGCTTTGATGTCAGCCGACGCTGTTTGCCGCATTGATCTCTTGCTCTCTGCCATCAAGGCCGATTGTTTTAAGAGGGATTAAAATTCATAGCGGAGCTGAGAGAAGATTCTGTGTTGCGTCGTCTATCACCAGAGCTGGATACTTGTAATGAGAGTAAAGATTTTAGATGGCAATAGAAATAAACGAGTTGCATAATCACGGCAGCAAAAAAAAAAAGGGAATGAGGTTTGAGGCTCCCTCCCGACCTCTGCTCATAGTAACACTTCATAGTCTATTGCAGGTCTTTATGGGGCCCTTGTGTATATTTATGTCCATGTTTCAGCTGTCCCATTAATCTTTTTTTATTTTTTACACCCCAACTTAAGGAACATTAAACCCTACAGTGCAAGTTGCCCTTAAATGAGAGAACTAGACATTACAGCCACAGATTAGAATGTAAAAGTTTCGGGAACTTATCAGAAATTAAGATATTTGCGATAAAGTTCTATAAGTGGGGGAGGCGTTTACTCCTGTGGATCGCTGACTTCCTGTGTGTAGCCGTTGTAGCTGTAACGTTTACCTGGCTGCGTAGCGAGTGTACGTACAATGTAAAACATCTCCAGGTCTGTCAGGGTTTGGATAAGATATTGGTCACCTATATATTTGTGAATGTTACGAGTTCCTATTGAAACAAATCCTGTTTACCCGATACCTTTTCATTACTGTTAGGATGAAATCACAGACTAATTTAATTCATTTGTTATTGTATGAGCATCAGGCAGCCTTGGAGACTTCCCGATCTCAACACTTGTCAAGTGGCTTCCTTGTCGGTATTCAATGTTTATTGGGCTGAGGACGGGATTGTTCGGCCTGATTAAAGATCAGCTTTAGAACTAGTAGGAGGACTGGCCTGGTGGGACAGTGGTTAGCATTGCTGTCTTACAGGGTTGGGATCATGGGTTGAATTCCAACCAGGGTTTATTCTGTGTGGGGTCTGTATATGCTATACCCATGTTGCACGGATTTCCTCCGGGTTCTCGGGTTTCCTCCCACACTCCAAAACCATACCATATCCGCTGAACAATAGGATTAGTGCTATGTAAATAAAACATTAATACTGATATACTGTAAGCTCCACTTAAACAGGGACGAATGTGAAGAATTAAATATTCTCTGTACAGCACTGCATACTATTGCGGCGCTATATATATATGTACGCTTTAATGCAAATGTAGGATTGTTAGTGTTGCGCACGTCGAAGTGTTTTCTGACATCCTGCCAGCTTTGAATGCTGGGGGGGGAGGGGGTTAATTGTGTCATTTATTTTTACGGGAGATATTTTTAACACGCACAGTTTGCAGCTGCAGACATGAAGTAAAAGGTTCAGCGTTCTAGAAAGCGGCTGAGCAGTGTGTTGCTGAGAGTTGTACAGCTGCCTAGGTGTTGTTCTGTGCTTCAGTCTCCGTCTAGTCACTGACCAGCTCCGTATACGCATCTGTCTCACCCACGCACCCGGGGAATCCTAGTCATTGGGTCGTTTCTGTGCAGGTAAGCACAGAACCGCTCACAGACCGCACTCCAAACCAAAGGCCGCAGACAGTTCGGATGTGGATTTTCGGGAAGGAGGGACCGGAGGATCTAAAGATGGATTCATAGACAATGCAGAGCTGTGGGCGAGACTGGAGGAGCTGGAGAAACAAGAAGAGATGCTGGGAGAGCTGACAGAGTAAGTTTCCTATGAGTTGCAGAGTGTTGTGGGGGGGTATTGGGATAGTTGGCGGTATCAACTACACACAGTGGTGGCAGCCATTTTGATAGGATGCATTCAAGAGAATGGGTCTTATTGATTCACGAGGAGACAGAGATGTCGCTACTTCAAAAAAAATGACTGCCTAATCCAGGCGATGACAAACGCTCTACGAGACTGTTCAAACTGAAATCCAAGTTTTGCAGGAGTTACCTTGGTCTCGGTCACAGAGCTGGTCTCTGGATACAGTCCTACCAAATGTAGAGAGTAGAGCAGACCAGTGTCGTATCAAAGGTCAACAATAAGGAACAGTTCGGCCTGATGACACACTTAAATGTTCTACAGCCATGTAACTAAGCTAGAAAGGAAAAATTACCTGTACAGGCCCATAAATTACTCCTATAAGGATGTACAAACAATTTAATATTTACCGCTGGCTCCTAGAATTGACCCTCTCCTCAATTCTACATATTTTTGTCCACCTCTGACTTTCATTTAGTAATTGTGACACATCTTCTAGTATAACAGATGAAACCTTGGATTAAAAAGTCGACTTTGCTGTGCTCATTAGATAATCTTTATTTTTGCGCTTAATATATCTGAAATATACTTAAATATCTTTTCAATGCCCATTTTCCAATAGAATTTGTATTGATCTCTTCTACCTACAGAACAGCTGAAACTCACCCGCTTACCAACGTGTCATGTTCTGAGGAAAACGAAGCAAATTTGAAGACCGATCTGATTGTGGAACAAGATGGTCGCGCTCAGGGCGATTGTATGAAACCGGAGCCGACGTTGGACACCGCTCGTGTCAACGGGTCGATGTCTCATCACAGCGATGAGGAAGATGACTCTGGTTGTAGAACTGCGGTGGCCACCATACACTTCTTCCATACGGTTGAACCAAAGAGGGTGAGTGGTCCCCAAATATCTATAACCGTTACTGTGACAAGATCCCGCTGCCTATTTCTCAACCACCTCATCCATTTCCATTGTTCCGTCATATCCCCCTTTCACTTCATGGGGTTTTCAGTATGTTTTATTTCGTTTTATTTCTATTTTTGCTCACTCAGGTGAGAATAAACACTGGAAAAAATACTACTTTAAAATACAGCGAAAGGAAGGAAGAAGCGAAAAGGAAAAGAAAAAACAGTAATGGAAATGGACACTCTGCCCCGGAACTGCCGGTTATCAAGACCCCAGCAGATATCTACAGGTAGAGTCCTCGTCTGTGCTGTAGTTCTGTAGTATTGTATCACGCTATCCCATTTACATAAAATACTGTTGTCTTCTTGCTGTCTGATTCTGTGAACACCATGGTAATTACAGGGGCTTCTGTACATTTATCTGTCTTGTAATTGCACTTGTGGAATGAAGGAAGAGACACGTTTTACACGTCTGTATGTTTTGTTGTGTTTCTGTTACAGTTGGCTCTATTGCATTTTGTTGTTAATGTTCTAATGCTCCGATTGGCTACCGGTCTAGCTCCGTGAATGCTTTAATGTTTTGATTGGCTTCAGATTGGATTAACGCTGTGAATGCTCTAAGTAGCACCCAATACTGTAAATATTCTTAAAAATAATAACTTAAAAAAGCACAAATTTGTTTACACAGTTTGTTTGATTTCTTCCATGTGTGACCAGAATAGTACAGTAATGAATAATGCAGGTGCCTCTATTTTCTTGAAGAATTGTCTTTAAAGTATATTGAAAACAAAATGCTTTAAATGACCATAAAATGTCCAAGAATAGTGATTAGAGTTTAGGAATGGGGATCTGTCATTTAGAATTACTTTATTGTTGACATTTTACCTTTTTCGTAAAATGCCAAATCAAGAATTTATTTGTTAAAACATTTTTATTTATTTTTTACTTATATTTATAAAAACATTTATATTTACTCTGCTGTTAAGGTTCTGGGGCTACAGAGCTGTTTTGCAACAGTTAAAACATGGGGGCTATTATGTTGGTCTATGCAAGTCCATTGGGGCTGGTACTTGTGGCAGTGTATACAGGGTGATTCAAAAGTCGCAGTACACCCTTTTATTTCAAAAACTCTACAGGAAATTGGGAAACCTGAATACTCCAGTAAGGTATGGGTGACGTGGTCTATCTTTTACGGTATGTACCAAACATGGGCGCCATCTTGAAATCGGCCAATCGGCCCAATTCCTGTAGAGTTTTTGAAATAAAAAGGTGTACTTCGACTTTTGAATCACCCTGTAGAGAGGAGAATACAGTGTAAGTGGCAGAGGAGGGGTCTTACAGAATGCATGATACCCCCAGCCCTGCTCTGCCACTAGGGTAACAAGGGTGCCCAGGTATTCTGGTATGGGTAGATTTGGGATCGGGTACATTAGTACACACTTCATTTACCCCAACGTGCCAATCATGAAGCTTAAATTCTACTTGGCAGAGTGTTTGTGGACGTGGTGAATGGAGAGTATGTTCCTCGGAAGTCCATCATGAAGTCTAGAAGCCGGGAGAACAGCGTGTGTAGCGATACCAGCGAGAACAGCCCCCACGAGTTCGAGGAGAGACGAGGTTTCCTGCGAAACGTCAGCTTGGAAGACTGCACATTCAGCGACCACAGCGAGGAGGACGATCACGTACATAAAAAGCCGTCTCCGGTGTATGGACCATTAGAGGTGAGATGTTCTCTCTCTATCTGGACATTGTAACATTCAGGAACTGTAGTTGTGCTGTGTGTCTGCTGCATTCTATAGTATAAACCAGGCCTCAGATTATAACTTAGGTTTTCAATTTAAGACCTTATGGGGCATATTCAGTTAGGTTTGGCAATTGGCAACATTGCAGATTTCCATTCGCAACCTATGGGGCACGTACGTAAATCCACGATGTTGCAGTAACGAGTGGGAGCGCGTATCCGCGATCTTTAGACCTAATTGAATATGCCCCTATTTGGCTTTAAGGAGGAGTACTGTCCACTTGACGTTATTTTCCATAATACTTTGTAAAATTTACCACAGGGGGAATTGTGCTATACATCAAATGTTTATTGGTACCAGGAAGGGTTCAATTTATGAGTATAGGAAAAGGTACACCCATTTTCTTGTAGATTTAAGTATAAGTGTATGTAATCTCCTATCAAAGGAAACCTATCGCCTGCACTCAGCCACATGTGGTCTGATACAATATTCAGTCTAGAAACTCACTAGGACGTGGCCTCGCTGTGCCTCATGCCTCAGTGAAATTAATTTATCTGTAAAATGCCTCCTTCCGTTGTGCCTCTCCTAGCGCTAGCTTGCTTCTTATAACGTTTCCCCCTATAAGTTGGTAGCCCTCTGCAGGTTTCTCTCTTTGTACCGTGCCACAGACCATGTCAGTGCTATACAAATGCAAAAATGTTTCCCGTCCAGCAATTCTGGCTCTGGTATTGTAAATATTTTGTGATTATGTGTGTGAAATGGAAAGATTCTCCTCCGCTATTGCACATGGCTCTGATCGTGGGACGATGTTGGCACTTTCATAGCAAACTGCTGTAAAAGTCTGTTCTCTGTAGAAATCAATGTACTCACATTATATTCACTCACTAGGATTAGGGATAGGGATTTACTTAGGTCTGGGGCTAGTTTGTACTTCCCAAAACTCTTACCTTACACTCCAAGCACCCACAATGTTGTCCATGCGTGAAATTAGAGAGAAAATACCATAACTAAGACTTAGGTCCTATTTAATAATAGGATCTGGCTTGACACTTTTTCCATAGATCTATCTTTACAATTTATTTGCAGCAACTAATGTGGGGATCTGATGTATGCCACACACATTATGACGCTTTGGTTTTGCAGTGGTGTGATTAGATGTTAAAATAGTACAGGATGTGACCTGATCTCTGGTTGGCAGAATGATTTTCACAGCAATTAGCTCTTTAACCGCTAACATGAACCACGATTAGGAACCGTAATGGGTGCAAATCATGTATTGGGGGACTCCAAAGTAAAACCAGGAAATAAGATGCAAATACCTTGTAACTTGCCATCATACTCACTAAATGTGTTGTAGTGAGAGCACTTATCAGGCCATAAGTGAAGCACCTGTATAATACTTGGAGTGCTTCATCCCCATTCTTCTGTCAATTGGTTCTTGGTTCAGTCTAGATGCTGTTTTTATAGTTCATGCCCTTTTTTCTTTAGGCACAATTTGTGCTGTTTCTACACGATGGGTATAAGATTTTGTATTTTTTCCCACTGCTGTATGGAAAAGATTAAAAGGCGGGGTAATACTTCACTTTGTGGGTCTGGTACCTTCCTTGTGTGGCTCTCTGATCCAGTCTCCTTATGCTGGATATAGGAGTGGTCACATGATGTACATTAAAGTGCAAAAGTTTTAGGCAGGTGTGGTAAGAATGCTTTCAAAAACAGAAGTGTTAATAGTTGTATTTTTTTATCAATTAACAAAATGCAATCTAAATTAAATCAATATTTGGTGTGTAAACACCCTTTGCCTTCAAAACAGCATTAATTCTTCTTGGTACACTTGCACACATTTTTCGGAGGAACTCAGCAGGGAGGTTGTTCCAAACATCTTGGAGAACTAACCACAGATCTTCTGTGGATATAAACTTGTTCAGATCCTTCTGTGTCCATGTAATCCCAGACACTCGATGATGGTCAGATCAGGGCTCTGTGGGGGCCATATCATCACTTTCAGGACTCCTTGTTCTACTTTATGCTGAGGATAGTTCTTAATGACATTGGCTCCAACTTTACAGCCAATCAGACGCCTCCCTGATGGTATTGCATGATGGATAGTACCTGCCTGTATTTCTCAGCATGGAGGACACCATTAATCCTGACCAAATCCCCAACTCCATTTTCTGAAATGCAGCCCCAAACTTGCAAGGAACCTCCACCGTGCTTCACTGTTGCCTGCAGACACTCGTTACTGTACCGCTCTCTCTATCCCTTCAGTGAACAGACTGTCTTCTGTTACAGGCAAATATTTTACATTTGGACTCCTGAGTCCAGAGCACCTGCTGCCATTTCTCTGCACTGCAGTTCCTATGTTTCTGTGCATAGTTGAGTCTCTTATTTCTATGTTGAAGGTTTGCTTTTTGGCCACAATTCTTCCATGAAGTCCACTCCAGACTTCTCCGAACAGTAGATGGGTGTACCTTGGTCCCACTGTCTTTTTCCAGTTCTGAGCTGATGGTACTGTTGGACATCTTTCGGTTTCGAAGGGCAGTAAGCGTGATGTGTCTTTCATCTGATGCACTAAGTTTTCCTGGCCGATCACTGCGTCTACGGTCCTCAACGTTGCCTGTTTGTGCTTCTTCAAAACAGCTTGAACAGCACATCTTGGAAACCCCAGACTGCATTGAAATCTTTGCCTTGGAGAGACCTTACTGATGCAGTATAACTACCTTGTGTCTTGTTGCTGTGCTCAGTCTTGCAATGGTGTATGACCTGTGACCTGAAACGGTCTTCCACAACCTCACCTTTGCAGCAGAGTTTGGCTGTTCCTCATCCAGTTTTAAGCCTCCTGCACAACTGTTTCTGTTTTCAGTTGAAGACTGTGTTTCAATCTACATATGAAAGGATGGTCATTATCATCTGTTTGGTATGGTTGGAGGATTAGTCAGGTGTATGATTAACCAAACCCCTGACTTTGCACAAGTGTACTTAGAAGTAATTGATGCTGTTTTGAAGGCAAAGGGCGGTCACACCAAATATCGATTTGATTTAGATTTCTCTTCTGTTCATTTACTATGCATTTGGTTAATTGATAAGAAAGAAACTATTAATCTATTTTTGAAAGCATTCTTACTTTGCAGCATTTTTTCCCACACCTGCCCAAAACATTTGCATAAATTTTGTATGTATATTGTTTAGGTTCTAAATGTACAGGGCTTCCTGGTGCTTGTTTCTCCTCCACAAATTATGCAAATGTACATGTTAGAGTGTGTCCTATTTTGTGGTGGTTCTAGCATTCTGGGCGTTTGTTGACGGGGATGAAGCGAGCCGTCCTCGTTTGATGCCCGTCCTCCGTTCTATGTCCGAGGGTCAATTTAAGAGTGTTCCCATTTCTTTGCGTGGAATACTTTTGTATTATATATTCAGGCGGCATGTCTGCGATTCTCCCTCTGTAATTGCCTGTTCGTAGCAGGGGCGAGCCTTTCTTATTTTGTAATTTTCTTTGAAGGGATGGGGAGGCACAGAGCTTCCCGTTGTAGAGCGCGGGTTTGCAGCTAAGCGAATATAGCAAAGGTGAGAATGTATAAAAGAAAGTGAAAAAAACCGCGTTTCGCTCACAATTTTAGTCGGACCATCAGGGATAGTAAGTAATAAAATACACTAATATTGCTATCGTGGTATTGTAGGGATTTTCAGGTGGGGGTTAATTTGAGGCATGATTGGTATGCAGACTATATAGGTTAATTATCTTGATTGTATGTTCTGTAATGGGTGAGGGAGGGGATGGCGTTACAGTGAAAATGTATGTGGGGAGGGGGTCATGTTTGTAACATATACAGGCTCCATCCCATTCATGCCTCAAATTAATCCCCACCGGAAAATCCTTTAGAAGGTGTAAACCCTCCAATACCAATGTATTTCATTACTTACTGTCCCTGATGGGGTCTGCCTGAGATTTCAGATGAAACGCGTTGGTTACTTTCACTTTATTTTTATACAGATATTTTCACCTTTGCTACATTCGCTTATTTGCAAACTCGCCCTCTACAACTTTACGCCTCATATACAAAACCTTTGTAGCGAGTGTGAGCTTCTTTATTTTCTTTGACAAACACACACACAGCGGGAGAATGATAGACACGCCTCCTGAAGTCACAACTATTTAAAACTCACTCCCCTGGACATACAGCGGAGGACGCACTTCATACGCGGTCAACTTGCTTCATCCCTGTCGACAAACTAACGTTAGCACCACCACAAATTAAGATTTTTTTTTTCCCCCTTCTAGGACCATTAATAAACATAACACACAAATTTCATGATTTGTGAAGGAAAAAAAACAAACACCAGAAAGCCCCCACACATCTAGAACTCTAAGGGGTATATTTACTAAACTGCGGGTTTGACAAAGTGGAGATGTTGCCAAGAGCAACCAATCAGATTCTAGTTGTCATTTATTTAGTACATTCTACAAAATGACAGCTAGAATGTGATTGGTTGCTCTAGGCAACATCTCCACTTTGTCAAACCCGCAGTTTAGTAAATATACCTTTAAGCTTGCCATATACACCCACAAAAGAAGTTACATCTTCTTTTTCTCTAAGCACCATCACAAGATATTGGAAAGGTGCAGATCTCCTGCACTGATTCACATTTTAACGGGGTCTAAATAGCCCATAAGAGCAGAATCTACACTGTAGACTGTTTCTGTGCCTCCATCTCTACTGAACACATCTGAGCAGGCCTGGACAACCGGCGGCTCTCCAAGTGTTGTAGAACTACAAGTCCCAGCGTACCCTGTCCGCTATCTACTGGCAAAGTATGCTGGGGCTTGTAGTTTTACACCACCTGGAGTGTCACAGGTTGTCAAGACCTGTAGCAAGGGTTATTGATTGACAACACCATGGATATGTGTGTGTGTGTGTGTGTGTGTGTGTGTGTGTGTGTGTATAGTAATTGTTATAATTTGTTCCAGGCATTTTCGGGAACTGTAATAGAAAAGGAACCGTTCTGTATATCTGTGCCAGTGACCAGTATCGCCCACCCAGCTCTGCCCACCATCCAGGAGAGAAAATCAGAAGAACAGACCCCTGAGATCCCCGAAGAGGGGACAAAGAGGGTCTCAAAATTCAAAGCAGCCAGAATACAACAAGCAAAATAACATTTATGGTGTTTCCCGTTACCGAGAGGAGAGCGCGCGGGTCGGGATTTTGTTGACCAGCTCAGTCTGTGCTAGGTGAGGTTTAGTGTACTCTCTATTACATACAATGATTAAGATAAATTCTCAGTCATTTTGATAATCTACAGATAAAAAGTCAGATATATATTTTTTTTTTTCCGAATAAATATGCAATTTATTTGAGTGATACTTTCTGCACCTTTTTTATGTGTGTTTCAACGTTCTGGAGCGTTGAGAACAGACCCCCATCGAGCCCCCCTGACTAAGGGACCGTAATACTTTACAGAAAAGTCATTGCAGTCAAGTTACCAGTCTCTCTGCAATATAGTTTTCGTTGCTCATTTTTTTTTTTTCTGGGACCTGCGATCCTTAAGGTCAACAAACAATTGTTTAGCTCAGGAGTAACCTATAGGTACGGTCATTTATTCTGACACGACTATGCTCAAACAGGGATATCCATAACACATGGACTGTATGTCAGGAACCACAACTTAGTGCCACACTGTGGTAAATGGCGAAATTTTAAAAAGCAATGCAAACATTTTACCTTCTCTTTGCTCAATACCAGGAGTAAACTACTTTAATACCGGACTCCGTTCAGCAGTCAAACGTTTTGTGACTGGAAATTTTTGGTGGCCTCAACGAATTCTTTACATTCAGTAGTTTTTAGCTTAATTTTGAGCTTTACAGCCGAACAAGATGGATGTATGAACTTTTTCAATAGAGACACCACGCTGCACACGTCCTTCGAGATGCAATGCAGCTCAAAAGAAGATGGTGGAGGCTCGTATTTGTGAGGCTCCATTTAATTCAATGAATAGCAACTTAAAAATCAGGACATCGCTGACCGTACCAAATTCACACTATATTCAAAAGGTACTTGCACGTTAGTGTAATGCACCTAATAACAGCTGACCTCTAATTGGTAGGCCGCAACAGGTCACCATTGACTCCTTTTCAGTGCCTTTAAAAGAGGACGTGTCACCTACACCTAGTGGAGGCAGCCATTTTATGGACGGAGGCAATACTCAGTCACTGCGTAGTGAGGCCTCGGTGCCCCAGTGATGTCATTGGTGCATTGTGAACGGGATAGGCCTCATTCTTGTGAAAATTGGTTCAGCCTACAAAATGGCTTCCTCCACAGTCTCCATTTTAAATCATTAGAGGGAAGTATCATTTTGTATAAAATAATAAAAAAAGTTTTGTTATAAAATATATCTGTGGCTTCATCTAAATATTACGCTTGAATATCTGACAGTTCTCTGTTACCCTGATGCGGTTTAATAACATTTCTTATTTAAGGGTGTCGTTAAGAGCGTCCTGTGTCATCAACATCCGACTGCCATAACCAAACGTACCATCTGTAATGTTAGCAACACAAACTCATAATCGGGTTACAAATGTGACACGTAAACGGAGCCTAGACCTCTTGTGATTGTCATTCAGGGCCCCGTACCTCTTTATCCCCCATAAACATACCCTAGTTCTTCACCTAAAGCTGGTCAGCAACCAGCAGACCTGGAAAAAAAATAAACCCAAAGAACCGTAGTACAATTTGAATCCAATTTTTTAAATTGCATATTTTTATTAAATACAAAAATGATAATTTCCTTTAATAATACTCCATTTGGTGTAATAAGGTGACAATGTCTGTATTTTTCTCATTTAAAATATCAGCTGTGGCTGTAACACCTTGACTTTTTATACAGCAGGGACTATTGACGCCACCTCTCTAGCCCCAAAAACTGTCTTCAGAGAGGGTGAGGGAGTTTTGTTCTTGGACTGTAATCAGTCTTCTTCTGGCATGCCCCATTCTGAGTTTGTGCCGCTTTCTCTGCCTGGGGGGGGGGTTGATTTTCAGGATTACAAATCCATAAATTAAAGTCTCCTGAGGGTGGAAAATCCCATTTAAGATGTCCCTTCTCTGAATCGTTAAACTACAATATATGTATTTCCTGTACGACGACAATGAACAAGTACTTTTTGTATTCCCATACTTGTAGTTCCATGTGAGCGCTTTCTGTACCATTACACACAACCGCTTTTTAGACATTCACGCGGAAGCTTATCAGAGGAAAAATGGTATTTTGTAATAGTATTTTTTTTTCCAAAGAAAAAATTCTTGTGAATCGTTTGAACTCTATTTTTCACAATGTTAAATGTAAAAAAAAATAAAGTTTTTACTGTGAATGTAAGTGCACGTTTTCTTGTTTACATGTATTGTAAAAAAAGGACAGTAGTTAGCGCTTATCCTTCATACTGCATATCTGTGTATCTAGAAGAATGAAAACATGAAATATTGGTTCATATTCTTATCAAAGCATTTAAACCTGCATCCCAGTGTCAAGGGTACCTCATTGTATGCAGGGCCTACACTGACTATGTGCTTCCAACATATAATGATAATTGTATACATTGTAGACATTACATGTGTTCTTACATAGCCATTGAGGCTAGAAAAGACAATTATCCATCAGTTTAACTTTTCACAAACTCCACGAAATGCGTGTATACCCCTGTTAGGATGATGAATATCTTTCTCCTTCCACAGGGCAATTGCATATACTCCCTGATTATGATGATTGTGGTAAACCAGGAGCATAAGCTCCTAAGGCAGAGGCACCTCCATATGTGTACAGCAGAAATGCAGACATTTTTGCGTGGCCTTTTTTTTTTTTTTTTTTTTTCTTAACAGCAATTTACACCCATTTTGCTAAAACCTGTATCAGCCCCAATGCGTCCAATATGATGATCTGCTATAAAGACATCTTACCCTTACCTAAAATATTAGGAAACCCTGATAAAATATTCTGTACTATTTGGTTTAGAGCCACTGATTGAGATGCAGAGACAATGGTATAATGTAATCCAGGCGGCGGGTCAGCCCATTACCGCCTTAAAACCGACCATCTGACTCTGGCCATTGTAACTGACCTCATTCAAGCTGGAGGCATTTTAGAAAGTCGCAATTGACATCTGTCGACAATTAAGCGTGAGGGGAATGTTGTAAGTCTGCTTTATGATAAGTCCCTATTTCCTCCTTGTCGGCCTTATACTAATCGGAACGGTTGTAGCCATTCTTGCAGACGGAAAAACGTACCCCACTCACGTGGTGAAGGGGGAACACAGTATGTGACATCGTGAAGAGGGGGACACAGTGATGTGGTTAAAAAGGGTGCAAGTGTGTGATGTGAAAAGGAAGGAACAGTGTGTGACGTGGTGAAAGGGGGAGCCAGAGTGACGTGGTGAAAAGGAAGGAACAGTGTGACGTGAATGGGGGAGCCAGAGTGGAAGCGGGGGAGCCAGAGTGACGTGGTGAAAGAAGGGAGCCAGAGTGACGTGGTGAAATCGGGGGAACACAGTTTGTGACGTGGTGGAAGCGGGGGAACAGTTTGTGACGTGGTGAAAGTGGGGGAACACAGTTTGTGACGTGGTGAAAGTGGGGGAACACAGTGTGACGTGGTGAAAGCGGGGGAACACAGTTTGTGACGTGGTGGAAGCGGGGGAACAGTTTGTGACGTGGTGAATGGGGGAGCCAGAGTGACGTGGTGGAAGCGGGGGAACAGTTTGTGACGTGGTGAAAGTGGGGAAACACAGTTTGTGACGTGGTGAAAGTGGGGAAACACAGTTTGTGACGTGGTGAAAGTGGGGAAACACAGTTTGTGACGTGGTGAAAGTGGGGAAACACAGTTTGTGACGTGGGGAAGTGTGACGTGGTGAACACAGTGTGTGACGTGGTGGAAGCGGGGGAACAGTGTGGCGGGGGAGCCAGAGTGACGTGGTGGAAGCGGGGGAACAGTGTGACGTGGTGAAATCGGGGGAACACAGTGTGACGTGGTGGAAGCGGGGGAACAGTGTGACGTGGTGAAAGTGGGGGAACACAGTGTGACGTGTTGAAATCGGGGGAACACAGTGTGTGTGACGTGGTGAAATCGGGGGAACACAGTGTGTGACGTGGTGAAAGTGGGGGAGTGTGACGTGGTGAAATCGGGAGCCAGAGTGACGTGGTGAAATCGGGGGAACACAGTGTGACGTGGTGAAATCGGGGGAACACAGTGTGACGTGGTGAAATCGGGGGAACACAGTGTGACGTGGTGAAATCGGGGGAACAGTGTGTGACGTGGTGGAAGCGGGGGAACAGTGTGGCGGGGGAGCCAGAGTGACGTGGTGGAAGCGGGGGAACACAGTGTGTGACGTGGTGAAAGTGGGGGAACACAGTGTGATGTGGTGAAAGAGGGAGCCAGAGTGACGTGGTGAAATCGGGGGAACACAGTGTGACGTGGTGAAATCGGGGGAACACAGTGTGACGTGGTGAAATCCGGGGAACACAGTGTGACGTGGTGAAATCCGGGGAACACAGTTTGTGACGTGGTGAAATCCGGGGAACACAGTTTGTGACGTGGTGAAATCGGGGGAACACAGTGTGACGTGGTGAAATCGGGGGAACACAGTGTGACGTGGTGAAATCGGGGGAACACAGTGTGACGTGGTGACATCGGGGGAACACAGTTTGTGACGTGGTGGAAGTGGGGGAACACAGTTTGACGTGGTGGAAGCGGGGGAACAGTTTGACGTGGTGGAAGCGGGGGAACAGTTTGTGACGTGGTGAAAGTGGGGGAACAGTTTGTGATGTGGTGAAAGTGGGGGAACACAGTTTGTGACGTGGTGAAAGTGGGGAAACACAGTTTGTGACGTGAAAGCGGGGGAACAGTGCGACGTGGTGAAAGTGGGGAAACACTGTGCCGTGGTGAAATCGGGGGAACACAGTGTGACGTGGTGGAAGCGGGGGAACAGTGTGTGACGTGGTGGAAGCGGGGGAACAGTGTGGCGGGGGAGCCAGAGTGACGTGGTGAAATCGGGGGAACACAGTGTGACGTGGTGAAATCAGAACACAGTGTGACGTGGTGAAATCAGAACACAGTGTGACGTGGTGAACACAGTGTGTGACGTGGTGGAAGCGGGGGAACAGTGTGACATGGTCGAAGCGGGGGAACAGTGTGTCGTGGTGAAAGTAGGGGAACACAGTTTGTGACGTGAAAGCGGGGGAACAGTGCGACGTGGTGAAAGTGGGGAAACACAGTGTGCCATGGTGAAATCGGGGGAACACAGTGTGACGTGGTGGAAGCGGGGGAACAGTGTGGCGGGGGAGCCAGAGTGACGTGGTGAAATCGTGGGGACACAGTGTGACGTGGTGAAATCGGGGGAACAGTGTGACATGGTCGAAGCGGGGGAACAGTGTGTCGTGGTGAAAGGGGGAGCCAGAGTGACGTGGTGGAAGCAGGGGAACACCGTGTGTGACGTGGTGAAAGTGGGGGAACACAGTGTGTCGAAGGCCACAGCGAGGTCCAGGAGGATAAGCAAGGAAAAGTGGCTGAGAGAAGATCATTGGCAACTTTGGACAAGGCAGTTTCTGTGGAGTGGGCAGAACCCATATTGAGAGGATCAAGAAGGAAGTTGTTAGGTAGCTTCTGAGATGTTTGTAGACAAGCCGCTCAAGTATTTTGGAGGCAAAAGGGAGAAGATAAATGGGGCAGACGTTGGGAGAAAGGAGCACAAGAGGTGGTGGCTGGATGGAGAGAGGAGGGAGTGGTAGGGTTGGCAGAAGAGTGATGGGAGCAGGAGATTGTCTCTTTTTTCACTTCCACAATTAAGACCAGTCAGTGGCAGAAGGGAGTGTGTTGCAAGTGGTAATAAGGAGGCTGTGATTAGAGGACTTTGAAGAAATGAGAGACTTAAAGAAGGATTGTTTAGTGAGGGAAAGGGTGGAACTATAGGATGATGCGATGAGCTTGAAATGAAGGACGTCTGCCAAGTAGCGAGACTTCCTCCAGGGGCGTTCAACAGTACCTGTGCATTTATGAAGGAACCAGTTACATTTGGAGTGCCATGGTTGGGGTTTAGAATGGCGAAAGTGGACAGAAGAGTCCTGAACGATTGTGAGGCTGTGGTTGTAGGTCAGGCCAGGGTGGATAGAGGGGATAAGAGAGTTTCAAGCAAAGAGGTGAAAATAACAGGATCAAGATTGCATCTACTAACTGTTAACTTGGTCGTGGCCGATGGGTGCAGAAGATAAGTAAAAATTGAAGGAGAGGAGATGGTGGACAGAGAGTGGGAATAAATCACACTGATGGGAGAACACAAGGTCAAGGAAGTGACCATGATAGTGGGTGGGGAAGGAGGTCCTCTGTGAGAAGCAGGTAGAAAGGGCAAGACGATTGGTGGACGCTGCGTCAGTGGAGTTGTCAATGTGGATGTTAGTTACCTAGGATGATAAAGGAGAAGTCTGTGGAGAGGTAGTGGGGAAGTGAGGCAACAAAATTATCAAGGATGTGGTACCAAGGGGGCGGTAGATGACCGAGTCACGGAGATGAATGGGGTAGAGGAGACGGATAGAGTGGAATTCAAAGAAGGAGGATGAACGGGAGTATACGAAAGATATAATTGGGGGATAAGAGGATGCCCACCCTGCCACCTGAACGGTCATCAGGTCTGATGGAGTGGGTGAAAGAGAGCACCCCCATTGTAGAGAGTAGCAGGGAAGGCAGGTTAAGAGAGTTGGAGATAAAGAAGTTGCGTAGAGAGAGCATTTGATTGCAGATGGATCTGGAATTTCAGAGAACACAGGAGAGAGGGAAGTGGGGAGAAATGGATGAGAAGGCAGAGTTGCTGGTGTGTGGGGGTGGGCTGGATCTGGGAGAGAGATGAGGGCAGGGGATGAGTTGGACGGGAGCGAGGATACATGGTGAAAGACTAAGGAAGTAGAGAGTGGAAGTATGGAAAGGGAGAGGATGGATTAGCAAATGAGTGGGTAGGATATGAGATTAGTTACACAGTAACAACCTGCACAATGAGAAAGCAAAGTTGAGAGTTGGGTATATGAAGCATTTAAAGATGATGTAACACAACAGCGATAGCATCATGATAAAACAAAGAAAAGCATCAATGGGTACAACACCATGCAACCTGCCTGGCTGAATTTGGCCCTAAAAACAAAGAGAAACACTTGGGATGTATACGTACGATCTTATCAGTAGGTAAGATAAAAATATAATCGTAGGATTGAATCTCCCAAAGCACAGTACAATCAAATCAATATGTAAGAAGGCTGGGGCTTTTGGTAAAATATATATATTTTTCTTATTTAGTGCTGCTTGGACCCTTATTTTTCTGACATGAGTCTTCACCCACCTCTTGTCCCCGAGGACAGAGATTTGCAGGCACCAGGCGCTGTTCCCTGTGAATAACCCTGAATGTCTGTAAAAAGCATTTTTGTTTCAATAAAATACGTCCAATTAGGTTTCCTTCGAGAAATGTTTTGGCAAAGATTTGATTCCCTCTTTGAGGAGATGACGACCTTTAACACTTCGATAATCTTGACTCGAGCACTTAGCAGATTTCTGCAGGTACATTTTAAATATTTGGAGAAATTGAGCTGGGAGCAAATGCCAGACAGGACAACCTGTGTTCCTGTGATGTATGAGTGATGGACGGTCAATAAATTAGGACTTCTGGTATAATATGCGCCCTCGTTAACCCCTTCACTTCCTTACTGCAGCTGATAAACTAGGAATATATTTGTACAGAATAATGTATATATAAGAGACGGGATACAGAGTGTGTGTAGTATATAGGCTACACACAGGAATATCATTCTTCTATTATATTAATTTTCATACGCAAAATTTTGGAATACTGAACGTCACAGGTCTCATTTTTGGCAGTGTTTCCCAATCTCAGCCTCCTACCAGTGCAGGTTTTCCAGGTAACCTGTGATATAATTAGGACCACTTGTGGATCTGCTACATTGTGTCAGTCAGTAATGACTACACCTGTGCTCCAGCAGGGAGATATGGAAAACCTGCACTGTTAGGGCTCCCTATGGTCTGGATTTGGGAAAACACTGGCTAATGACAATCTACTGATAGAAAGGTTTAAAACAGGGATTGGACTCTACCATATTTTTCTCCATGTTGCTGTTCCAAAAGTAAATCCTAGACAAATTCCATTTCTCAGTTTGCAGTGAATTTTGCAATAAAATAAAGAAAGGCATTAAGTCCTTTGAGAGCAGGAAGAACCAAGTGCATGCATGGAGATAGTCCCCACAACTAGCCTGGCCTACTACTTAATAATGAGGGGTTGGGGGGCTTCATATTTGGGTTACCTTGGATCTCTTCCAGTTCTACCTGCAGCCAGGACCTTCTTGAAGAGTGACCAAGAGAAGTGGGACTTACCCTCCCAACAGATCATTTTTTGACATATATTAATTCATCAGTATGATTAAGACAAGACTTGTTGGTGGTACATCCAGTTGGACTTACGAAACCCGTCTTTTAGAAGTTTGAGGGCAAGAATGCAATTAATTTTCTTATAATCGCTCTACATCTTATTGCAATCAAAGCTGCATTAGACAACAATACCACCCACGCTTACCAATAGGTGATTCCTCCACACAAATGTGCATTAAGAGTATTAATACTATCATAGGTCAACTTCTTTATAATATTACTCACAATATGTTGGTCTATAGTAAGCTGGCATCATATAAAAGGAGCATTTATTATAATATATCAAAGCTTCTCCGATAGGCTATTTCCACAAGTTGAGCCCCAGGTTGGATTGGCCTCCTGATATTATTGGTGATAGGACCTCAATTGTCATTGGCCAAAACAAGCATGATGGCAAGAGCAGGAGACAGGGCCTACTTGCACAGTGGGCCCCCTGCAGTGTGGCCCCAGTAGAATTGTGGATACCATCAGGGGTACTCCAATGTACAAAAGTAAAAAAAAGAAAAAGTCACATTTGTGTCCATCAATGAACTTCTAGAGCGAGTTAAGCGACACACACACTATAGGCACAACTCCAGTGGTTTGGTCTGTGTAGGGTTCTGAAACCTATATTATATATAATTATATACAATGTATAACCCCTCCCCTTTGTTCTTTTAAATGCCCATAATTTCATGTTATGATACATTGTCGTATTCATTATTACATCAGTAGAAATGTATAATTATCATTAAAGTTTTTATAAAGGCGCAGTAAGATTAGTTTAAAGGCAAACCCTGATTTCCACCAATGATCAACACACTTTAAACGATAACACTTTTGCCTGCGCGTCTGTCTCCGATTATCTAATTCGAATACAAGCTCCTGTGGGGAAGGGGTCTCTTCCCTATTTATCCAAAAGTGTGAACTTGGGGTTGTTTGTTTGTAAGGCCCTGTGTACATTGTGAGTAGATATTTAAACAAATTGATATGTACATAATACATATATGCATTAAACTCCTACCCCTGGGGCAGGGGGTGATTTTAATGTAAGTGCTGGCATGGATTACACAAACAACACAACAATCCTAATCGGGAACTGCCCCCCCCCCCCCCCCCCATCAGGTCCCTCTTGTGCTTCCAAACCAGCTCTGACCCGTTGAGGCATGGACTCCACCAGATCTCTGAAGGTGTCCTGTGGTATCTGGCACCAAGACGTTAGCAGCAGATCCTTTATGTCCTGTAAGGTGTGAGGTGGGGTCTCCATGGCTGGGACTTGTTGTTCCAGCACATCCCACAGATGCTCGATCGGATTGAGATCTGGGGAATTTGGAGGCCAAGTCAACACCTTGATCTCTGTCATGTTCCTCAAACCATTCCTGATCAAGTTTTGCAGTGTGGCTGGACGCATTATCCTGCTGAAAGAGGCCACTGCCATCAGGGAATACCGCTGCCATGAAGGGATGTACTTGGTCTGCAACAATGTTTATATAGGTGGTACGTGTCCTGAATACCAGGACCCAAGGTTTCCCAGCATAATATTGTCTAGAGCATCACACTGCCTCCGCCAGCTGTCTTCTTCCCATAGTGCATCCTGGTGCCATCTCTTCCACAGGTGATGTAAAAAGAAAAGGTGATTAATCAGACCAGGCCACCTTCTTCCATTGCTCCATGGACCAGTTCTGGCGCTTACCTGCTTATTGTAGGCGCTTTCGAAGGTGGACAGGGTCAGCATGGGTACTATGACCGGTCTTCTGCTACGCAGCCCAAGCCCCAGCAAGCTGCGATGCTCTGTGTGTTCTGACACCTTTCTATTATACCCAGCATGCACTTTTTCAGCAATTTGTGGTACAGTAGATCTGTAGGATTGGACCAGATGGGCTAGCCCAGGTGCATCAATGAACATAAGGCGCCCACGACCCTGTCGCTGGTTCACTGGTTGTCCTTCCTTGGACCACTTTTGGTAGGTACTAACCACTGAATACCGGGAACACCCCACAAGACCTGCCGTTTTTGAGATACTCTGACCCAGTCATCTAGCAATCACAATTTGGCCCTTGTCAAAGTCGCTCAGATCCTTACGCTTTCCCATTTTTCCTGCTTCCAAAACATCAACTTCAAGAACTGATTATTCACTTGCTGCCTAATATATCCCACCCCTTGATGGATTGTGTGTGTGTATATGTATGTGTATATATATATATATATATATATATATACACACACACACTCGTATATATACATGTGAGGTGCGTGTGACTAATTTCAGCAAGACTGTAATTACTGGAGAGCTCTGCCAGGCCTACGATGGGTCTGAAGCCACAGATGCCATGTGTAATAGATGTAGTGGGGGGGAACCTGTCAGACGTGTGTGTGCGTGTCTGCACCGCACAATCTTTTTGTCTTACAAATAGCTGCCTTGTAACCTACATTAACCCCCGATACTGAGTCGTGCCCACTCCTGCTGAGCCTTCTCAATTATGGCCAGTAAATCACTGCAAGCGCTCTAACTTCTACATAACCGGCTCTGGCCGGGAATGTGTTATCCGTGTCCCGCAAATGAGTCTCAGGGCTGATAGATAGTCCGCCTGGGCTAATTGTTCACTGTTCTCTAGCACATGAAGTGTATTTCTAACACTGTACAATAAACTAATGGACACTTTATATTGTTCTGCTAAAATCCACCCTTGTATCTCATTAAAGGTGATCTCTAAATAGTTGATCATTTTTGATAAAGGGGAACTTTACCAAGCATCAGAATGAGCCAAATTCCAGGTAGGTCGTCCTTTGACAACCATCTCCATGGTGCAGTAGACAGCACCGCCCCCTCTGGACTGTTTTGTGATTGGCTGTCTCTGCTGACAGCAACATGAGGCAGCCAAGACAGCAAGGGTGGGGGGGGGGGGGGGGGGGGGGGGAAGTTCTCTCAATATCACCATGAAGACCATTGTCAAGGGTCTACTAATGATCAGTGTGGCCCCTGATACACTTCAGGGACCACACGGACAGTCCTCAAATCATCAAAAGGGCCGCACATTACTCTTAATCTCAGTAGTAAGTTAATACATTTAATCCAAGAAAGAGACACCTATCTGTTATAATATATCAACAGGCATTAATTATATGGGATATTCTATAACTAACCAGTCTGACAATAAAACTGGGGGCTGAAAGAGAAGGTTTAGAGGCACACAAGTGGCACTAGCGCCAGCCATTGCCCATCTCTGGTCTACTTTCACCGGTCCAAGGGACAGCTTATTTTATGTACGCAAACTAATGTTACCCTTCCCCCAACATCAAAGCACCATCGTTTTACTCTATAATCTCTGCTTATATGTCCTGTTACCCAATTAAAAATGTCCTCTACCATACTTATTGCAACTTCTCTAGGGAACTGACCTTATACTGTAACCACAATCCAGAGCGGACCGCCACCGCTGATTGGTCTACATTCCTGGTGGTTGGAGGCTGAGAAGGGTGACGCTGAACAGCATCTGACCGCGTTCCATTGCTCCAGTGTTGCTCGAACTATATCATCCTTCCCTATCTGCTATCGGACCCGTTTCTCAGGGCACTATAGGAGTCTTATACTGGGGTAGCAGACTCTCATGAGCTGTACTAAAATGTGCTATTGTAGTATACACATTACATTGGGGTAATGTTAGGGGAACGCAAGAATATCCAATGCTGTAACTGCTTCCAGCTACCAAACTCCAAGATATTATTAATACTTTTGATCATCTCTATTGGTGAAAAATGTTTAAATGATCTTGGAAAATTATTTTTGTAATAAAAAGATTCCAGATAGATTTTGTGCTTTAAAAAAAAAATGTTCAGTCCTAATTTGCCGTGGAGGCAGAAATTCCTAAAATATAGTTGCCAAGAATTACATATCCTTATACAGCTTACATGGTGATGATAATACCATGACAAACGTACAATACTGTACATCACAAACATGTAATGACAACAAATATCTGTCATTGGATGAAGAACAATAGAAGTGGAACTGTGTAGTTGCTCCTACATGTAATATAAGAACATATAGGAAATACACACAGGGTACACAAGTATAGAAGTGGTACTGTGCAGTTATCCACACATACTAACAGAGCATACTGAGATTTACATTCCAGGTAGCAAACAGGCAAAATTGTGCTGGGGCAGCTGGTTATTATGAAAAACAAACCAAACAGCATTTACATTTTATTGTTGGCTTAATAAAATGTTCAATATATAAACATAAATGATAAACAATATAGCACAAATAAAACATTTTGTAGACAAAACAAAAGTAGATACAACATGGTCCTAAACAGACAATGTTATGTTATACATAGTTTGCCTTTCTTTTCATTTAATGACCCTTTCTTTTGTGCTACTTTATAATGTTTTTCAAAAAAAAGAAAAGCAAAATGATAATTCCTTGAGGCTTCACCCAGCAGTTCCTACCGATGGCCAGTAGGGTGAGGCAGAGAGCACATTGAAGAACAGAAAGCTGCCACTCAGTGATTATAATTCATTATTCATTTCTGTTATAGGTGGGGTGTGCAGACACAGTTACAGTAATAATTACCAAGACTCCAGTGTTTCCAAGGCAACCATTTTTTTTTTATTTATTTTTTTTCCCCTTCATTCATGCTGTTGCAGAGTGTGAACCCTGTAAAGCATGACATTGCTGGATTTGGAGGTCTGCTTACCTCCCGCTGCTAGAGGTTTGAGGTTAGTTACAGCATCATAAGGTGCTCTCAGGCATAAAACAGCCCTGGCTGGGATTAAAGGACCCAATGAACACAAGTACAGGCCCTTCCCTACTTCCAATTCGCTTTTAAGTAACAGGGTTATAAAAATGCAAATTCTATTTTCTGGATGGTATTGCCAGTACGATCACGGATTCACTGCAAGGTGTAAAACATTTTATGGGTCGATTTTCTTTTGTTTTCTTAATAATGAGACCCGAAATATTAGTCTTAGTAATAAGGCAGCGACTGAGTTTGCTAAAGAGCCATAAAGATTTTTATGAAACGTGTATATATTTCCTGCCCTTCTCTTTGTGTTTGTTGGAAAAAGTTTATTCGAAAAGTATAAAGTTTTTATTTATTTATTTTAAACAAATCATTTTTTTTTTATCAGATAAATTCAGAGGGGAAATTGCAAAAGCAACTCGACTTTTGCATTAATGTACAGTGCAGACCAATCCCTGAGTATTTATACAATTGTTTGAGAGGAGCCAGTCTCTCATAGTTCAGTTTGTGGACAATTAAAAATTTTGGGCCAATAGTCCTTTTTTCCTGCAAATCCGTTCACAAATGTTTATTACTAGTTCAAGCAAAAAAATTGTTTATAATGTAAATTTGGGCTTTTTTTTTTTCTACTTTTTATTATTAGAATTTTCTGTACAAAAATACATACATTTTTAAAGACCACAATTCGTGAAAAACGACTTTTTAAAATGCAACTTTGTTCACATTCTTTTCAGCTGCACCATCGCAGAGTGATTTGACAGTCGGGAAACATTTAAGCTGTTATAATCATCATCATCAACTTAATTTATTGATACGGTGTCAGAGAATTGCAGCGCCACACAATCAACAACAAAAAATAGAAAAATTACAGATAAGTAAGAGACGAGAGAAAAAAATAAATAGAATCAGTAAAAATCAATACAAGAGATCATAGAGAAATTTACTACATAAGAAGACACAACTAGAAGGAAACATAACAATGAGTAATATTAAGCAGATCATAGGCAAACCGAGGGGGGGTCCTAGTGCCTGGAAACCCCCTACCAGCCTGGCGTACTGTATGCTTGAGGTGGCTGGACCCTGCCCCGGGACCAGTCACTTTGCAGCTTGTGTGCAGATCGTTTCTGTCTGCACTGTTCACAGCCATTTCTCCCCAACAAATATTGAAAGCAGCAAGAACAGGTAGGAGAGAGCAGGACAGTCTGTCAACTGTTCCGACACACTCAATCAGGACTGTGTCCTGACTGTAGGGACATTTGGGAGGTATGTCCGGCTTCACACGCCTCTGCTCAATAAGAGAGTGCTGCGTGCACCTAACAGTAGTGCACTCAACATTGCCCGTGTATATGATAGGGATAGGAAGAGTTGGAGAGCAGCCAAGCACTGTCTAATATTATAGCTACGCCCACTGGTGGTGTGACATGGAAACCTCTCTACAAATCCTACATTTGCCCCTGCGGATTGAGGTAGTAAACGGAGATGATAGAGGTGGAGTTAAAGGGGCAGGTGGAGCGCGAGGAGGGAGCTGTCACAAGAAGCAAGTGTGAAAAGGTGAGTTTTATGGGAGCGTTTGCAAGATTTGAGGTTGAGGTCAAGTCTTTTTGGGTGTAGCAGGGAGTTCCAAATGTGGGGGGTACCACGGGGCAAGGTCCTGAAGTCGGGAGCGTGAGGTGGTGATCGGTGACGAGGAGAGGCGAAGGTAATGGCAGTTCATTAAGTCATTTTAGATCTAGGGCCAGTAAATCGCAGCGGGTATGGCCACAAGTAGGTCATAGATCCCGGTCAACGTTTGATCACGATCCTTCGAATATCGACTGAAGCGTCTGGATAATCAGACAGTGATCTATCTCATCGTGTGTGCGGTATACTTCCAACCACAATAACCAGGTGGGTGGATTTTTCAGACTTGACCACACACTTGGTCATAGATCTGGATACTGGGCTGGGCAGACAGACCTGCCTGTAAGTGGGCACCTAGAAATTGGGTGAAATACATTGCTGGGTCTGTAGCTGTGATGTTACATAGCATCACTGTGCTGTAGGTACAATAGGATGGTCACACACCACAGTCCAATCAGATTACAGCAAACCTGCCCTGCAGCTCACTCACTTGTCCGGGCTGCTTGCGTGCATCACCCCCAAAACCCATTGTTGTACGATATGAGCACCAAGAATTCTATTTTATTATTTTTATTGTTTGCAAAACTACCAACCATTCTCTGATTATCATACTTTAATATTTTGTACAATAATCTAATTTCCTAACAGTTATATTTTAATTAAAAAAAAATAATCTATATTTAATGTGAAGCCAACATTAATGTAATCAAAGCTAAACCCAATGCCCTGGAAGCCCTTGAAAATTAAGAACCTTTTTCATTTTAAATATGAAAATAATCTGCTAAATGTTGCTGAGGGATCTCGGAGGTTTCAGGGTGTTTTTCTCCTTTTTTCGTCCTGCCCCTTCTACATGTAGGAAATCACCAGAGGATGGGCTCTGAATTGTACACTAGCCACCAGAGGATGGGCTCTGAATTGTACACTAGCCACCAGAGGATGGGCTCTGAATTGTACACTAGCCACCAGAGGATGGGCTCTGAATTGTACACTAGCCACCAGAGGATGGGCTCTGAATTATACACTAGCCACCAGAGGATGGGCTCTGAATTGTACACTAGCCACCAGAGGATGGGCTCTGAATTGTACACTAGCTACCAGAGAAGAGGGTTTGTGTCCTACCTGGTCACAGGTATGTGTGATTGGTAATGGTCAGGAGAGTAGCTGAGGCTCTCTCAATGCTAGGAAGGAGATCTATCTATACACCTAACATTGCCTTGGGTACAAAACAACTTGGCCATTATTCAAGTGTCCCAAAGAAGGGTCTCCTCTCTATTTGCTACACAGAGGTGCAGGGTGACAAAGAGGGAGGTGGAGGATTTGTTAAAACTGAACAACCCCTTTAAACACAATCTGTCCGGGGCCGCTCTGCTACTAGAATGTGCATACATCCATATTACACTAGTTGGACATCGAGATCTGCATTATCCCCTGTGTGTATGACTCTCACAAGTCATTAATAATAAAACATTGCAGAATAAAAAAAAATTTGTTTAATTTAATTTATTTTTTCTAAATTAATTTACATTCCTTAATGAATGAGGCCCCCTGTATAGACCAGGACCTCCAGCAGAACCCTCTGAGCTGCTCCTTTCTTCTCACCCCCCCGACCCTACTATGGTCAAGCAGAAAGAGTTGTGGTTGATATCTTTACTGTACAATACATTGTAGAAGATATGTGAATGCGATAAACTATAATATATACGGAGACCATTGATTACACTATGATAGCTGCAAAAGATTTTATCGGGCCAATCACATGATAAACGAATGTTCGGTCTGATATTGCATTAGTGTGTACGCTCCAATGATGAGCGATTATCGTTTCTAAGCTCGTAATATCGTTTGATTTGATTTTGAAACCGAATTAAAGATCTCGTTCAACTATGGAACAATGTCGTTCCAATCCTGCAGTGTGTATGTACTCGGGACCAGCAGTGTCCATAGATCTCTATGGAGAGTTACGATCATTTCAGTCGATGGCTATGGCAGATGAAGAGCACAGATCTGATGCTAAAACGTGTATAGTGTGTACACAGGAATTGGCTGCTGATTGGGACTTTTTTTTTTTTGTCAGCCATTGGTAAAATCATTAACGATATCGCATTGGGAGAAATTTTGTATGGTGTTTACCCAGCCTAACAAGTAAATGCTTTAAGTATACATTGCTGCTAACAACAGCAGTTTACTTATTGGTCCATCAGTTAAGATATGGGACTTTATAAGAAATATGGCAGCATTCAGCAAGCAACAATTTAATAGTTCTCAGAGTTAAAACAGCTGTTCTGACAATCAAGAAAAGGCGAGAGTACAGTTCAGCCACCCCACTTTTACAAGTTTATGAGAAACACGTTAAAGTGGATCAGAAAGGATCTTGCAGGCAAGTCTGGAGGTCAAAACAAAGAAACAACATTTCAAACTGGGTCTGTCCCTTTAAATCAGAAATAATTGAGAATGATTACATATTTTGGCCGTATAAGCACACAAAAGCCAGTATTCTGTCACTACTTATTAGTGTGCACTAGACAAAGATGTAAATCGATGAACATACCTCATCAATAAGTTATTTAAAACACTGGGGGAAAAACCTTTTTATTAATAATGACATTATTGCGTACAACACGACTGATTACATTATTATCATGGTCGGTGACGGCTGTAGAATTTAAACTATATAAATAACGCATCTTCCATGTCGGCAGTAAATCATTTGGGAGCAGAGTTACACCCTCAAAATACAGTTGCTCCAGTTATTGCCGGGATGTTAAAACTCATAAATTTGAATTTTGTGTGTATACACTTTGATTGCTAATATAATGAATGCCTTTCTCTGGGAAACAGATTGGTTCGCTTGGATAATATATTCATTATGTGAGATGAAAATGAAGCGCATTAACTTTAATTCTTTAATTGATCCTCTCGCACTTACATGAAATATACATATTTTTTTTATTTTTTTTAAAAGCTGCTCCTTAGAACTTCGGAAATCACAGGGAACATTTAGACAGCCAGGTGATGCGATTATTTAAATGTCCCTGAAAACTTTTTAAAGTGTATTTATTTATTTATTTATTTTGTATAATATTATGAACTGTGTAGTGAGATCTTAATTAGTTATAATATTCTGGTGATCACATTATTTAAATAAGCCGTTAAACTGAAGTGTATGAGATTATAAGAGAACCTCAGATGGCTCAAACTTTTTCGCAAGCCTCCTTGCAAGTTAGTTAGGAGGGGTGAGGGGAGTCTCGGGCTAGATTTACTAAACTGTGGGTTTGAAAAAGTAGAGATGTTGCCTATAGCAACCAATCAGATTCTAGTTATCATTTATTTAGTACATTCTACAAAATGACAGCTAGAATCTGACTGGTTGCTATAGGCAACATCTCCACTTCTTCAAACCCGCAGTTTAGTAAATATACTCCTCGGTCGCTTTAACCCGGGGTGCGTGGAATCCATATTTGTTAAGTAAGTGCCTCCATTTACTATTTGGCCCCCTTCTGTTGCTATAATTTACCCTAATTAAGCATGTCCACTCCCCTCCCCAATATCTACCGCTATGTTTCCTCTCATTCAAAAACTCCCGGTTTGAATATATTGTCCTATGTGATCCACTTCCCAAACACAGCGCTCCAACACACCAACGTCATGTTGTCTATTACAGAGATTGATGTATATAACCAATGAAATATATAAAAATGTTTAGGCCAAATAGCTATAATTTAATACAACACAGTCCCAACTGAGTAGTATTCAATTGAAAGCTTATTTTAGTAATCAATATACAATACAGAGAGCATTCTAGTGACCGATATACAATACAGAGAGCATTCCAGTGACCTCTATACAATAGATATAGCATCCTGATGAGTGAGTAAGAGCCCTCATGCTCCCCCCCTCCTAAACCAGATATTACCTTGTCTCGGTGTCCGATAGAGGAGATAGCCGGAGGGTTACCTTGTGCAGTAGCTATTGCACTACAGAGAGCAGAGGCAATTAAGCTACAAACACTGGCCCAAGGAGTGCAATAAATGTACTTTTAACTCTAAACACATACCTGCCACCATTTAGATACGCAGAATTGGATCAAAATATCCCCTCCCAGATCCTTCCCCCAAATGCCCACTTTTGGGTGAAGCTCGGACCATTTTTATTTAACTCCCACCACTTTCGAGGTCCTGGTTCGGGACAGTTGTGAGGTGTGCTCTACAGCATGCCTTACTTGTTTACTCACGCCCTTACTGCACGCTACTTGCATGTGAACCTCCCGATCCACCTCCCCAGGCGCAAAATACATGGGAAAATAAGAATACAAGTGTTTGCGCAATGTGGCAAAACGTATTTTTACGTTGCATAAACTGACTCACATCCAACTCTGAATCTGGGCGTTTGTGATATTTTATAGATCTCTAGTTAATCAGAAATTTGTTATTTTACGTTGCAATTTAATGGTCTGAAGTACCCTATGTACAGTCTAGGAAACACCACTTGCTCATTTCCCAGACTCTCTTTAGGAAACTGAAAGATCTAAGCTGACGCAGAACCTCTTGGCTGGGCTTCTCACACAAACTAAGAATCAGAGACTTGGGATGGTCAGTAGCAGTTTTGAATGAGTAACTTTGTTTTGGTACCTCTGGACATAACACAGGTTAAGAACCCCCCGAAATAACTGCAGCCTGTTTGTTCCTTCACTCTGCTATATAAATCAGTCACTCTGAGGACAGCAGAGATATATTGTTCTTGGGAGTCAGACAATACTTCTGGAGGTCACCGGTGTGATTTATCTATCAGCATCCCCGGAAATAAATTACATCTGACTCGGTTAGTGCAACATTTGTAACACGGCTTCCAAACAGCTCATTTATTGATGAAAAAACACACGTTAAGTATGAACCACTATTAGTATTATAATGTACTTTTATAGCACCAGCGTGCAACGCAGAACATTATCCAACACTAACACACACAACAATACAACAAGTGGTCTCCCCTTCTCACACAGGGGGACAGAAATATAATTTTAAGAAAACATCCTCACTGGAATGATTGGGGAGTTGAACGCCAGATAGCAGGAGGTTGCAGTAGCCAAGGTGGGAGATGATGAGAGAATGGATACGACTTTTGGTAACATTTTTGGTAAGAAAAGGGCATTTTACAGCATTATTTTGAAGGTGCAGGTGGGAGAGAGGATGTGATGAGTAAAGCAGAATCAACTGGCTTGGGAGACTGAGGAAATTATGATGTTGACTGTGAGGGAGATTTCATGGGGGGGGGGGTTTATGATCGGTTTTAGACTTGTTAAGCTTATAAACACTATTTTATTTCATACACTAGCTGCCTTATAGATTACTTTCAAATAGGGGCTCTTTTACCTGCCTATTAACACTTGTACCTGTAGAACTTCTCTAGAGCTGCACCTTTTCTCTAGAGCTCAGTCAGATTCTCCTCAACCTTTACGTGGTCTCGGAACGTTTCAGAGATTCTCCCTTTAGTCTCCTCTTCTTCATCACAAAATGTTTTTTTTTATTTTGTTGTTTTTCCGTTTTAAAAATAGGATTGGGTGGAGTTTTGTCTTCCGCATTCGCTTCGCCAAATCTGCCGGGGCGGGTTTATCCCTACTCTGAGACATTACATTCATTTCTCATATTATTTTGTTTATTCTCTTTTTCCTAAACTGTAACTATCAGTTTTCCCACAGCAGTCAATAAAGAAGTTCGATCTGCAACAAGTAACATCCTAAATGCCAAATTAAATAAAAAAGTATCAAAAAGTTTTCTAATGAAATATATTGCTATACTCAACTGAATCATATTTCGCACAATATTTTAAAAACATACAGATGTAGCACATTTCACAAACGGCGCTTAATTCCACCTTCCGTCAATGATGTAGGGGGTGGAGTTACTGAGACACGGTTTGGTGATAATACCGCGCTCGGAGGTCGCTGAATCGCACCATTTGTTGAAGCAACACGTGCTCCATCTAAATCCACATACACAATGCTTACTTGAAATATTACGTGTTTGTCTTATTGATACTCTTGTGCTAGGTGGAATATATATCTGGTGATATAATCTCAGTTAGAAGTGTAGAGTCTGGGCTCGTTATGTGGTGAAGCCGGTGAAGTGTAGCGTTATGTAGCGATATACTCCGCGTAGTCTGTTAATCTGCCATAAATTTACTGCGCGTGTTAACAGGGCTACCTGCCTGAAGTCAAAACACATCCAACTGGGGATCTAAACCCTTATCGTTATTGAATCCTGTTCTCATTACAGGGCCCCTTGTTAAACTCTGTGGTGTAAAAAAAACTATTATAATTGCATTTACCACGTCCCTGCTAATCCTTGATTTAATAGCATGGTATAACACCTACATTTCCACAGTGGAAACAATGAAAGAACATCTGTGAGCAGGCCTGGCCTCTGGTACTGTGTTTCGCATGATATTTAAAGTGACACCATACTGAAACATTATTCTTAAAATAAGGAATAAGATAGCATTGTTTATTTGTCTGAGAATAGCCTTCTTCAAAATGTATTGGGTTTTAAAGTGTGCCTCTGAGAGGATGGGGTTACTGAGCCACCCTACCAGGATGCACAGTGGTTCCACCAATGTAAGTAAATTTCCTTTACTGACTGAAAGTGTCAATTGCACACTGACTTGGGGCCAGGGGCGGATCTTTATTAGGGGGGGGGGGGGGATTTAATATAGCCCCACCCCTTTCTGCCCTCTGGTTGGTGGATAGATCCAGCCATTCACCAGAGTGTGGAGTGCTGCCCGCACTGTGACATGAACACACCTCCATTATATTGTGAACCGCGCCATTTGTTGCCAGCAGTCCCCATTCAAAGGTATGAAAATTTGGGAGATGCGGGTAAACCTCCTTGGTGTCTCGTTAACCATTCCAGACTGACACCCTGATTTATGTTCAGCCTTCACTCAGCCCCAGAACTCCGCTAAATCAGCGCTGGGAGATTTTGAGCACAAAGCAGATTTGGCCGCAAAATGGGTGTTATATACGCAGGATGTATAATTAACATTTTTGCACCCATATGGTGAACCGTATGTATCTTAAGTCAGCACTAGTAACATATGTGCAGGTTTACCCCAGACACCGGTCACGAGCACTTACGTCCAATTTGCACCTACATTTATATCCATTTGTTTATGTGCAACAAACGCATTCACTATCAGACATCAATAATGTTATACAACAGAAACAATTCCCCGTCTCGTGGGAAAAACCATATATGCTTGAGTGACAATGAGAGCACCAATCAGCGTCAGTGATGCGATTGCAAACAACCAATCACAAGTGGTTCGTAGTACCGGAGACCGACGTCCCCATCAGACACTATTTGCAGCTGCCTGTGATCACTTGCGAATAACACGGCATCCTCATTCATATATCCCGGTCTGTATCCATTCACAAATAGGATCACACCCTTATTGCACTCACCCTACATTCGTACACGCCCGTCCTGTCCCATCCAGCATACTGCCATATATTCGTGAAAGTCTGTTCCACTTCCAAGTTATTAGACTTTTTTTGTGCCTCCTGCATATATATCATACTTCCTAAAACACACAATCAGTGGAAATATTTATGTTAATATAGAGTCAGTTTCTGTATATACAACACAGTACTGCTTACTTTGAAATAGATCATGGTCATAAAAATCAATTACATTATTAACGGGCATGTTAGTAAATGTGAGCAGAAAATGAGCGCTATCAGCCTTCCAGGTAACAGGCAGGAAATCACCCAAGTACAAACAGATGGATCTTGCCCAATTCAGCCACACACGGGAGCCAAAAAGACAGTTGTCAGCGCTTATCCTATACACTGCATATCTGTGTGTATCTAGCAAAATGAAAACATGAGGTATTCGTTCATATTTTGATCAAAACATTTAAGCCTGCATCCCAGCGTCATGGGCACCTCATTATATGCAGGTCCTACACTGACCTATATGCTTTAAAACACCATTAAAGTGCAGTTGAAATCAGATGCACTCACCTCCCAGGTATAGAGGTTTACATCTAGCAAGGACTGGCTTGTGAGCCACACCCAAATGTGCCTTAAATAGGCTCGATGGACAGCTGCTATGACAATAAGGCAATATTTTGAAACAAAACCAGAGAAAAAACAAGCCCGCGCTCAGTATATCCCATATTGTATATGGTACCAGCTGCATGGCTATAAGCCCGCGCTCAGTATATCCCATATTGTATATGGTACCAGCTGCATGGCTATAAGCCCACGCTCAGTATATCCCACATTGTATATGGTACCAGCTACATGGCTATAAGCCCGCGCTCGGTATATTCCACATTATATATGGTACCAGCTGCATGACAATAAGCCCGCGCTCGGTATATCCCATATTGTATATGGTACCAGCTGCATGGCTATAAGCCCACGCTCGGTACATCCCATATTGTATATGGTACCAGCTGCATGGCTATAAGCCCGCGCTCAGTATATCCCATATTGTATATGGTACCAGCTGCATGACAATAAGCCCACGCTCGGTATATCCCATATTGTATATGGTACCAGCTGCATGGCTATAAGCCCGCGCTCTGTATATCCCATATTGTATATGGTACCAGCTGCTTGGCAATAAGCCCGCGCTCAGTATATCCCATATTGTATATGGTACCAGCTGCATGGCTATAAGCCCGCGCTCAGTATATCCCATATTGTATATGGTACCAGCTGCATGGCAATAAGCCCGCGCTCAGTATATTCCACATTATATATGGTACCAGCTGCATGACAATAAGCCTGCGCTCGGTATATCCCACATTGTATATGGTACCAGCTGCATGACAATAAGCCCACGCTCGGTATATCCCATATTGTATATGGTACCAGCTGCATGGCTATAAGCCCGCGCTCGGTATATTCCACATTATATATGGTACCAGCTGCATGACAATAAGCCTGCGCTCGGTATATCCCACATTGTATATGGTACCAGCTGCATGACAATAAGCCCACGCTCGGTATATCCCATATTGTATATGGTACCAGCTGCATGACAATAAGCCTGCGCTCGGTATATCCCACATTGTATATGGTACCAGCTGCATGACAATAAGCCCGCACTCGGTATATCCCATATTATATATGGTACCAGCTGCATGACAATAAGCCCACGCTCGGTATATCCCATATTGTATATGGTACCAGCTGCATGGCTATAAGCCCGCGCTCGGTATATTCCACATTATATATGGTACCAGCTGCATGGCTATAAGCCCGCGCTCGGTATATCCCACATTGTATATGGTACCAGCTGCATGGCTATAAGCCCGCGCTCGGTATATCCAATATTGTATACGGTACCAGCTGCATGGCTATAAGCCCACGCTCGGTATATTCCATATTGTATACGGTACCAGCTGCATGGCTATAAGCCCACGCTCGGTATATCCAATATTGTATATGGTACCAGCTGCATGGCTATAAGCCCGCGCTCGGTATATCCCACATTGTATATGGTACCAGCTGCATGGCTATAAGCCTGCGCTCGGTATATCCCATATTGTATATGGTACCAGCTGCATGGCTATAAGCCCGCGCTCGGTATATCCCACATTGTATATGGTACCAGCTGCATGGCTATAAGCCCGCGCTCGGTATATTCCACATTATATATGGTACCAGCTGCATGACAATAAGCCTGCGCTCGGTATATCCCACATTGTATATGGTACCAGCTGCATGGCTATAAGCCCACGCTCGGTATATCCCATATTGTATATGGTACCAGCTGCATGGCTATAAGCCCACGCTCGGTATATCCCATATTGTATATGGTACCAGCTGCATGGCTATAAGCCCGCGCTCGGTATATCCCATATTGTATACGGTACCAGCTGCATGGCTATAAGCCCACGCTCGGTATATCCCATATTGTATATGGTACCAGCTGCATGGCTATAAGCCCGCACTCGGTATATCCCACATTGTATACGGTACCAGCTGCTTGGCTATAAGCCCGCGCTCGGTATATCCCATATTGTATACGGTACCAGCTGCATGGCTATAAGCCCACGCTCGGTATATCCCATATTGTATATGGTACCAGCTGCATGGCTATAAGCCCGCACTCGGTATATCCCACATTGTATACGGTACCAGCTGCTTGGCTATAAGCCCGCACTCGGTATATTCCATATTGTATATGGGACCAGCTGCTTGGCTATAAGCCCACGCTCGGTATATCCCATATTGTATATGGTACCAGCTGCATGGCTATAAGCCCGCACTCGGTATATCCCATATTGTATATGGTACCAGCTGCATTGCTATAAGCCCGCGCTCGGTATATCCCATATTGTATACGGTACCAGCTGCATGGCTATAAGCCCGCACTCGGTATATCCCATATTGTATATGGTACCAGCTGCTTGGCGGGAGCCAAACTGGAAACAATCTTGTTGCTGAGTGCTCCTGTGTTGCTTATTTTACATATATATTTGTGTCGTTATGTTATAAGTAGCTGTAATATATAAAACAACGTGTATTTTACGTGTTGCAGTCCTTTACATAAATCAGCACAAAATGAATTTAAATAATTACTCTAATTTGTACACACAAGTTCCAAAAAGTTGGGAGACTTTAGAATGTTACAAAAAACAAACAAATGACGTCTGAATTTGTCCCGAACACACTTAAGTGCTACAAGTGGCCTTATGTCTGCAATTGGTTATAACAAGCTCATATTTGTGCCCTGCTATGTTCCACTTGTAGTTTCGGAGGCCATAATTACCCCTTCCACCGGACTCTTTTCTCCATTTCTTTGCTCCTGGCCGTCCTTTGTTTTTAATCCTCAGATTAATTGTATTGTTATAATTTAGAACAGTAATTCATTCTCTTTATACCCAGAGACGTCTGGAACGCCCCTCCATCCACGAAAAGGATTACAAGGCCATTATAAAGGTTATTTTCTACCTTAGCCCACGGAGAATTAGCAACAACACTGACAAAGAATCTGTTATTAGGCAAACTTCAAGTTATATTATATAGAAAGGCTTTAATGTGCGTGTTGCAACAATACATTAGCTGGGCACTAGCGCTAAGTGGCAGAGACTCCAAATTTATAATAATAGTTGTTCTAACGTTTCCAGCAGTAATGTCGGTTATACTCGTATTTGGGAAGGGAAGCAAAGATTGGCACGTAGGCACCTATCAATTACCAATAATGAGAAGGACCTTGGGCTTGTAGATGAGCCTGAATGACAGAGGTAGATGCCCAAGAATGGAAAGGGAAGAGCTGATGGGTTGGTTGCGATATTGAGATAACAGAGAGTAATCCGCTGCCCGGAGATCGATGAGGAGCAGATGAAGAGCCCAACATCAATATATATTCCACTCAACATGGTTTATTAAAATTATTACAAGCCTCAATGTTTTGTGGGGGTAACCCCACCACCCATTTGCTAGGAGTACATTTGCAATATAATTCTGACAAAGCATGTGAAACTTCCTGCCCAGAAACCACAGTTGAGTCCAGAACATGGTGAACTCTAGACCAGCGCTTCCGTGGCACGGTCCAACTGCCAACCTCATTGCACATTCTACATCGTCCGATAAATTATATATTTTTAACTATGCTACATTAAAGCAGTTGTAAAAACTAGACTATAATTATTAGGTGTGCTTTGTTAAAGACAAGAGGAAGCCGAGGGACGCTCTCTGGATGGTTAACTCTGCTCCATGCCTCAACGTTCCACTAACTGTTTAATTTTCCCCGATTTTGACTACTTTTAGCTAAAAGTACAGTCTGATCTCCTCTAACGTGGCACAGAGACACCAAAAGGTTGGACAAACCAAAACGGCCCAGATTTAGATTAACCAGGTCTACCAGCCACTAGTGTGGAAGACATCTCTGGTGACCTCACGGATTTAGACCTGGACTCAACACAACTGCCTCCAGCTGATAACTCACAGCTTATCAACATCATCAGAGAAGTCAGTGATATCCTCACAGATCAACATCAAGTCATCACGCCTTAGAGGGCTAGCTAGCAAACCATGACGTAAGAGGTGACCCACATCCGGGGCCATTCTGTAGATTGTTTGGTCCCCAGGGCAACTCATTTTTGTAAAAAAATACTAGGCTGGTTTTTATAATGCATTGAATATTGTGTAATGCAACTACTACAATAGATATTTTATTATTATTATTATCATCATCATTTATTTGTTGGGCGCCACAGGGTTTTCACAGCGCCTTACATAATACGAACAGTGGACCATACAGGGTAAAACATCACAGAACAATAAACACTAAGTACCAATGCTTCGGAAACTCCGGGCAGACATATGGAGTGAGGGCGGAGCAGAAGAGTCGGTATGAAGACAGGAGGGGAGAGGGGCCCTGCTCATACGAGCTTACATCCTAAGGGAGGGTGGACAAAACAGGCACAAAGGGAGGCAGTGATGCAATGGAGAAAAAGGGACCAGGGGAGAGGAGGGAGAACAAGCAGAGTGGATGAGGGGTTAAGTGGATGGTTGGTAGGCTTTCAGGAACAGGTGAGTTTTGAGTGCCCGTTTGAAGGAGCACAGATTGGGAGCGAGACGGATGGAGCGAGGGAGGTCATTCCAGTGCAGGGGGGCAGCTCGGGAAAAGTCTTGGACTCGGGAGTGGGAAGAGGTAATGAGAGTGGAGGAGAGGCGACGGTCGTTTGCCGAGCGCAGGGAGCGAGCGGGAGTATGAATGGTAAGGAGGTTAGAGATGTAGGGGGCAGTAGACTGGGAGAGAGATTTGTAAGTGGTAGTAAGGAGTTTAAAGAGGATTCTGTAAGGGAAAGGGAGCCAGTGTACCTTATGAATGAAGGGCAAGGGTATCACTATAAGCCAATCATGATTTTTAGTGCACTCTTAAATGGATATAAACAATGGGAAAGGCGTGTGAAGTTTTATAACGTTAGTGTATTGTCCAGTTGGTACAGCGGCGATAACTAGATACTTTTAAAATATAAACACAACAAATTAGTTGGTAATATCTGTCCGCAGCCACTGAGCAGGGGTGTACAAACACAGGAAATATAAATAACACATGTAGTCCAATTTCGCCTACTTGCATAAAAAGTGCTTGAGGATTTTATTGGGGGCACCTTTTGGCAGAGGGCCCCAGGGCCCCAGGCCCATGCTAGCCCAGATACAGTCCTGCCAACATCTGTGCCAGTCCCCTGGTGGTGGGACCTGGACAACTCACCCAGAATTAATACCCACTCACTGATCAGGACCCATCACACCATATGTATCAGCTGAGCCTGATAGTATATGAGTTGTCGCCCTGTAGCTACACGAAACACAAGGTTATGTCTATAATTATATATATATACACACACACACACACACAGGTCCATAAATATTGGGACATCGACACAATTCTCATTTTTTGGGCTCTATACAACACCACAATGAATTTAAAATGAAACCAACAAGATGTGCTTTAACTGCAGACTTTCAGCTTTAATTTGAGGGAATTTACATCCAAATCAGGTGAACGGTGTGGAAATTACAACGGTTTCTATATGTGCCTCCCACTTTTTAAAGGGACCCAAAGTAATGGGACAATCGACTCAAAAGCTATTTCATGGACATGTGTGGGCTATTCCCTCGTTATTTCGTCATCAATTAAGCAGGTAAAAGGTCTGGAGTTGCTTATAGGTGTGACATTTGCATTTGGAATCTGTTGCTGTCGACTCTCAATATGCGATCCAAAGAGCTGTCACTATCAGTGAAGCAAGCCATCATTAGGCTGAAAAATCAAAACAAACCCATCAGAGAGATGGCAAAAACATTAGATGTGGCCAAATCAACTGTTTGGAACATTCTTAAAAAGAGAGAACGCACCGGAGAGCTCAGCAACACCAAAAGACCCGGAAGACCACCGAAAACAACTGTGGTGGATGACAGAAGAATTTCTTCCCTGGTGAAGAAAAACCCCTTCACAACAGTTGGCCAAATCAAGAACACTCTGCAGGAGGTAGGTGTGTATGTGTCAAAGTCAACAATCAAGAGAAGACTTCACAAGAGTGAATATAGAGGGTTCACCACAAGATGTAAACCATTTGTGAGCCACAAAAACAGGAAGACCAGATTAGAGTTTGCCAAACAACATCTAAAAAGGCCATTACAGTTCTGGAACAACATCCTATGGACAGATGAGACAAAGATCAACTTGTACCAGAGTGATAGGAAGAGAAGAATATGGAGAAGGAATGATCCAAAACATACAACCATCAGTGAAGCATGGTAGTGGTAGTGTCATGGCGTGGGCATGTATGGCTGCCAATGGAACTGGTTTCCTTGTATTTATTGATGATGTGACTGCTGACAAAAGCAGCAGGATGAATTCTGAAGTGTTTCGAGCAATATTATCTGTTCATATTCAGTCAAATGCTTCTGAACTCATTGGACAGCGCTTCACAGTGCAGATGGACAATGACCCGAAGCATACTGCAAAAGCAACCAAAGAGTTTTTTAAGGCTAACAAGTGAAATGTTATGCAATGGCCAAGTCAATCACCTGACCTGAATCTGATTGAGCTGCATTTAACTTGATGAAGAAAACTGAAGGGAAAATGCCCCAAGAACAAGCAGGAACTGAAGACATTTGCAGTAGAGGCCTGGCAGAGCATCACCAGGGATGAAACCCAGCGTCTGGTGATGTCTATGCGTTCCAGACTTCAGGCTGTAATTGACTGCAAAGGATTTGCAACAAAGTATTAAAAAGTGAAAGTTTGATGTAGGATTGTTTAGTTTGTCCCATTACTTTTGGTCCCTTAAAAAAGTGGGAGGCACATATATAAACTGTTGTACTTCCTGCACTGTTCACCTGATTTGGATGTAAATTCCCTCAAATTAAAGCTGACAGTCTGCAGTTAAAGCACATCTTGTTTGTTTCATTTCAAATTCATTGTGGTGGTGTATAGAGCCCAAAATATGAGAATTGTGTCGATGTCCCAATATTTATGGATCTATATATGTGTGTGTGTGTATATATATATATATGTGTATGTATGTATGTATATATATGTATATGTATATGGAGTGAACTGGATAGATGTAATATACTCTATACAGTGTATAGGGTTGTCCTTTGTCAGTAATCATCATCATTTATTTATATAGCGCCACTGATTCCGCAGCGCTGTACAGAGAACTCACTCACATCAGTCCTTGCCCCCATTGGAGCTTACAGTCTAAATTCCCTAATATATACACAGAGACCAAGACAGACTAAGGACAATTTAATAGCAGCCAATTAACCTACCAGTATGTTCTTGGAATGTGGGAGGAAACCGGAGCACCCGGAGGAAACCCACGCAAACACAGGGAGCACATATAAACTCCACACAGATAAGGCCATGGTCGGGAATCGAACCCATGACCCCAGTGCTGTGAGGCAGAAGTGATGACCACTAGGCCACTGTGCTGAAGAGTGTGGGTACTGCTGACAAAATGGAATAGTTCACTGAACATCTAAGTGAAAAGCAGGTAAGACAACATCTGCAAGTTCCGCACTTAAACACAACATAGATCTGACCATTTTAATAGGCAATTATCAGTTTTTTGCTGCATTTAACGGATGGAAAAAAAAATAAAATAAAGCTGTCAACCAACGATGGCTGACTTCATTGACCAGGTTAAGCGCTGTGCCCCCCTTGCTGGATTTTATACCAGTAATGGGGGTGATGCGGAGCACATCAGAGAGGATCCCAAAACCACAGAGTTCTCAATGTGCACAAGTAATGTTAATATATTTATAAACTCCAGTAAATAATATCTGTATAATAAGCAAGTTCTGATGTCATCTCTCAGTGTTCATTAGTAAAACTTCAGCTTTCTATGATCCCAGAATCCTCTGTGACTTTAATATCTCAATAATTTACAGTAGGCAGTATTTTATCTCATATATGTGGGCCCCTTACAGTCTCCTGCTGGTTCTTACAGTGGAATATCTGATTTACTGTATCTGCGCTCTCTCACTTATCACACGCAGAGTCAGGGAACTTATACGTCTACATGATGGATGACTTTATTAAAGAAAACAAAAACAACACATTTAAGGGTTTTAAAGTGTATTTTAAGCTTGTAACGTTTCCTCGGTAACGATGGAACTGCTTTTCCAACGTGCCCAATAGTGATCAGACCTTGGTAAAGCTCGGTGCTCATTCTGGTTCTATAGACGCTGTGATATTGGGTCTATTCATGGTGGGCAGCTTTACAGGGAATAAAACGGATATACAGATTGTTGGTATCATTATATTATTTTAATTACATCTCATTGCTCTACCTCCAACGCCCCAGCAGGCAGAAATGTCCTAATATCCCAAACTCCAGCCGCAGTCACAATGTACCCCCCATACCTACTGGGCAGAGATACCCACTGTCCCAAACTACAGGATTATACCTCCTTGTATCCTTAAAGCGTAACGGTCATGCAGTTTTATATAATAAAACCCAGGTAAATGTACAGTAATTAACACACACAATGTTTGTGGAACATCAGCTATAAAACTGTATCTGACCCTTTCTTGGTCATAGCTGTGTGTGTGGGCAGCAGTTCCCGTTACACTGAGATCATGTGATCATTTAGGACCAATGCACTGCAAGCTGGCAGTTTGATGACATCACAGAAGCTTTCTTAGGAGCCCATACAATACTCATGAATATTCATAGCTGTCAAGAAGTTGGATAACTTCATGCCGCCAGGTGAACATGTTACACAGCTGTAATACACGAGAAAAGTAAAATATAAGTTATATGTCGCATGTTTAGTTTTGAGTGGGCGACGGGTTGATTTAATGAGGAGGGGGAAGTCGTCCTGGACTTACATAAAAAAACAAAAAACTTCAGTCCTGTCCTTTAGTTGACAAGCCTGTCTTAGAGAATGGTCCCTGCTCCGTTATGTTAACCCTTTCTCTGCAGCGCATTAACCCTTTAACTGATAAGTAGCTGTGTGTTAGATTGGAGGGGGGGGGGGGGGGGTGATCAGGGCTTGGTGAGGAGTCTGAGAGGATCCCTCACTAAGTCTTATTGTCCCCACCTGAGAAATGAATTTTCAAAACGACTGGTAACAGCGTGTTGGCTCTTTTGGGGTGAGAGCCCACTGCATACTATAACCTGCATGAAAGTTGAGAGGTTGGTTGTAATTAACCTCTCTGATAGTGCGATAGTGTGTACATGACAGTACAGTGCCATACGGTGGTCCGTGTGTTATGGAACATGGTAAAGAAAAATGAAAAAAATAATTGGGAATTTCGCCAGGCAATAACACTTGTGTGATAACATGTGCTCATGGGAGTAAAATATTTACATCTTCAAGAAGAACCATAGAAGACATATGTTATTTTGGAAACACACAGTTTTTAGCAACTAAGGGTCTGTGATGAGAGTGGGGTACTATGCAGCTCTTCATAAAAGGTGAAGACCAACTGGAATCCCCTTTCTCTGGAAAGCCGGTATTAACACTGCAACCCCCCTCTCCCCCACACCTGGGGTTTCTTAAATGTGCCATGTTAATGTTTACAGGGGCAAACGCAGGATTTGTAGAGGGGGGTTTCCACACCACGTCGCCAGTGGGCGTGACCAGCATGCATGGGGGCGTGGCTATAATATTAGACAGTGCTTGGCTGCTCTCCAACTCTTCCTATCCCCAAAATATACACACACGCTTCACACGGCTCTGCTTGAAAAGGGAGAGCTGCGTGCACCTAACAGTAGTGCACGCAGCTCTCCCTTTTCAAGCAGAGTCGTGTGAAGTGGGGGCAGGGTCCAGCCACCTCAATTATACAGTGCCCCAGGCATGGAGGGGGGTTTCCAGGCACTAGAAACCCTTCCCCCTTGGTTTGGCTATGGTTTAGGTTGTGCTTATACTCTAATAACAGGTCATAGAACAGCTGCACCTATCCTGGGGACCTGGGGATCCCCATCTACAAAGACCCTCTTTGGCACAGCTAAAGCCAAACCATCAGGGGCAGAGAGGACCTGGTGACAAAAGCCACCAAACTGGACCATCAGGGAGGCTAGCTCCCTCTTGTCCTTATACCCAGAGCACACTAGTGTGGAAACCAGAGTGGGTATATTAACAGATAGGAATTGTCTTGGGATTAAGGGTCTCGCTGGACTGCGGAATCCCTGAGAAGAAAAGGAAAAAAGGAACAATTCAAGACCGTTCCCGATTTAGATACCCCATGGTTCTGCCTGGTCTGCGATAGAGAACTGGTCAATTTATTTTGTTAACTACCTTTAAATGGCGGTGGAAGAGGAGTGTGAGCCGGATGGGGCAATCACAAGCATCAGTCGTAATAACCGCTCATTCCCTTTGTAGATGGAACATCAGCGCAGATACTTGATGCAACATATTGTGAATATTCAGTTGGAGTATGTGCATGACAAACAAACAGGCGACTCCATGTTTTGCATTGTCATATCCCTTCCTGGCAAGAAAAATCTTGTTTTTCTATTTCTGTGCATCAATACGCACTTCTAGTACCTATCCTGCATTTAACAGGAAATGTTTATATCACAGAAGCTCCAAATACTGCAGCACAGTTCAGTTTTTAAAAATTTAGAAAGGGGTGTGGCCTCATAGGAAAATGGGCGGTGCATATACAGCTTGGGTGTGGATCAGGGGCGTGGCTTCATTTGTAGTGATCACATCACAAATCTTTGCGAGGTACAGAAATATCTTGACTGGCACAGGTCCACCCATTATTTGGAGGGAAAAAATCCCTCTCGTGTGATTCCATCTTTTTGTGCTAATTAATTTGCATCCCCAACTGGCCAGATTTAGGCAGGAGAATCCCAACTATCATCACTTTAGTCCCAATTTGGGTACAGTTGGGAGATATCGCATCCTGAGTGATGCCCCTTCAATGCTATGTGCACCAGGAGCAGGTGCGTGGCACTTAATGGGTGCTATTTGGATACAACACCCCCACAATGTGCTGTGCACACCCCTATAAGGCGTGGCCACACCTCTTTCCTGTATCTGGTCCCACCTCCATATTCTCATCAAGGCTTAAAATTGGTGTAGGATGTGACTCTAAAAACAAAAATGGCTTTTTGCGCAGCACCTCCAAATTTTACCACGTTGGCGAATTATTGATATAATTTTGCCATTATAGGTAACAGACTAAGGGGCATATTTAATAAAGCACGATAGTGCTTTTAACGGGTCATTAAGGTGTTCTCCTGTCCTCCGCAAATTTATTAAGGGTGCATCGCAGCAGATATCATGGATATCTGCTGCTTTGCATTCCTCTTCGTTTTTGGGAGCAGTCACCATTCAACAGTATGGTGACTGCTCCTGGCCGCAATCTAACAAGTCCTGCTCCTGGCCGCAATCTAACAAGCTGAAGCTGGCGTACATCATCGGAATTGAAGAAATCCGGAGAGCAGAGCTGGACAGCGCATGTGTGGAGGGATCACATGATCCCTCCCTGTTACTCAGCGCGCTCTCTCTGCAACGACAGAGAGGGGATCTGTGTGCGCATGTCCAGTTCTTGGAACTGGACATGCGCAATTGGAGTGAAGAGAAGACCCGGAGACAGCGCTTCCGAAGAGGGGGGTAAGTATGATTTTTTTAATCACTGAAACAGCAGTTTTTCGGAACTGCTGTTTCTCTGCAGGGCTGTACATAAATGTGAGAAATAGTTCAATCCTTATCATTGCGATAAGGATTGAAAACTACTTTTCACTTTATGTGAATATTGATAAATGTGCCCCTAAATCATGTCCTGCCTTACATGTGCTAAACATGAGCTCTTTGTCTGTTCCTGGTGTTCCGCACATGCAAACATATCAGAATCACAAAAATAAAAAAAATTCAGGTGAGCCGCGTCCGTCCTTTGCTCCCGGACTGCGATGGCACCTCAGACAAAGGGAACGTTTAAACTGGTAAAAGTCAGAACAAAGAAACAGACCCGCTTATGACTCCTCTGAAACCCCATAAAGAAATTCTTTAAAATTGCCTATTCATTCAAATTTACTGAGTGTAGCAAAAATGTCAGCAGCATAAAGTCAAAGGAGATTGAATAAAATAAATGCAAAAAGGCAGATTAGTCATGCACAGACCCACACAGCCGTCCCCGCCGCACAATAGCACTTTTATTGCGGTTTCATCTTTGTTCAATACATGGTGGATGATACATGGTCAGCCATGTAATTTTCCTTTGATTCTGAAGCTCATTTATAAGAAGCCTTTTTCACAAGACATTGATGAGAAATTTCAGTGTTTTCTCTCTATTGTTTTATTTATCATACATAATGGCCCCAAAAAAAGGGGAAGGAGGAGGTGAAAGGAGGAGGAGGGGCGGGGGGGGGGGGGGGATGAGTTGAGAAGCAGAGGAGGGGGCAAAAATTATGTCACCGAAAATAAGAATACATAACAGATTCAGTTGCAAAGTTTAATAAGACACATTCCAAGCGGAAATTCTTCCCTCCTCTCACAAATAATGTTAACATTCTGGATACCTATCACAAGACGCTTTTGAAAAAAATAATAAAAAATATGCTTGTTGGAATATATTTAAATGTTTCTGAAGATCTGGGAGCAAACTGTATGAAAATGACTTGCATTTCAAACTTGACCTCTTGTCTAATCTTTACTGCTGCAGATAGAGATCTATTATTTATGCATTCGGGATAAGTACAGAGAATATTTGTCAGTCACAGTTTTGTACCTTGCAAATTTAATAAAAAACAGCCCTTAAGATAGAATTGCTTAGCCTGACGGGGCTGACAGAAGCCTGTTAATGTTAAAACGTCAACAACGGCTCAAAGGGTGATGAGAGGGACCGGCTGGCATGGTTATGGGGGAACGCAGGCGTATTTGGGACTGCCGGGGTACCGCACGCTCAGAAAGGACAAGAACGTCTCAATCTCATCTTTTAGGCCTGATCTTTTCTAACAGAGAATTGCGATGGGTCGAAATCTGGAGGAGAGAGAGAGAGAGAGAGAAATAAGTGCGGATAGATTTTGTGGAGGAGTCCAGACCACCAGGTTCAAATCCCGTCATGGACGGTATTTGGCCTTGTTTGCTGGTCCAGCCGAGAGCTTTTTCTGGTACGGTTGTCCCTGAACCACAAGACCAGCCTGGATTTGGTAGCTTGGCATCACTAGACAATTGGGGTCATTTACGTACCGGAACAAATGCAGAGGTGCAGAGCACATTTTTATGCACAAATATGGAGGCCTAGATTTAATTTTGCCCTGCGCCACCTCTGGTCTCTGTTACCCCCTGCTATCCTTGGGTACCGCACACCCATCCTATGTCTTAACAAATAAATAAATGAAAATAGACCTTAGTGAAACCAGTGAGTGACATTTTTGGGAAATAATTATTAATTTAGGATGGTGAACAGCCGCCCCTGCCTTGCTTTTGCGCCGAATCTGGGTCTCTGTTGCCTTTCCCCAAATCCGGCTTGCAAGTTTGCCTACTGTTCCCCAAATTCATACATTGGAGCACACCCCAATACCGTTTTATGCTGCTTATATTCATAGATGCTTTGCGGGACATATTTGAGATTTGTGGACTACAACAGGAACGTCAGCCACAGTAAGATATTTTCAGACTGTGATGGACACAGACAAATTTGCGCAGTAGCGCAGTTATCTTCTCTTCTGCACAAAAAAACTAAAAACATACCCATATATTTTTTTTTTATATAGCTAATGTTTCAGTATAAACATAATATAATAGACACGTTCATTCGCCATGTGACCTGTCTACTATAGTTTGCAACATTTTTCAGTGACATGATGTGAGATCAGACAGGAAATGTTGGATAGGATTTATAAGACGATAGAGTACACATTTGTCAATGTGGTGGTCCTGGGGGACCCAGGGTCTCCTGCAGCCGGTTAGTTGAGCACATTGAGGCTAGAGATCACACAGCCAAGAGTGTAACATTAGTGTTCATCGCAAGAACGTTTTATAGATTTTACCTGACTCATTGTATCGACTTTTTGGCAAGATGTCATAAATTATTATAAGAAAATTGCAGTGAAAAGTTCTGAAAGAAAGTTGAATAGATGTTTAACAATGTATAATGTTAAAAGAACAATCATTTTTCTGTTCAGTAATATAGCAATAAATTGCGATTCCTGCTGAAAAGCAAGGTCAGACCGGATAAAGGATGCATCGTGTGAGCATCCGCTTGTAACTGTTTCATTCATGCAAATACTTTATACATACCTAGAAACATGGACAAGCAATGTATATAATGTATCATTTTTTTATATTGTTTTTCAGTGGTCAAACATTGTCCGTCCATGCCAGTCGTCTACCCATCGTCTACACACAATGGAAGCAGCTGTTTTGTAAGCTGAGCCAATAGCGACGTAAAAAGACGACCTCCGAAATGTTGCACACTGGATGTGCTCTGTCTCATCAAGGAACACATACACCAGCGATGGGGAACAGGCGGCCAACTGAGCCTTAACCGGCGATCCTTTCCCCCCAACCAGCTGCTCACGATCTCATGAGAACGGGGACTGCATCACATGACCTTCCCGGTACAGAGCAGGGAGGTCACGCGACATACCCAGAGGAGCGCACGGTGCTCCCCCTCCTTCCGCTGTGCGGCCCCTTTGAAGGCTGGGGGCCACATATGTGACCCTCCAGCTATTTCATATGGTGCATATGTGACAAGGGGTGGAAGGGCGGAGGGGTCGTATGTTAAAACAAAACACGATATACTAGCAATACTGTTTCTTAAGGGTAGCCAAAACCAACAATTAAGTTTTTGAAGGAGAACACCTAGATCCGAAATAGGGGTCATTGCGCATGTGCGGCACGGAGGGAGAATGGACCTCGTCACCAGGCCAACCTCCAAATTTTGCATTACAAGTGTTCTCCTCCTGGGAGACATCCATTCTGCTCAGCCTATAGCAAGCTTATACATGTTTTGATTAAATTTGTCTGCGGGCCGCCATGCTGTTTGGTGACTGAGGAAAAATGAACTATTATCCACTGGGGCAGTCAAGGTATTGGCAAAATGCTGGCGTTTACCAAGCGATAGAGCCAGTCTGGGGCATCTCTCAGACATGGGAGTACCATTGTCTTTTTCGCCCAGGATGATTTTAAAAAGCATCTATCCATTTTTTAAGTTATAACATTTCAGTAATAACAGAACAAGTCAGATCTCTGGCAGTTTAACACATTCCACTTCTAAATTAATCTGTACACATTCACCTGCCCAGCGGAGAAAGCGATACCCATCTGTCCCTGCTCACGTCTCTCCCTGGCATCGATTCCCCTATAATTATATTCAGTATAATACAGTATCACATTTATTAAAACTCTGAGAGATTCCTGTTTTATTTTCGGGACGGTGGGAGAGAGATGTATAAAGATTTAATAGCTCCCTGTTATTAGAGAATAGTACTGTCTTTCAATACCATTTAGGGCTATTACAATACGAGCTGATAGAATTTATATTAATTCAGGATGTAATATTAGATTCTCGGTAGACACTCTGGGGGAAAAAAAAAGTATCCTGTACAGAAAAGGTTTGGGACACTTTTTTTTTTCCCTTTCTGAAGTGCAGATAAAAAGGTGACTTATCCCTCCGCAGCCTTAAACGTTTCGTCGTAGGTGAAATGTGTTTATAGTTGGGGATATATTGAAGATTTTTAAGCGTGTGTTAGTGATACGAATTATTAGTGTGTCTCAGGATATCTAACTGTAAATCACTCGACGTGTCAGCAGTTTTGGTTATGTATATCCTGAGAATAGAATTCAGTTCCTTTTTCTTTTTCAAGGGAATATTCTACTGTCCTGTTTCTTGATGACAGGAGATAAAGGGTGAGGCATTGGCGCCGAAGATCGAATGACAGCCAGAAGTAATTCTCCTACTTATCTGGGTAATGCTGTGTGTGAGAAAGCAGTTCATTGTGGGCTCCCTACCAACTTGACGTACTTTTCTATTAGAAGTCACATAGATAAACGGCTAATAGATTCAAATGGCACTACCTAACTTATAAATTAAGCTGAATTTAACAGAACCGCTCGTTCCAGAGACGCGTAATAATTCACAGCGGAATTACCTTAAGGTTCTCTCAAGATGAGGGTCTTATTGCTTTCAGTCAAGATCGTCTCCGAACAGTTTGTGCCGGATCCATAAAACAGTTGGTTGTGTATTTGTTTGTGAGTCGCTCGGCATGCCGCCGTCTAAATGCCCTTTATTGTATCTCTGTGTCATCGCTCCTACTTGTTTATCTGAGCTGCGGATCCGGGGAACAAGAATCGACTGGCACCTACTTTTCCATCTCATCTAATCGTCTCCCTTAACCATTCGGATGTTGGGGATCTTCACCTCAAACCAAAGTGTCATTCTTGCCGCACTGAAGGATCTTTAGAACGTTTTAATATACATCTGTAGCTTCCGTTTTTAAAATGTAAAAACAAGAAGGAAAATATATCTGTTATGTGCAAACGTAAATGGATCATTTAACATTAACACTTAAAGCTTTCAAATCATCCAGAGCGGTGACGGACAACAGGATAAACTTCAAGGGCCGCGTAGATGGCCCTCTTACCTTCGAAAGGGCCGCACATTAACCTTAATCTCAGTAATTAGTTAAAACAAATCATTTACTCAAAGAAATAGACACCTATCTGTAATAACATATCAGCAGGTGTTACATACTATAACAAACAAATCTCACTATAAGGGTGGAGAGAGCTGGGGGCCATAGGTTAACGCTCGGAGGAGCCCCTAGGGCCCCCTGCTGTTGCCAATCACTGATCCAAACATTTTCTAAACATCCTCACATAACTTATATTCCAAATTAGGGGGGGTTCAATCGTACATGACGTTGTGTCGGAGCCTTGGGTGACGAGGCTCCGCCAGATGTTACAGTACTAGAATGTTGCAGATTTTTGCCCCACCTCTATGAGCCATATTTTACTTACCCTAATACCTGGAAGTGTGCACGGGCGCACATCACGTGAGGCTCCGATGGGACTCTTTGTATGGACATATTTTCGTGTCCATACACAAAAATCCACCAAGAGTGTAGGGTGTGCAGTGCACACAGGACCACGAGTCATAGGGGCTCCCGTGACTTGTGGGCCCACCATGTACCCATGGGGGATGCCTTTGCCACCTGTTCACTTTGTACGTCACCATCTGGGCTCTGTGTGTGGAGGAAACCCACAAAAACATAGAAAGAGAACCTACAAACTACACACAGATGGTGCCCTGGTTGCAGTTGGACTCATGGTCCCAGTGTCAGAGGCAATAATGCCAACCACTGTGGCAGCTCCCACCCTTCTTGCTATTTTTATATCTACGCACTTGGATCAAGGAATTTCTGCTTGTAATGAGTTGCCTGCACCAGACTATGTAACCACCTTCCTCCCTCATCAATCGTTGCGCCTTCAGATTGTCCTGGTATAAGTATTGCCCCTGCGCCTATCCTCCTCTCATCCCTGCGCCTACCCTCCTCCCACCCCTGCGCCTATCCTCCCTCTTGCCCCTGCGCCTACCCTCCTCTCATCCCTGCGCCTACCCTCCTCCCGCCCCTGCGCCTATCATCCTCCCTCTCGCCCCTGCGCCTATCCTCCCTCTCGCCCCTGCGCCTATCCTCCTCCCGCCCCTGCGCCTATCCTCCTCCCGCCCCTGCGCCCATCCTCCTCCCACCCCTGCGCCTATCCTCCCTCTCGCCCCTGCGCCTATCCTCCCTCTCGCCCCTGCGCCTATCCTCCCTCTCGCCCCTGCACCTATCATTCTCCCGCCCCTGCACCTATCATCCTCCCGCCCCTGCGCCTATCATCCTCCCACCCCTGCGCCTATCCTCCTCTCGCCCCTGCGCCTATCCTCCTCTCGCCCCTGCGCCTATCCTGCTGCTAACACTGATTTTCTAACCTTACCCCCATTGTCACCTTGTCCTGACCTTAAACAGTTTACCATTTTCCTCCTGTGCCATTTGCCCTGACTTCTGACCTTCAGCCTTGTCCCATCTCTGTACGTGTTGTATTTCTGCAGCTCTCCTACTCTTGTGATACAGTACCCCGTCTTCATGAACAGGGACAGTGTTGCACATAAAAAAGTATTGCAGTTCTGCAAATGTTGTAAGTTTGTAAATGACCCTCAATTCATCACAATGGCCTTAGTGAGACCAGATAGGTCAGCTTGGAAAGTAATGCAACCACCGTAGGATAACCACTTGCAGTAATAACTTGTAAGTCTATACTTTAATCAGGTCCACGTGGGACACTTTAGTTTGGGGAATACAAATAGGTTTCACTATTTCCCTGCCAGTTGAGCTAGAAAACTTTCATGCAGAAGTTTGTGATCTTTAAACATCTTCTCCGAAACACTAATAAATACAAAACCATTTGAAATAGTTTCCCTACACGTTTAATCCTAACACTTTTAGAGAGTATTGTTTTCTAATCCCTTTCAAACCCTACCAAGAACTCGTGTGATTATTATTTGCTGTGCATTTTTTTTAATACAATTCTATTAGTCTCTAATTATATGCAGAGACCTGAATGTCCTTGAACACTCTATCATGAGTATGGAAGCAATACAACAATTTAAATTAAAAAAACCTGATATAATACACTCAAAGGCTTGAAGAGGGGGGAAACTATTTCATGTGCTTCCAAAACGCGTCGGGTTCGCCAATAATACATAAATTAGTGATCTAAACGTTGTGTGAAATGATACTGCCAGCTCACTGGTGAGGCATACGAGGAAGATTTGGATTTATTTAAATAAGATGTCTTGTTACTTTTTTTGTCCATGAACAGGAAGTTTGTCATGTAACAATCATCTGAATTGTTAACATTCCTCGTGGCCAATGTGTGAGGATAACATCAAGAAAAGAAAAGATAAAACAACATCTTCTATGCTGTGAAATGCATTTTGTGGCAGATTGATTTAGATAAACTGATGAGCTGACTTAACTGGCACAATAAGTGGAAATCTTTGTTCATAATATATATATATATATATATATATATATATATATATATATATATATATATATATATATATATATATATATATATATATATATATCTCCCCCTTGCACGCCCAAGTATCACTCATCCTAATACAAGTGCCTACGAGCCGGTCCTCACGCAAAAAAAACGCAGGATTTGGTCAGAGGAGAAGTTGGATACTAAACTAAAAGTTTTGCATAGAACTTTGAGCAGCGTTGATTCCCTAGAGCTTTCTAATTATATGTGGAACTACATGTCCCAGTATATATATATATATATATATATATATATATATATATATTTACACTTTACTTTACTAATATGGATTAATAAATTTCTTTATTAATATGGATGGGGCCTATTAATCCAAATTATTTCTGCGACAAGTGTAATTATTTTGTCCCGCTGCAATGCGACGAAAGCCCTCCAGTACATTAAGAGTGGCCAACCATTCTGAGGCCCCATTGAGCGGTAATGACAAGGTGACTGGCGAATGCACAGAACTGGAGGCCGGAGTGTGAGCTACAAGTACCACAACAATTGCATTTAAAAACAAAAAAAACAAAAGCTTTATTATATAAAAAATACAGCGCTAGATAACATAATAATTTATTGTGTTGAGCCCTATTCATGTCTAATAGATCTAAACTGAAAACATATACATTTATTAAATTAGTAAAGCTTGCTGCTTTCTATTGGTCAACGGGGTCACGCCCCCATCTGGCAGACATATTTGACTGGTTAATGTTTTGAAGCAGCCGCAAATAAGCCGGGACCTGTATTATAGAAACAGAGGAGTCCTGGGGTTATACGTGCTGTTTTCAGGGGTCCGCTAAGGGTAGTTTAGCTATAACTCTTCTGTGGGAGGGAGAGAGAGAGGGAGAGGGGAGAAGAGTATGAGGGAGGAGTGTACAAGGTAGCCTAGCTGTTTAAAAACACAAGACACACCTCTAGTGATGTGACCACGCCCCATCATGACGTGGCACATCATACCAGCCGTCCCTTACTATACCATACTTGCCAACTTCTTCTAGTTGGCGTCCGGGAGCTACCGGTGGGAAGTGGGCGTGCGAGCGGTGGGGACCCGAAAATTGCGTCATTTTGGACCCGCCACCGTGACGTAATGACGCAAACGTTTCATTTTGCAGCGGGAGGCGGAGCCAATTGCGATTCCCGGATAATCGCGGCAATTTGGACCGAATTCTGGGATTGCGGGAGACTGCCATACATTCCTGCCGGTCGTGAGTGCGTACACACTGCAGAATCGGAACAACATTGTTCCATCATTTATAGAGATTTTTAGTCCTTATATAAAATCAAAAGATACAATGTGCTTTGGTACTATAAAGCATGATCGTTGGAGCGTACACACTAATGTGATATCTGTAGTGTGTACCCAGCCTATCTCCGGTTTCAACCCATTGTCCATGTCATCACATACACCATAGGCAGCACTCAGGGTTGGTCATATCCATCTTCCTCTTTCATCTTGTGTCATTAAATTATTACCACTGAATGTCCCAAGTGAAGTGAATTGAATGTGTAGTGGGAGCAGAGAGGACAGGTCGGGAAGAAGGGGGTCTGCACCGTACTTCTAATCAGGAAATGCTTCGTACGGTGATAAGTCGTGGGCATGATGAGTGGCTGCTTGTTATGCCCCGGTGAGGTGCGTCATTAACTGCAAGAGCTTATTAATTTAGTGATCCCCTAATGGCACTAAGAGCTCCTTGTCCGGGACAGTCGCTGACTGTGCATGTAGACGACCTTCCTGCACTGAGAGATCTCTATGTATATAATGTACTGGGGAGACCCTGTAGAAAAGTGCAACAAACACGGAACGTGGACTTAAATGTGGACTAAAAACCTAACAACATATTGACAGAGACTATTTAAAGGATCACTAAACAAAAAATAAGGAGAATCTTCACCTCTCCCAAAATACTCGTCCCTCTGCCTGTTGTGCAGGGTTTACACCAAGAAGCCCCGCTGGTTAAGGGCTCTTTACTCTTCCTAACCTGGAAATCAGACGTAGCAAGTGAGATCTTACACAACAGACTGTGTGCAACAACGTCATGGGTCAAATATCAGCAGACACTGGGGGCTGCCACCTTCATTAACTCCTTTATAGTAACTGGGCACACTAGGAAGCTGCATACGGGCACCTCAACCACAGGAACGCTGTATCCAAACTAGCCAATCTTTGCATATTTTTCCTGCAATCCCACTCACTCAGTTCATTTTCATTTCTTCCAGTTTCTTGGAGTTTTTACAGATTATCCCATTTCACCTAACTTGTTTTCAGATTATATACTACTAGTAATATATACAAACATTGCTCAGTATTTAATCAAATACTTTTTAAACACCTTCATTACTTTCCCCCCTTCCTCTTTACCAATCCCCACATTCTTCACTTTAAATATTTAAAGGGGATAGAAACTTTAGGTTGCTTCGTAATATTTATAGCGAGAATTCGGCAGCAGCAGGACGCGTCTGACCAAAGAGTTCACGTGACCTCCCAGATTTAGAGGTGAGGTCATGTGATGCTGTCCTGACCTGGTATTTTGGCTGGTATGGTTGGAGGCGTAGACTTTGAGAGATGGGTTATTGTTGGAACAAGTTTGTCAAGAGTCACAGGGGCAAAGGCTGCTCAACTTGTTGGTGTTTCATGAGGTCTGTGGCAGAGGTGACGTTGGCGTGGAAGTTTGAGTCAACACATCATCAACCACGGGCAACTGTGAACGGAATTGTTTTTCAAGTGGTGCCTGAGACAATATTTTCCTCCACCATTAAATGATAGAATTTGTCTTAGAATTAAGGAGTTGCACATTTGTAGAATCGTTGCCATGGAAACTATTCTGATGGTTTGTGGCACCTCAATGCCCACTTACTTTATGTAGTCATCTGACCTCGCACCTACCTATCATTCCACATTATGGCTGACTTTAAGGATAAGTACATCTTGTGGACTTTCTTTTAGCAGTTCTATGGGCAACATTGGCCCGAAGAGGCTATTTTGTCATTATAACTGATATCCTACATCAAATTGTTTGCTAGATACACTTTCTAGAGGAGTGTATCCAACAATTACCATTCTGCTGCAGCTCCATTTTCAGTGGTGTTATGCACGCCAAGACCCAACCAGTGTATCACAAACCTGTTCCTTAAGGCCTACCAACCATCCACTTAACCTCTCATCTCTTCTGTTTCTCCCCTGGCCCCTTTTTTCTCTCCCCTTTGCTTCACTGGCTCCCTTCTGTGCCTGATTTGTTTACCCTCCCTTAGGATGTAAGCTTGTATGAGCAGGGCCCATCTTCCCTCCTGTCTCCAAACCTGTTCTTCCGCTCCGTCTCTACTGTATATGCCTGCCCGGAGTCCCTGAAGTACTGGTACTTTGTGTTTATTGTTCTGTACTGTTATACCCTGTATAGTCCACTGTTCGTACCGTGTACGGCGCTGCGGAAACCTTGTGGCGCCTTACAAATAAAAGATAATAATAATAATAATAATAACCTTAAAATAGTCATTAACTGTCCTCTATGGGCCGATTCAATACAGCTGGCCCATAGTTGACAGGAAAGCCATAAAAATGGAAAGTGGAAGATACACTCTCTAGCAGAGTGTATCTAGCTAATGGTTATAAGTAGAATATCGCTTATATTTGCAAAATAAACCCTTTGGAAGTCTGTTTTAACCTATTTTATGCAGCAAATGAACTTGGGGAGACTTATTCTTATTAGAGTTGAGCCCCCTCCCAAATCTAAGTCTGTACAAATATTTTCAGTTCCCCATTTTAAAAAATAAATACATTTCGGTGTATAAAACTGCACCTTCTAGCTGTATGTACTACTAAAAATACAATGGCCAGGGCAAAGGAAAACTGGAACCCAAATTAGTTAGAGCCCAAGTGAAGCCCACGTTTACTTCTCCCCCCACCCTCCGTTAGAGAAGATAACATTATATGTTATAATGTTCAGGACCTGACATGTTTTATGCAGAATTTTATTACACGTTTTTATATATCGTTGACAATAATCTGTTTCTTTTCCCCGCATTTCTACGCACATTCTTACTAAACGAGTCATGCTGCTATTAGATGTATCTATTGTAAAGTTGTACAATTGACATTATAATATACCATTATTTCCTCTCTGTAGATGTGAAGCGATACTGTTATTACGCACTCTCTAAATGAATATGTAGTTTAAACTAATAATAGAGCTGACTGTGGATTAAACATGCAGCCCACACCCGGACACCACTTACTACGGCTTCCATTATTCTCTGATTGATTTATTAGAAATTATTTAAACAAACATAAAAAATAATAGATATTATTGTGCTGCTCCTCTGCGAACTGTTATTCAGAAACAGGTTAAAATGCATTGGACCAAATGTTACTTTACATCGGTTCCTAAAGTAACGCAACAACAGAAATAGAAATGTAACATTTTTCAAGTCATTTTATATATGTGGATAATATATAGGTACCATACACACATGCATGAAAACCCCCAGTATTGGTACCTTCATCTAGAAATATATTGTTAGAGTTATAATCACTTTATAGTTCAATACTTGCTGTATTTTTGCTCTATATTACAATGGAAGTTTTGGCAAGTAAAGAGTTAAAGGAGAGCGATCTTCAAAACACAAATTGGCGTGTACAATTACATAGAATAAAATTTCACCGAAACTTTGCTTGAGCTGTTGTACCGACGCTCGTGCAGGTTTTTTGTCTGCCATTTTGGTTTTCATTAATAATATTTGCTGATAATTTGGATGTGTGTGGCCCAAACCAATTGTCCTAGGATTCCTAAAGGATTGATACGGGCAAAATATAACGTCTGCCAAAGAAGTCAGCCTTCTGCTGTGCAGGCATCGGCTGGAGAGTCTGCCTATACTGGCCAATTGACCAGATCTCCACTGCGGAATGCAAAGTATAATAATCAGTCCCGTGTTACATTGTATCTACGGCAAAGTCTCTGATAACTCCAACTGCTAAAGCTCATAATCTTATGGAATCCTATCGTTGCTTCACTTTCCAAAGTGGTGGAATCCCCAGAAATTCCTGGGGACGCCCAAGCATGACATTACCTTCTATACTGCCAAATAGAGCCACAATTGGATCATTTTGGTACATGTTAACTCCCAATGTAAAAGGTCCATATAACCACTGCGGCATATACAACATTCATATAGTATTACTTTACATGGATACCTGCACTAGGTATCTACAGGTCTGTCTGTTCTCTGCTTCTACCAAATGTCTTCATTGTATCATTACATATCTCAAATGTTTCCAGTTCTGACCATTTCAAAAAGCTTCATTTATACATTTGCAAACGTCTAAGGCGGCAGCTTGTAATCTCATAAGACTTTCACACTTCAGGAATTGTCCTAAAATATACTCCCCCACTGCCCCGTTATAAAGGGGTTCTTCCCCTGGGATATTACTCTGTCAGTGGGGACCCCTGGCGTATTGGGCTTCCGCCAAGGAGGATCAATGCTGCAGAGCATTCTGTGTGGCCCCTTTGGTGCAGAAGGGAGTTACAGCCTAAGGGCCCATTATACAGCTGCGCGGAGAGAAAATGGAATGTTTAAGTTCATGTCCTAAGTTTAATAAGTTCATCACTTATCCTTAAGCACTCGCCCAAGGATGACTCATTGTCTTCAGTCTTTACCAAGGAAATACGTCAAGATTAAAACCTTACTAGGAGAACCATTCTCCTACATTTTAAGCTAATTTCAGTTTATATCTCTCGCTGTCACAATTTTGAATCCCCAAAAATTTTACGGTCTTTTCCACCCCCCAAAAAAAGCCTGGCACCCTATGCTGAAGCCTATCCAGCCTATTGGATAATCATGCCCTGTTTGTATCAGGAGAGAGGATAATGTTGTTCTCAGGAGAGATTTGCTGCCCTTCAGAGTCGCCCCTGCCATGTGGCGTTGGGAGATCCCCAGCCTCTTCCTCCCCTGACGCTCTCAGTCACTCTCCGACTCCTCATACAGGGGCTGCAACGTGATGCTACCATATGAAGTTAATGTATGAGTGGCGCCGTGACATTGGGACCAGAGGAGGAAGGGGAAACAGGTCAACGAAGGGGATATATGCAGCAACATGGAAAATAAAGAGCGATTGATAACTCCACAGAGGTTCTGCAGCAGCTGCAGTTCTCCTTGGTCCTGCAGACCCATAATACAGAGGAAGTGTCATTACTATTACAGTCTGGGAAGTTTGTCATCCTACTAATAGACAGTGCCAGCCCATATTTCTTTCCATCTGTCCTGAGCATTTGCATTAGAACCTAAAGGAAAATGATACATTTGTGACCAAGACAACTTAATGCTACAATTACAATGTATCTTCTGCCTCCATCTCTGGGGAGGACATCTGTCATTTTTAAAGTGTGTGCTCCTGTATAACTTGTAACACAGGTGCACAGAAAGGTGTCACAACCTGCACTGTAAATTATAAAGGCTGTGATTTTAATGCCTGCTGCGAAACCATTACTTCTGCAAGACTTTAGCAAATGTACTTAGAAGACCTAAAACGATCTAATATTTTACAGTAGAAAAAGCCTCCAGTGCACAGAGAGTTGTTGTACAGCTCCTGACATTCCATATAGTCAAATAGGCAAAACCATAAAATGTTTCAGCCATAAACTTTAATTAGTCCACTGGTTCCAAAACTTACCCTGTTGCTTGGGAAGTTATCTCCGTTTTGAAAGTGGGTCAGTTCCTAGATATCTTTGTCCGTCTTCCCCTTGAGCTTCCTGATCTATCGTTCCCAGTGACTCCCACAATCAAACTTACCGAGTGGGTAGGATGCACAGGATTTCAGTAGAGATGCTCACTGACCCCCGTGAACTGGTTTTGGTTTTGGATCTGGATTAGCTTCATGTTTTGGCTTTGACAAAACCACCCTCGTGTGTTTTGGTTTTGGATTTTTTAGGAAAAAAAAAATCACATATTTTTGCTCTTTTTTTGTTCCTACATTATTATTAACCTTAATAACACTGATTTCAAGTCATTTGCAGTCAATTTTGACCACCTCACAGACCACAATATTATTTTCATGCACTTTCGGACAAATACTGCAGCGACCTGGCTGGATGGTAAGCGACAGAGCAATGACACAAACACACGGCAGTTCCTACCACATCTTGGACACATTGGCACACAGCAGTGGCAGAAAAGATAAATGAGGATCCGCCCTCCCTCCCACCCCCCTACTATGTTGGATCTTAAAAAGAAATTCAAAACTCGTGAGATCCGAGATCCGACGACATAACGATGACGTTTCGCCCTCGGAATCAAAAACGTGGCAAGAGTACCGAGCCGGCTCGGTACTCGATCCCCTAAGTTCGGGTGTGTTCAGTTCTCCAGGAACCGAGCCGGAGCATCTCTAGATTTAAGAGGCGTACAGCCCAATGTATATGGCATGTAGACTAGGAACTATCATAGTGGCAAACACAGGAATATAATGGGCACCATTCCACACTTACTTTTTGTAAATTGTAATATTCCATTTTTGACATATGAACAGTATAACTACTATACATACAGTATATAGTATCTTGAGTTTGGCCTTTGTACAATTGGCATTGGCAGTGGGCCGCCAACGGACCCCCAACTCACTGCATACAATCTTATCCGAACCTGCAGAGCTGACATCTAAGTCACGTGACCTCCTCTGCACTTTGCGACGTTCCTGGAAAAGGAGGTAGTGCCCTGTGATCTGACTCGTTCCTCTGTTCGGACCCTTTCAAAGCTTGAAATCCGCATGTGACGCCCTCTACCTCTATCACATTGCTCAACACTGGTCTACACACTACAAATGTAATATACAGATTTTAAATAGAGTCCCCAACAGCTGGTGGTCATACCGCGGGACTTCAGAATTTTCTTTTAATCTATCTTGCCCTGTTGTAGGCAATATTTCTTACCTTGCAGCGGAAAGGGATTAGCCACCGTAATCTCGATTAAACACTCCATTGTGCAGGCTACAGAGGTAATATAAAACTGTTGTGAGGAGGTGGGAGAGGAACAGCAGGAGCTACTATAGAGGCTGTAAACACCCAGAAGCCATGTTGCAATTGTTGTAGCCATAGGCTCTGCAGCAATGGAGCGTGCCTTGCAGAAGAGGGTGTCCTAGGGTAGGATGTAAGTGGATTATGTGATGCTCATGTCATCGTCGTTTATTTGTAACTCGCCACAAAACTCCACAGTGTCGCACAGTTAAACTTACAAATCGTGCAAAATATAAATTGCACATAAAAACAGAAGAAGTACAGACGATTGATGACGGAGGTGCAGACGTGAGACAAAGGGTTACAGAGGGCCCTGGTCCCAAGAGCTTACAGTCTTAGAGGGAAGGAGCTAGTGGGATTCAGAGTGGACATGGAGCTGGTAGAATCCTAGGACACACTTTTCAGCCCAGTAAACAACATTATTGCTGATAAACGGTGCAATAAGGTCGGGTGGGGGGGTTTCATCTTAACAGAGGCGCAATGCACAAGACTAGGTTTTATGTTTCTCTTAGAGTACATTTTTGCAAAGATATCTTAACATACAGTCAAGTCCATAAATATTGGGACACAATTCTCATATTTTGGGATCTAAACACCACCACAATGGATGTGAAATAAAACTAACAAGATATGCTTTAACTGCAGACTTTCAGCTGTAATTTGAGGGTATTTACATCCAAATCAGGTGAACAGTGTAGGAATTACAACGGTATCTATATGTGCCTCCCACTTTTTAAGGGCCCAAAAGTAATGGGACAATCGACTCAAAACCTATTTCATGGACATGTGTGGGCTCTGCCCTCATTATTTCATCATCAATTAAGCAGGTAAAAGCTCTGGAGTTGATTCTAGGTGTGACATTTGCATTTGGAATCTGTTGCTGTCGACTCTCAATATGCAATCCAAAGAGCTGTCACTATCAGTGAAGCAAGCTATCATTAGGCTGAAAAATCAAAACAAACCCATCAGAGAGATGAGAAAAAACATTAGGTGTGGCCAAATCAACTGTTTGGAACAAAAATAAAGAAAGAACGCACTGGAGAGATTAGCAACATCAAAAGCCCCGGAAGACTACGCAAAACAACTGTGGTGGATGACAGAAGAATATTTTCCCTGGTGAAGAAAAACCCCTTCACAACAGTTGGCCAAATCAAGAACACTCTCCAGAAGGTAGGTGTATATGTGTCAAAGTCAACAATCAAGAGAAGACTTCACAAGAGTGAATATAGCGGGTTCACCACAAGATGTAAACCATTTGTGAGCCACAAAAACAGGAAGACCAGAGTTTTGGCAAACAACATCTAAAAAAGCCATTACAGTTCTGAAACAACATCCTATGGACAGATGAGACAAAGATCAACTTGTACCAGAGTGATGGGAAGAGAAGAGTATGGAGAAGGAAAGGAACTGCTCATGATCCAAAACATACCACCTCATCAGTGAAGCATGGTGGTGGTAGTGTCATGGCGTGGGCATGTATGGCTGCCAATGGAACTGGTTTCCTTGTATTTATTGATGATGTGACTGCTGACAAAAGCAGCAGGATGAATTCTGAAGTGTTTCGTGCAATATTATCTGTTCATATTCAGTCAAATCCTTCAGAACTCACTGGACGGCGCTTCACAGTGCAGATGGACAATGACCCGAAGCATACTGCAAAAGCAACCAAAGAGTTATTTAAGGCTAACAAGTGGAATGTTATGCAATGGCCAAGTCAATCACCTGACCTGAATCTGACTGAGCTGCATTTCACTTGATGAAGACAAAACTGAAGGGAGAATGCCCCAAGAACAAGCAAGAACTGAAGACATTTGCAGTAGAGGCCTGGCAGAGCATCACCAGGGATGAAACCCAGCGTCTGGTGACGTCTATGCCTTCCAGATTTCAGGCTGTAATTGCCTGCAAAGGATTTGCAACAAAGTATTAAAAAGTGAAAGTTTGAAGTAGGATTGTTTAGTTTGTCCCATTACTTTTGGTCCCTTACAATGGTTTCTATATGTGCCTCCCACTTTTTAATCCCTACACTGTTCACCTGATTTGGATGTAACTTCCCTCAAATTAAAGCTGAAAGACTGCAGTTGAAGCACATCTTGTTTGTTTCATTTCAAATCCATTGTGATGGTGTATAGAGCCCAAAATATGAGAATTGTGTCAATGTCCCAATATTTATGGACTTGACTATAGATAGATGCACTTGTTTCAAAGACACACATATACACTAAAACACTCCTGTTTAACTATATAATGTATATTGCGTCTCGTAGTAATTCAGTGAATGAGAGACCCTTTCAGGAGCCAGTTATAGCTGTAACTATATATAGAATAGGCCCAAAAGAAGGAAAAATTAAGGGCAGGGGTATTTTTAAAGGAAATGAAGCAGCACGGTTACTCATTTAGAGGTCACCTGTGCCCCCTTTCTGATGCACGGGGAATAGTTTGCGTCCCCATGCAGAGGGAGCCCCAGCTGCTGGCTCCGCAGTATCATCAGTCAACCGGAGTCATCACAGCGAACGTGCACACAGAGATCTCTGCCTCCAATATAGTGATCGACAGCTCGATAGCCCAGAAGACACAGGTGCATCCTTATCAAATTCACTTTAATCCACTTTGTCACTAAGCACAAGGCTGGAGCGGAATTTCAGAAATCCGCCAGCAGCCTCGCACTGTAAGATATTTAATGTGATAAGCACCCGAACATTATTCTTTGTACATAGCTGTCGTACAAAGAGACCTGTGTGTTTAATCCTCTGCTCTGTCAGCCGGAATCATACAGCGAACGCCATATACCGTAGGGTAGGGTATCAGGGTAAATACCTGGTGGTCGCTCTAGTAATAGAATCTTTATTGTACATTAACTATTTCATATAGTTACATCAGATTGCCTACAGTCTTCTGCTTAAACAAGGAGTTCCCTGCAAACTTAAAATTGACTACATGGATTCTGTTATGATGGATTTAAAGAGCCACCTAATCTAGAAGACTAATATAATCTCTTGGTACACTTTCCACGTCCTCACCTCAGAGCATGAGGAAACCCCCCCCCCCCCCCCCCCCCGTTATAAACCTTTTACAGCATATTCACCACGGGAGCTCTTAGCGGAACTAGTGTAGTGTCGTCATTTATTTTTTGAAATCCAGTATTTGTACTTCAAGATGCCGGCAGCGCCAGCCTGAACCTAGCCGAGACATCAAAGAAAATGGTGTAGAGGCGTCTTTACTGCAAATAAAGTATTTTAAAAAACAGGTGTCTGTTTTATTTACATTTTTCCCTGGCGCACTACAGATCCCAGCAGGCCCTGGGTGCCAGTGCATGCTAGCACTTGTGGCAGCCAAGGGTATGTTGGAGTCTGTAGTACTCAGTGAATAGTAGTCTGGGCATGCTGGAACATGTAGTGCATCAGGGACAAATTTTTTATTTATATCTATTTTTAACATTATAATCTCCCACCTACCTCTCCTGGGGTGTGGAAATAGACTTAGTGCTATTCATTACAGAGCTGTTTAATCCAAAAGGGGGGCGGGGGGGCGCATTCTTTTTGCAGGTCCGATATTCTAGGGAATTCATCCCCATGCTCACCAGTATAGGGTTGGCTGTCACGGTGCCAGCTTGGCATAGCCTAGAGCTGTTGGCAGTTCTGGGAGAACCTCATGTTTTACGTCCCCCTGATTTCGCCAGTGCCAGCCTTGCATGGCGCTAGAGCTGACCCTTGTCCATTAAAGAGAGGCCTGCTGACTTTTTACTCAAATACAGTTAACAATAACAATATTGTATCAATACTGGATCCACAGTAAATCCTGGTTACAGAGACTGAAATTGCTGAAGGCTCATCATCATCATCACCATTTATCACCACTGATTCCGCAGCGCTGTACAGAGAACTCACTCACATCAGTCCCTGCCCCATTGGAGCTTACAGTCTAAATTCCCTAAAATACATACAGACAGACAGACAGAGAGCGAGAGAGCGAGAGAGAGAGACAAGGGTCAATTTTGATAGCAGCTAATTAACCTACCAGTATGTTTTTGGAGTGTGGGAGGAAACCGGAGCACCCGGAGGAAACCCACACAAACACGGGGAGAACATACAAACTCCACACAGATAAAGCCATGGTTGGGAATTGAACTCATGACCCCAGTGCTGTGAGGCAGAAGTGCTAACCACTGAGCCACCGTTCTGCCCATACCAGATGCCTTATTTTTCTAGACTAAAATTGTCCCCAAATACAGTATACAGACAAAATCACCAAAGCACAACAGGGGGGAAAAAAAGAGGTGTTTTTACAGTTTTTATGCTATTTTGACTTGACGGGAACATTATTGATTTAAAACCTCCCCCCACAGAATTATCTACAAACACACATTGAAGTAAGACATATCAAACTGCAAAAAAAATAATAATAATAATTACACACTCTCAGCGACGATGTAAGGGTTAACCGCCGATGGTATCCAAAATATCCCCCCATGTAATTAAAACGGAGGAATTTCCATCATTAGACGCCGTGAATGGTTATATTAGCATTTATATAAAATTTCATACGCCTGTGTAAAAACCTCATATTGTAAAACAAAAGGTCTGATTCATAAAGGATTTTACACGAGAATCCAAGGGCATTAAAAGGCAGAAGGAATTACAGGCGAGAGCCTCCTTGTTAAAAATCAATCTATCAATCAATAGACTTTATTGTACTTAGCTTCTGCTATAAGATTATTCACAACACGGTGTATCCAGCAAAAATATGTTCTTCAGCCAAACAATATTCTGTCGCCTTATACACAGGTCTGTGTACAGGGGTATTATGGTGCTCTGAAAGGGTCAAATGTGCGAGTTTAAAGGGGAATATTTATAAATGTACAGCGCTGCAGAAATAGTGGCGCTATATAAATAAATAGATGATGAAATGTGTCCCCAATCCCGGTGATAAATAGGATTTTTGTCATTGGCGCTAAATAGTCTCTTATCACTGGCATTTGTCCAAAAAAATAATCGCCATAACGGGGCTAGAGCGGTAAAAGATAACCTTCCTCTTCCTCAGGCAGTTTCCTTAGTTGGATTTTGGCTTCCAACCCCCCGCCCCAAAAAATGATTTATGTCAAATAAAGAGTTTTAAACAATACCGCCTTCACTCCAACGTTCCACGACGTTTTCTCTTTGTAGCTGGAGAATACAGATTGGATGCTCAAATTTGGCTATGGGGCCAACATAGCAAGTTCCGCCCTTCTCCTACAGCCTATTATGGGCAACACAGAACCACCACTTAAATCTCTATTTAAAACTCCAATTCTACTTTGATCTATGTGACCCTTGAAAGAATTCGCCAAATACTTATATTCAGGATGATAACCTTAAAATGAATATGTGCCGTCATTATTACTGTCAAAATAGACACGTTCCTTCCTCGATTTTATTACATACAAATGGCCAGTTCCAATTTAGGAAAAGCTACGTTGCAATCTATGGTAGTGGGATTTTACAACAAAAGGTAACTCTGCAAATTTAATTTTCAATTCATGTCCCCCATTTTATCATATTATACTTTGCTCATTATACTCAATGACCTTTCTTCTGACCTCAGTAGGAAAAATATATATCAAAGAAGTTTCAGACCTTCTCCTTCAACCTCCCCGTGAGCTGGAGTATTCGACCGCCACCTATCAGTTCAGTTTGATAAAGATGTTAGTCTGAGCTCTCACTAGCCCCTTCCTTCTTTACCCAACAGTGATCGTTGACAAGTAGATTTCTACTTTGTTGCAACAATGTTGCTCTAGTATGCAAAACATTTATCACTTACTGCTGCAGAGAAGCTGGTTAATGTAAATGTTGACTATGAACTACACACTACACCACATCAGATAAATAAATAAAGTTATTTGCAATATATATATATCTTTTGATCAAAATATGAACTAATACCTCATGTTTTCATTTTGGTAGGCACACACAGATATGCAGTTTAAAGGATAAGCACTGACAACTGTCTTTTTGTTTTGTATACATATATGGGCATCTATATTACCATGCAGCTGGTACCACATACAATATGGGATATACCGAGCGCGGGCTTATTGCCAAGCAGCTGGTACCATATACAATGTGGGATATACCGAGCGCGGGCTTATTGTCAAGCAGCTGACAACTGTCTTTTTGTTTTGTATACATATATGGGCATCTATATTACCATGCAGCTGGTACCACATACAATATGGGATATACCGAGCGCGGGCTTATTGCCAAGCAGCTGGTACCATATACAATGTGGGATATACCGAGCGCGGGCTTATTTTTCTCTGGTTTTGTTTTAAAATATTGCCTTTTTGTCATACTTGCCAACTCTCCCGGAATGTCCGGGAGACTCCCGCATTTTGAGAGAGTCTCCCGGACTCCCGGGCGAGTGTGGCAAAATCCCGGATCTGCCCACTTCCTAGTGAAGTGGGCAGAATTAGGTCACAAACGCCGCGATTCCTGGTGAATCGCGGTGTTTGGCCCCGCCCCCTCTGTCAAATGACGCATTTTGCGTCATGACGTCATGGGGGCGGGTCCAAAATGACACGGATTTTGGAGGCCCGCCCCCCCATGACGCCCACCTCCCCCGCAGGCTCCCGGATACCAACATTGTAAAGTTGGTAAGTATGCTTTTTGTCATAGCAGCTGTCCATTAAGCCTATTTAAGGCACATTTGGGTGTGGCTCACAAGCCAGCCCTTGCTAGATGTAAACCCCTATACCTGGGAGGTGAGTGCATCTGATTTGAACTGCATTTTAATGGTGTTTAAAGCATATAGGTCAGTGTAGGACCTGCATATAATGAGGTGCCCTTGACGCTGGGATGCAGGCTTAAATCTTTTGATCAAAATATGAACCAATACCTCATGTTTTCATTTTGGTAGGCACACACAGATATGCAGTTTAAAGGATAAGCGCTGACAACTGTCTTTTTGTTTTATATAAAAAAAAAATATATATATATATATATATATATATACACACACACACACACACACACACACACACACACATATCAAAAGAACAAGTGTACAGCTTTAAAAATGCTTGTCAGCAACAGCGTCTGACAACGTGCAAAATGCGCACGGGTTCATGATCGGAGACAATCTTGTCTTTAACTTCTTTCCCTAAACGCGAGAGCCCATTTCATAAACAGGTCTCATCCGAGACCTACAAGCAAACGCATCTGACTTATAGATAATTTTTTTCTCCTTTATTGGCTTAATACTCCTCCTAACTAGATATTGCAGATTGACTGCCAGCTGCTCGCGTTCGACTGAGCATTTTGCATGAAGAGACAGGAGGAGGAAGAGAGAGGAGGAGAAGGGAAAAAAATGAGCATATCTTATTGTACCTGAAACAGTCTATGATATGTACTAAATATTATGACTATTCTGAGCCCTACAATAATTGATTCACCCACACAGCTATTTAGTCTCCTGAGCTGTTCGTTTTACAAATTCTATAATCTTTTAGAAATTCTTTCAGTGGAGAAGATTGTTGCCTGGCCTCAAATTCATTATGGTGATTGAAACTTCTTCAATAGAGAAGCATTTAAAGAGAGCACCATCCCTGTGTCTCACTCACAGTAAAAGCACATAGGTTAAAAGCTTGTCTGGTGGCATAATTCAGCTCTTGCTGCCAAACAATCACATCTTATTTTGACCTTCATATGATACAAAAAGACGAGAGTGGGAAGATAGATTTTTTTTTTTCTTAACTGCAGTAATAATTTTTTCTCTTTACTTGGTATCAGGAGCTCAGTGAATTCCTAATTAAATAGCCAATTAATAATGTAGACTAAAAGAAAAAAAAAAAAAAGCAATTTTTTTTTTTGTTTCAAAGACAAAATTATAATTAGAGCAGGGAAAGCCTGCCTGTCTTTGTATTGGGGTGTTATAGAGGAGATATTTAAATAACTTGCAATACCTCGGCCATCAATCATTGTTACGGCCTAAAAAACATTGTGGGCTAAATTAGCTTTTGTTGGTGTAAATTGAGGAGTCAGATGGTTTAAGTGACAAAAAAATCGTAGCGAGTGCAGGTTTTGTAGCCGGCCGCCTGCTACGAAGAGGAGATGGAAATTCGCCGTTGTCAGGTCCGTTTGATTAGGAACGGTTTCATGGATTCATACATAGAAGTCATGTTTTAAATTAATGTCTACGTGCTTTGTGCTGAAACATGAGACACAGTAAGGATAGTTTATTTACTGCAACATAGGCAGAGGGGCAGCGTATATACTTTTACGCAACTGCGCCAATTTAACCAATGGGTACATTACTCTTAAGAAGTGATAAGTGCAGAAGGGGGGGGGGAACCATTTAATTGCAGGGAAGCTCAGATGTATAGTTAGTTACATGCTGGTCAAAGTAAAACGTCACTTAAGTTCTTGTGACTACTATCATTTTTGACCACCTCTTTAAGGAAATAAAATTGAAAATCGATAATAAATAAATACAGCTTGCTCAATCCACATTCCCATCTAAATTCATGTCATGGTTCATTTTCATACTTTTCCATACCTCCCAACTGTCCCGATTTTGGTAGGCCATTTCAATTTGGGGACCGCAAAATGGGTGTGGTTTAATTGACAAGTGGGTGGAGTTTTGGCCATCAATATGTCATTTGCAGGCTGAGATTGGTGGGAACGGGGGAGGGGTTTGCTTTATCCCCATTTCCCCATATTCTAATTTCTGGATTCTAAATGTTGAGAGCTATGATTTGTATTGCAGTGGATCCCATGCTCGGTTCTCATGGCGGCCCCCTACCAATCCAAGTTTTAAGGATATCCATGCTTGAGCACAGGTGGTTGAAGCAAAATAATTGAGGCACTAATTAAGCCACCGGTACTAAAGCAAGAATATCCTTAAAACCTGGAGCGTTGTGGGCTTGAGGACCAGAATTGGCACACACTGCTTTAATGTTTTATTACTTTATTAGTAGATTTGCACTATAAATGCACTTTACTGTATAAACTGTGTCTGATGGGAGGAACAGGAGTTCCATTTATTGTATATGACCCCCACCTCTGGGGACTTGTAAAAATCAGGTTGTATGACAGGGAACAATAGTGCAATAATAGGAATCTGGCATTTGTCCATCATAATACTTTAACATGTAAAACCTATTACAAAAGTGAAGTCGAGAAATATCCAGCTCACTCAAGGATCCAAGATACAAATAAAATGTGTTTATTATCAAAGCAGGGCAATTTCCAAACAAACAGGGACTAGTCCCCTCTGTTCCTCTAACATGTTTCATGTCTAACTAATATCACGATATGACAGAGGACTGGTGGAACCCTTTGTCCATTTTGAATAATTTGGATGTTATTATTTGTCACGATCCAGCACTCACCTGAGTCTGCGTGAAGTGTGTGTGACAAAGGGTTAATTAAAAACAACCACCTTGTCTGTTTAAAAATGATAAAAAAGTCTCCCCATCTGTCCCACACACTAAGTTTGCCTTACCAATTATGCCCCCAGGGTTTTTTTGAAGCCTTCATTTCTCCCTTTAAACTAATCTATCACAATTTACTTTCATCAGAATTATCATAAACCAAATGGTCTCCCCTGAACCAGAGAGTTATCATAAACCAAATGATCTCCTCTATTTCAACTATGTAGCATTCCAAAACCAAGCCAAGTATAATGCATGATCTTTGTAAAGGTAATTTAATATAGAAAATAAATCCACGATGCTTAAGATGAAAACAGTTAACAAAATGACATACAAAGTTAGAATTTAATAGTATCTGGTAAAATAAAAAGGAACAAACAACAGAAAATGGTAAACTCACAAATATGAAATGGACTCCCAAAAATAAACAAATCTGTTAGATTTACAGGACATTTTAAACACGCTGCAGGTACCCCCTTCCTGTTATGTCAGACCTAGAAAGTCTGTGTAAATGCAAATTAGTTTTATACAACTTCTTTTTAAACACCTTTCAAGTCAGAGTTTATTTACACTGGCATAACTTCTCTCCAGAATGTCTTACAAAGATGATATTACCTATACACAATAGGTCATAAGTTTCCCTTCATGTACATACCAAACATGACTCCTGTAAGTATGATATTTGAGAAAATATGACATTTCCTGTTTCCTTATTCCCCTTCATTCAAACTTATCCAGCTGCTCAGTCGCCCAGTTGAGATGTCATGAGATATCACAGAATCAACAAGAATGTGAGGGGTTGGTTTGTGGATATTATTGAAATTGATATAACCTTAGAGATATTTCAACGGCTTTAGCTTTTTCGACCCATTCCATAAATTGGCATTGGGTACTCATCTGTCACTACTTGTCGACAAGAAGTCTTTATCCTTAAATACCTCATGGGTAGAACAGAAGATTCCAAAAACCAAATCAAAGCAATAAAGCAATATAGATTCTCCCTACTTGGTTTTAACCCTTGACTGGGCACAAAGTCTATCTCAGCCACACCAAGCTAATACTATGAATTAATTCTCAAACACATATTTGAAGTTATCTTGCATATGACATGATTTTATCTGGGATTTTTTTCTACAATCTTTGCTACAAGGAGCCAGGAATAAGTTTCATCATTGCGGTAACAAGAAACACCAGATCAGCGCAAAGCGGCCAAGAACTGTAACACAAGCCTGACGCGATGTAGAAAATTTTGTACGATTGACAATTTGACAAATGTCCAACAGTGCTGATGCAAACAAGAAAAGCAAAATAAATAAATAATACAACAAGCATCATTTTACACACACGGTATGGTAATACACATATGGGATATTTGATCTGGAAAGTTCATAAATCCAGAAAGATATAGTGAATTACCACTGCTCACTGATAGCATTATTTACATACAATTGATTATCAATTGTTTTTTCCTCCACTCCCTGTGGCGAGGTGAATGCACAAGGCAGTGTGTTCAAAGACTGGGATCATTTCTGAACACGATTTAATATATTTTAGGCATGGTGCTCAAAACTACAGACATAACCCTTATCCAGAAAACCTTAAGTCACAACCCGTACCCTGCACACAGGCTGAAATATCACCAAATATCTGTTGTGAATCAGTTAAAGAAAATGTCCACCATCAACAGTGGTTACCAGCCAGGCCAAAACAACTTCTCAAATACAATGTTATGAAAGATACTTACATTCTAATAAATTATGGAGTTTTTCTTGTTCTCTCCCCTGTACGCTCACCCACCCAAGTCTCCCCACCGACAACCGTCTCCACGTTATCAACACGCCCATTTATTTACTGTATTGAAATAGTTAGCCGAAACAGCCAGTTGCAATAGACTAAGCAAAAGAGGGGGCGCAGATATAACATTTATGAAACGACAGCTGAGATGAAAGGGGAGTACAGATCAGGGGAGCAACCAGATATTTGTGGGTCCGATAGCAGGATAATGTATGGGCCCCCTGTACCGCTGTACTGGACCACCCCCAGCTGCACCCCATGTTACTATGGTAGTTAGAGCGGATTGAGAAAATATTTTGGCTGGGTTGAAAAAGCCCTTTTAACTTGCTATAGAATATGGCATCATCCCCAACCACCTGCCCCTTACTTACATGTTTACAGGAGAGAATTAGTGAAAGGTCGCGGGGGTTACTAAAGCGTGATGACTAATTTAAATAGAAATATTTAATGCGGACATCAGATAAGATGGCTTGTCCATAGTGCGGCCATTTTGTTTATAAAAGGGGAACTCCGTCTTTAGAGATTGACCAGGCAGACTGTTGTTGGATTTCGGTGCCCTTGGATGTAACAACAGATAAGCTCAATTGTATCTCTACAGCAACTCTGCTGTTGCATCTAAGGGCGACCCCCTGGACAATAGAATTCTATGAATACAGAGTTTCCCTTTAAAGGTTATTGGTCAAATAGACATTTGTGTTTAAATTCCTCTACTGTTTATTTCTCTCCATTTACATCTACTGGAGATTTATTTACCACTCCCGAGCTCGCGAAAGTGTTATGAAATGACATATTCTGGAAAATACTTATGTTGTGAATATTTTTGTAATCTTTAGTTCACTAGTATATAATTCATTCAGCTGCATGAAATCAGCTCTAGCACAGAGGAGAGAATGATCCCTTAAAAGCGAAGTGGCAGCCGCTTATTAGCAAGACGTGCGCAGACAGAAATAAGGTCATATTGTGGTTGTTTTTGCAATAGTGTATTTTCTAATGTGAGTTGCCTTGGTTAGCAAATCAATGCTACTGCCTACTGCTTCTTAGTAAAATATTAGATTATTGATTTGAATTCCTCGCCGTTTAATGGTTATTCAGAAGTAGCTGCCTTCAAACTATTCCCAATCTTTGATTAAAATAAATGGCATATCCCAGAGTATTTTACTGCAGTGCTGTTTAAGCCAGCATGGAGACAGAAATAAGATTGTCTATACGGCGGGGTTGGTGGACCATATTGTGCGGGTGTAAGTACGTCGATATGGATAATGCTGGTAGACAGAGGATTGTGGTTTATAATATAACATCGGGTCTTTGTTACATTGTGCATTAAGCAAGTGCTTGATGGTGGGATCTCAGATGTAAAAAAAAAAACCAAACATTCTAATGTTGCAATTAAAGGGCTTCCTATTTAATTGGATATTAAATTTTCGGCTGTTATCCCAACTTTGCTGCCTATAACCCTTATCCCACCCTACTTGTCCTCTTATGACCTGCACTCTGCCCAGTCGCAGACATTACCACTTGGAAAATAACAGCAGGACCACCAACACACAGAGTTCCCTCCAGGGTTGAAACGCCCACTTCTGTTGTCCCCAATCTCTCACTGCAGGGGCAAGCGGAGTGACGGACACGGTGAGAGGAGGGAGAGAATATTATACTGACAATACCCACTCTACAGTAAATGCTGGAGGGAGCGCAGGAAGCTCCTGTCACCACTAGGGGAGGTAGAGAGAGGCATGTTGGGGGCCAGGAGGCCAGATGGTTCTCACCTTGCCCTGGTTCCCTCTTGCCCCATGTGGCAACTAACCTCAGCTCTCCGGACCCCCTGTGACATGGAAAATATCATATTTTATGCAGCACACAATCTATACCATAACTACATAATAACCTACAATAATATCCACTATCAAACATGCTATAAGGGCCGACTTAAAGGGGAATTTTAATGACCGGTATAAGCCTCTGCACCACACAAAATAGCCCACGGCTGCCTGAACAGTGTATTCAGTGTAAACATCATGAATGTGTACAGTTCTAAGACCATGGTGCAAGTCTCCCGTCCATTTACCAGTTGCCTATTTCTTGCTGCTCTCCCGTACCCCCCAACTGTCCTGATTTCGGTTGGACAGTGACAATTCGCATACCTTCAATAAAAAGTGCCCATAGTTCCATGGAAAGTGGGTGGCGATTATTTTGTCCCAATTTTGCCTTCAGAAATGTTGAGAGGTATACACCGTTACCAATATTACATTATTATCCCACAATAGCAACTTACAGAGTTACATATAGTTACATAGTTGAAGAGGTTGAAAAAAAGACACCAGTCCATCAAGTTCAATCTATTTTGGATCTCCTGAGATCCCTTACTTATATTTGAAATTGATACAGATTAAGCAACTGCCAATCTGTTTCAATTGGGAAAAATCCCTCCAGACCTAATATTGCAGTCCTACTTTTCTCTGTATCCACTACTGTCCTGATATACGGTCGTATCCCTGGATACACTTTTCTGCTAAAAATTTGACTAACCCTTTCTTGAACATATCTATTAAAACTGCCACCACAACCTTCCCTAGCAGTGAAGTCCATATCTTGACTGCCCTTACTGTAAAGAACCCCTTCCTTTGCTGGTTGTGACACTTCCTCTCCTCTAACCTTAGGTGGTGACCGCGTGACTTGTGTAAAGTCTTTGGGGTAAAACGTTTCCATGAAAAGTTGTCTATATTGACCCTTAATGTATTTGCACATAGTAATCATATCCCTTCTTAGACGCCTCTTTTCTAAAGTAAACATGCCTAAACTGGCTAACCTTTCCTCACAACTTAATGACTTCATACCCTTTATCAATTTTGTCGTCCTTCTCTGAACCCTTTCTAGTTCCAAATTATCTTTTTTATAGAGTGGTGCCCAGAACTGTACTGCTTATTCAAGATGAGGTCTTATCAACGATTTATACAGTGGCAAAATTACACTGTCTTCTCTTACATCTATGCCCCTTTTTATGCATGCCAATACTTTTTTGGCCTTTGCAGCTGCTGCTTGACATTGAGCACTATTGATAAGTCTACTGTCTACGAGCACTCCCAAATCCTTTCCATTATAAATTCCCCTAAATGAATCCCATTTCATTTATAGATTGCGTGCTTGTTTTTGATCCCCAAATGCATAACCTTACATTTATATATGTTAAACCTCATATTCCATGTGGCCTTCCAATCCTCCAGTTTATTTAAGTCCCTCTGTAGAGAAACTTGATTTGGACTGGACTGATTTTCTGCTGCTGCATATAAATAATCCATCCATGAACATTGTTTCAACAGATTTTCCAGTCTGAAGAAAAATCCGGGCACCCATTGTCAAGTGATGTTCCAAATAAACTAGAGTGGGCTTCTACAGCCCCCCTCCCTTCCCTAGATCTGGTTCATTCATTACAATAGACTTGGCGATCAGCCAGACCTTATTATTACTTTCACTTTAAAGCTGAGTTAATCCCTAACACTGCAGACAAACTGATGAGTTACAAAATGCTGTATCTTAACTAGAAGACGGCAGCAAGAATAATACAAATGTTATTTTTAAAATTATTCAATTATTATATAGAGTTGTTTACTTTTTCTTGTGGAACTTAATTAATCTGTGTTTGTCCCCAAAAATATGTTCTACGCTATGAAATCCCAGGTCCAGCACGAACTGAATGATATCTAGTCTCCGCGTTTGCTGCTTATGCACAAAACTCTGCACCTGCTTTCCATTTTCATTAAGGTTTGATCCATTCATTCATTCATTCATTCCTGGTCGCCATTCTTCACCTTAAAAGCAATTTGAAGTTATTTTTTTGGAGCAGTCTATTAGCTTTGGAGACCACAGAGAAAGAGAGAGGTCCTGGGGGATGCTCACCGAGCCACTATCAGACTTTAGGATCCGGGAAAATCAATAGAAATTCTCAGTTTTATTATTTGCATCGCCTATAAAAGTCTCTGCTAAATACAAGACTCTCTGTAAGCCAGGAAACTAAGCACAGTTACACAGAGCCAGGAGTATCAGTTGTGTTTTAAAGAAGATAAAATGTAGAGTAATTCTGGAGGTTTGAAGACGGGTACATTAAAGGGTGAATCTGAACATATTAAGGCTCTTTGTGAAGTTGGAAAACCACACTGTATAAATAATGTTTTGTGACTTCATCGTTCTAAGGATAAGCACATGACTCAAAGACCACCCTCAGGGGGGTACAGGGAGTGCTGCAGTATGGGGCCCCGCCAGCCCTGGGTCCAAACAAATGTATTAGGGGAGGGGGCATCCGCAGTGAATTATGGGAGGTAGTGGGTGCCATTTTTAGGCAGCAGCTGCTCCTGAGAAGTGAGAGGTGGTTGGGGTAGAGACCTCTGCGTGTAAATAAGGATGCGGTAGTGGCCCCCTTGTTGTCAGCATGTCTGCCTCCACTCCCAAGATGTCGGGGCCCCAACGCTGCCACCATTTGCTCCAATCCCAGCCCCCCAGGGGCTTGGCTCCTGGAGAGAACCACGACAAAGCAGATAGACTCCTTGCAGTATCGCTGACGTCATGTAATTAATAACGTCACAGCGCTGTCAATAGAGAGGAGCCGAAAGGAGACAGTAAGAAGAGACAGAGAGGTAAGTAAACTACTGCAGGGGTTAGATGGGACCGGGGATGGGGGGTGACTGTAGAGAATCGGGGGGAGGCAAATGTTGGCTAGAGAATGATTTGAAATGAGGGTGGGGTGAAAGAAGGAAGGAGGGGGGCCCTGCCTGTTACATTTGAACATGGCCCCTTAATTTCTGGTGCCAGCCCTGCATGGCTTAACAGGTGTAGATCAATGGTTGCCAAAGTCCACATTTAGGGCCCGATTCATTAAAGCACACAACAAAAATGTAATGTGTGCTTTTTTTAAAAAAGAAACACACATGAAACGTGTATACGCACATCCGTGTTCAACAAGGAGCGGATGTTAAGATACGTCAGGTGATGAATACGGGTCTAGGTCCGCTCTGCTCTAACAGACAATACACCGCAGGATACGTCCAATACATATGTGGGATATAAAGTCACAAAAGAACATACTGAAAAAAAAAAAAAATCAATAAAAAAGGTCACCTGTTAATAATTGATTAAAAAAAAACATTAATAAAAAGTAGTTATTTCCCATGAAAAACATTTATTAGGATGAAATTAATGTCTATTGTACATAAAATAAAAAATTACAGTTGTTCCTGATTGCAAACACATGTTCTAGCTGCATATACGACCATCATCACTGGTAATCGGCACTTAGACCAGACCTGTAGCTGGAGGAAGAGATACCGCTGAAAAACACGTACCTGAGAGATACCCGGAGCTTGAATTGGACGCTGCCGCGTGACCACAAGTTTGGCCCTTGCTGTACATTGCCCAGTCCCCTCCACGTTCCCTCTTTGAAATCGTAAGCTGTCATAAATGTCCTTTGCGCTCGAAGGTGAATCAGACACTGCTGCGTTCTGCGACTTATGGTCTGGTTCCGGGCATTGCAGAGTAATTCTGCGCATTGCACACAATAAAATCACCAGCAACGCTCCTAAATCAATCAGACCCTTAATGGAGAATGCACAGGATAGTGGGGAGTTGCAGATCCACTTTGCTTCCCGTAAAAAAGGACTTGATCCTTACACATGCTACTTGGAAGTGACGGAAATTACGATGGCTTTTGCCCCTTGCAGCCGCCCTTAATGTGGGAAAGCAATTTTTTATGTGCACAAACCTCAAAGCATAAATATGTACAAACGTGACACACTAAAGAGAGGTCCGATGTTATCTTGGTTGTGCAGATGATGTGATATATTTGGATTTTACAAAAGCGTTCTACTAGATGAGAGCATTAGGTGTAGTGGGACGTACATGGGTGGAGAACTGGCTGAAGGATAGTAGACATGCCGGGGAATTTCAAACCAGTTGAAATTTGATTTGATTGAAACGTATTGGTTTGTAGGTCCACCCCTTCGGAAGCAGCGCCCCCCCCCTCCCCTTGGAAGCAGCGCCCCCACCCCAGCAGAGGGATTGGGGGCAGCATCCTCTGCTCCTCGAAACGGGAGTGTGGCCCCTTCCTGAAACACACCATCCAGGGCCACAATCCCAATGTATCAATGACATTGATGTCCGCCGACAGCTTCACAGGTAAGAATCTGAACAAATCATTGGGCATCATGCAAAGAGCAACACCGCATTTCTAACAATAATTTCCGTAACTTCTGCAAACCTCATGTTAGTAAATACTGCTAGCCCTGCAATGAGTTAGGGTAACTCCTTTAGTGGAAAATAGAAGACCTGCGTCCTTGTCTTTTACATTAACATAAGGTGTAACCAGCTATATAGAACAATTACTAATTAAATCCTGGTTTTAAGTTATGTTTTCATCTGTCAAAGGTTCATTCTGATTTTTGCAATTACCCAGACGAGCTCAGCTTCCAAGTAAAGTACCCGACGTTAAACAAATGCCATGAATGTTTAAACCCAATGAGTTTTCCGCACCATATTAGACACAGAAAGATGTTGCCCAAAAAACGACACCGGGAAATCGACTTGAAAGCCTTGTTCAGACACTTGTTCAGTTGTGGAGGGAGAAGGTTGGATGGAAATGCTGCCAAAATGTGACTTTCACTTAAATGTCAGTGCTAAACACAGGTCAGAGCAAACACACAGTAAAGCACGCATGTACGGAAACCAGCAGTGTCGGTCATTATGATACTGCTGATTTGTGGGTAGAACAATCTTCAGTCTGGCATAGAAGCATTGAGTGGATGTCGGTGTCGGAGAGTTAAGCAACGGATACAACTTATACCTGTATAGAGTAAACTGAAGAATGGAAGTTTAAGCAAGTTGTTTGGGCTTTCCAAAGTAAGATGAACGACAGATATATTAGCCAAGCTTTTTAGATTTACTTCTTTTGTGACATTAGGTCATTCGTTCAGTGGTTTATAGGCCCCATAAACCTTGGCACCATGGGTGACCTCCTACGTACGCCCAATAGTAGCTCCAGCCGAATGTGTAGTCAAAGACAATATTTAGGAAAAATTTCCTATTTTATAGTATACCCTCATAGGACGATCTCAGTTTCAGCACTGGTAATCACTTAACATTGATCATCTTCCTCCTATTCAGGCTTATGAGGAATAAGCTCCTATAAGTATTCGCATGGCACCAATTTAACCTTTATTGATGAAACATCCAGCTACAATCCTTCCAATCTCTCTGGCCGTACAGCTCTAGATATGAAACAAACTCCAGTTCAACATACTGATGAGAATAATGGGCTGTTCTGTAACACACACCTCTCATTCAGCATGGATAATGTCCAATATGATTAATAAACTGGGACGAGCTTAAGACTGAGTTGCCTAAGACTCACAGGTGCTAAAATACATCCAACCATCTGTACTGGTAATGAAATCTAAACAAAATAAATATATATTACAGTTGCTATTAGAGGGAGCTAATGATTCACTCTCATTGATGCAATAAATATGCAAAACTATGTTTGACAGTGTAACTTTGCTTTCAAAGAACAACACCGTCCGATTCTTTGACTGTAGTTGGGAATGTCCGCAATGTTCCCATCGGCAGACGGGGGGAATCTGATTGGGCAGATAAATCGTTCTGCTAAAGGTAGCTGGGAGCCGTGCCAGACGTGGAGTCATAAAGCAGTAAAAGAATTTTAAAATCAATAGACTGCTGCATTAAAGTCAATAAAGCTTATGCAGGAGCAGACTAATATGAGCGAACGTACAGTAATGTGAAAGCTGCAAGACATTGGCATTCTGAACTGTGTGGAACTCACGGGGCAAGTGGTCAGGGCTTGAGTTATAGCAGGACAGCGCTTGTAAAGGAAACCGCGCTGGCTGCTCGAAAGACAGTAGAGGCAGCGTCTGTTCAGTACAATTCAAACCATTGCCGAGCCGGGTTCATCGGAAAAGTAAAACAAAGGATGCATAAATAGTTCACGGTGTATGCCCTTCTTCCCCTCCACAAGACCTTTACATACTTAACTATCTTATCTAAAAATAAGGACACGGAGACAAAGAAAGTGGCTAAAGAAGGTCACAGTTTTATTAATTAAATTTGGTGGCGGAGAAAGAGCACTGCGGGACAGCTACCGGACTGATACCCAAAACCAAGCGTGGACATGGTGAACCGCCGCGCATCCACTTAAAACGGAAATAGCCCTTAAAATGTCTGGCCGGCCCTAACCTGGCGTCAGAGTGACTGTACCCCCTCTAAATTCACCATGCCCTCCCTCCCTGAGCCGGACAAGGACCTATCAAACCGGCACCAGGCGTGGGTGGGTGGGATCTTGCACAGCCGAATGAGGCAACCAGGAAACGAGAAACCAAAGACCCTCCCATAAGACATTCATTGGCCGGGCCTGAAACCCCAGTTAACCCCTTCAAGGTAAGCGTAAGCTCGAATGCAAACACTGTCTCTATTTATAATTGCGTTCGTCAATAGGGACTCTCTTGTAACTATTTTATGTCTTATAAAAGTATATTAATAAATAAATGACACTTGCGTTCGGCACTCCAGATTCTTTTGGGTCCAAGGAGTTTAGACTCTTTAGTTGGTAAATTTACTGAGTCACTGGTAATATTCCGCAGGCTCCTGTATACTTTTATGACTATATTATGAATTACCAGGATGCTCGGGATATAATATCTATCACCTGTTACATTTTGGGAGCTAAGTGACGTAAAACTATTGAGGATTTTAGAACCAAACCCATTTGACCTGTGTGTATGTAACGAGAGTGTGTGCAATGGGACAATAATCATTGTGAGGTCAAAACTTTATATTGTTAAAAAAAAAACAAAAAAAAAACTTCACTATCCTGAGTACTTAAAATTTGGGGAACGATGGTGATAATTGCTTATCCTTCCCTAAGGCCCTCACTCTGCCTTCCTGAGCATTGGCTGGGATCGGAGCTCGCACACTATGCTAAGTAGTGGGTGTGGCTTCATTGCAGGGGAGGTTGGTAGGAGAATGAAGATGAAGAACATGAACAGCAATATAGAGTTTTCACATATTATTATTATTATTATTATTATTATTAACCCTTACTTATAAGGCGTCATATGAGGTCCGCATCACCGTACAGAGGGACAACAACAAGTACATAGTACACTTGCCTGCTCCCAATCTTATTGGAACAGGGGCAGCCTCTCCTGCACAGTGCAGGGAGGTCACATGGTATACCTGGAGGAGGAGGGAGTGCACAGTGCAGGGAGGTCACATGGTATACCTGGAGGAGGAGGGAGTGCACAGTGCTGGGAGGTCACATGGTATACCTGGAGGAGGAGGGAGTGCACAGTGCAGGGAGGTCACATGGTATACCTGGAGGAGGAGGGAGTGCACAGTGCTGGGAGGTCACGTGGCATACCTGGAGGATGAGGAGGGAGTGCACAGTGCTGGGAGGTCACATGGTATACCCCGAGGAGGAGGGAGTGCACAGTGCAGGGAGGTCACATGGTATACCTGGAGGAGGAGGGAGTGCACAGTGCAGGGAGGTCACATGGTATACCTGGAGTAGGAGGGAGTGCACAGTGCAGGGAGGTCACATGGTATACCCGGAGGAGGAGGGAGTGCACAGTGCAGGGAGGTCACATGGTATACCCGGAGGAGGAGAGTGTGCACAGTACAGGGAGGTCACATGGTATACCCGGAGGAGGAGAGCGTGCACAGTGCAGGGAGGTCACATGGTATACCCGGAGGAGGAGGGAGTGCACAGTGCAGGGAGGTCACATGGTATACCTGGAGGATGAGGAGGGAGTGCACAGTGCTGGGAGGTCACATGGTATACCCCGAGGAGGAGGGAGTGCACAGTGCAGGGAGGTCACATGGTATACCTGGAGGAGGAGGGAGTGCACAGTGCAGGGAGGTCACATGGTATACCTGGAGGAGGAGGGAGTGCACAGTGCAGGGAGGTCACATGGTATACCTGGAGGAGGGAGTGCACAGTGCAGGGAGGTCACATGGTATACCCGGAGGAGGGGGGTGTGCACTGTGCCCTCCCTCCTTCCTCTGTGTGGCCCCTTTGAATGATGGAGGGCTGCACATGCTATTCTAAATTGCTCGCCCCCATTAACTGAAAGTAGCTTACAGACTGTGGTGTTTGACGGCCGGGAGTGAAGAGAACGTGTAGTGCTACAGAAAAGATGTTGGTGGGGTCAGACCTGCCACAATTGGAATGAAGATATGAATGGGTTGTCTGAGGACTACCCAATAAGGTTCTGCATACACCCCACATCTCCTGTTTTTGTGTGGAGAGTTGCCCCATGGATGAGGTGCCCGGGAAGAGGGCGAAGAAAGAAGCTACTCACTGTTCCAGCGGTGAGTATTCCTCTCTCCCTACAGGTCCCGGCGGCAGTGGGCAAGTGAGCCAATCAGGGCTCACTTCCCGCTGCTGGCCAATCAGTGGGCGGACAGGCGAGCCAATCCTGGCTCGCCTCCAGCCATTTGAACTTTTGGCGCCGTCGCAAGCCAATCAGGGCTCGCGGCGACGGCCAATGACGTAAGCCGCTGGGCGCCGCTATCGTGAGAGTTCGGCTGTGGAGGGGAAAGAAGAGGATGCCGTTGGACGCCCAGCACCGGAGCGGTCGTAGACGCCGGCGGAAGTGGCCCTTGTAAAGGGCTAAGAGTACCGCCGTCAAGAAGACTGTGGGAGGCAGAGCACCGTACAGGAGACGAGGTGCCGGCGACTGGAGGGTCTGGAAGACCCGAAGACGGAGCAGGTAAGTATAAATGCTCATATTTCTCCGGGCACAAGGCCCGCGGGGCAGAGCAACAGATAGGGGCGGCCGCGGTAGGCTAGTTATTGGGCACTAGGCCCCCAGCTAGTTAGGGGGCTCAGCCCCACCACAGGGCACAAGACCCCATAACCAGTTAGAGCTGGACACAAGGCTCTTGAGGTTCAGGAGGGCACCAGGCCCTTTGAGTTGAGCAGGGTGCCTGGCCCTTCAGTGTAGAGAGGTGCAGGCCTCTGAGTGAGGGAAGCGACAGGCTCTTGCCAGAGTAGCAGGGCGGCTGCCCTGTAGTGTAACAGGGACATTGGGTCCTTGCGGTTAGAGGGGCAGAAGGTCCCTGATGGTTAGTGGGGAAGTAGGCCCATACAGTTGGTAGTGGGCATTCGGCCCAGGTCTAGCAGGATGCTAGGTCCCAGAGTAGCGTAGGACACACTTGGTCCATTGGTATCTAAATGGTAAAGTACTGTGAGTGGCATACAAAGCCCCTCCATCCGTCCCAAGGCCGGGTGGGCTTAACAGCCGGAGCTCGGACTGCGGGTGGAGGCTTGCATAGCGACAAAGTACCAGTGGACCCGGACGACCAAAGATGGGCGACTAGGAGAATTCCGGTCACAGAGGTAAAAGGTACGGTGCTTTCTGTATCGGTCCCTTGGGATTGAGCGAGTATATGGGGTGTTGTAGGGAAGGGAGTGTTCTGTGTGGCTTTGTCTCCCGTGTTTTACAGATGTTGGCCGTCAGGCAAGGTTTACAGAAAACCCCGGCGAGCGAGGACCTCTAGAGCTGAAGGGATAGAGGGAGACGCCGTCGTAGACTCGCGTCTGTGAGTATAGCATCAGCGAGGGCTGTTCCCGTGGTGCACTCACCTTGTGGAGCGGTCCCTCCCGTATTTCCCCCTTTACCCTTACAGCAAAACGAGTGTCCTCTACACGAGGACAGGGGCCCTTTTCCCCTGTGGCATTTTGAACCCTCGGACATTCCTGCCCCCCAGCGGACACCTAACAGTTGCAGCTCAAAACACTAGGACAGATTCAGTCTGGGAGTGCCAACAGCTCTCTCTGATTATACATTCATCCTTAATGGGGATACGGGTTACCTAAATATAGACCACAACTAAGCTATGAGTGGGGTACATGCTATGTTTTTCCTGGATAAACTAATTGCTGTACTGAAGCTCCAGCCAACTCTCAGAGTGCCATCATCTGTTTCCAAAAATCAATAATAGTTTAGAGAAAAATGCTGTGTGCATGTGGCCTTCAAATGACTACATCGAAACGGCCAAGCTAGTCTTCCAGGTCAGCGATGATGCCGGTTTTAACATCTTCAGGCTGATTTCGGTGAACCTAAGAATCCGCAGCGACGTCAAGTTGCATGAATAACACATTGAGAGAATGGATGTTGATTCCTGCGCCACCTTCACCTAATGAAGGGCTCAAGTAAAGTCCTTGACGTGTGATGAAGGTTTTATAGTTCCTGCTGAACAAGGAAGTGCCTCATTGCTAAGCTACTTTGTGTATCCTTAATTATACCCCAATGACTAAACAGCGGCCACTTTACACAGATTAGGTCATCGTTAGTAATTAGGGATGATAAATATTCACCTATTAAGACAAAGGATTTGAATTCCTTTATATGCGAGAACTTAAAATTTGCTTGTGGATAAATTATAGCCTGAAGACGCAAATAACATGGCTGAAGGATGAGGTTTTCTAGTTCACTACAACTGATTATCTAACGTTGCATTTAGTTTCTCTAATTCATAGTCATCAGTCAGGTGACACTGGCTTCCATTGTCGAACTTGCCTTACACAGAAAAATACTAATTGCCGATAGGTTGCACCTAAATGCAATGTCAGTGAATGAGCCATATTGTCTGCAGTTAATCTTTGCTTTTCCTCATATGAATTGCCCATTGATAATTGAGAATGCCTAAAATACTCATTCATTCACTAATCATCTCCCACCTTGACTACTGCAACCTGCTGCTGATTACCACACAGACTTCTCTCACATTTGTTTTATACAAAGGGCAGTGACCGGTCCTTGTTATACCGGTAACGCCAATTAGACCCTGCATTTCATCTCACAGTTGTCTACCGTCCTGCAGACTCCCGGGATTGGCGGGGGGGGGGGGACCTATCCGACTTCTGAACAAGCATAAGAAGAGCCACTACCTTCTCCAAGGTGTCATCGCACCACTGAAGCTCAGTATTAAGCGATGCAGACAATAATCAGCTGCCTGGGCGATTCTGGTTCAGAGCTGTAAGGGTTAAGTAACCGCTTCACCAGGCCAGTCTTTGCAGATGTGCGCGAAAAAGCAACAAAAAAAATCCACATAAAAATATACAGATTAGTAAGGCTGGGTAAACGCTACAGGGTTTTCACCCGATTATTGCGAAAGCACACGATAAACGACCGGTAGGTCCGATATTGCATCAGTGTGTACGCTCCAATGATGAGCCATTATCGTTCCAAAGCTCATCGTATCGTTTGATTTGATTTTTAAGCTGAACTAAAAATCCCGTTCAATGATGGAACAAGGTCGTTCCACTTCTGCAGTGTGTATGCACTCAGGACCGGCAGTGTCCATAGATCTCTATGGAGTGTGCAGAGTCACCATCTTTTCAGCCGATGGTTATGACAGATGAAGAGCACAGAGCTGAGGGTAAATTGTGTAAAAACATGTATAGTGTGTACACATTAATCAGCATGCTGATTGGGACATTCAGTCATTGGTAAAATCGTGAACTATATCCAGGCGCGGGCTGGCAGGTTTCAGCCTGGGGGGCGCACAGCCGGCCGCATCACATGACACGCGATGCGGTCGCCGGTAATATTAAGAAGTTATTGCATCCACGGGTGGATGGGGGGAGGCGGCCGCATCGAACAGCCGTTAGACTGAGAGGCCCGGGTGCCCGCTGCCCCCCGGTCCAGCCCGCCCCTGACTATATCGCATTGGGAGAAATTTTATGCACTGTGTACCCACACAAGACTAGAATCAGTAAAATCTATGCAAGAGACTATAGAGTAAGAAACTGCATAAAGAGGACACAACTAGAACAAAGGAAACATTACACAGAGGATGAGGAGAAGGGAGACAGAGAGGCCAAACTTGTGAGAGCAACATTAAGACGATTAGGGTAGGAAATGGGAACGATAGAGGTGGAGTGAAAGGGGCAGGGGGAGCGTGAGGAGGTAATGTCTTAGGTTGGGGTGGGGTAGGCAGGTGTGAAAAGATGAGTTTTAAGGGAGCATTGAAAAGATTTGAGGTTCGGGTCGAGTCTGACTAGGTGGAGCAGGGAGTTCCAAACGTAGGGGGCAGCACGGGCATAGTCCTGAACGTGGGCTCGTGAGGCGGTGATCGGTGATGAGTAGGCAAAATGAACAACAAAGGACTGGAGATGGACTAAACCTGAATGCATCCCCCACTTTACCTGCTGGAATAAAACTACCTGAACATTCACATGCAGGTACTCACATGCCTCTCACTAGCAGCAAGGAACATAAACCAATATATCTAGCACTGAAAAATAAGACCACTCCTTTGCCCTTTAACTTTCTTCCGTGAGTAAATGCTTTAATGAGGGTCATAAGAAATTAGCACAATGTAATTAGGGGAGGGGGGGGGGGCAGAGACGTGACATGATTTTGCACTTTGGCCCCCTTGTGCAACGTAAACAGAATGTTTCCGGGAAAATGACGATTTTATGCAAATTGGGAAAAGGACATGAGAAAGGGGGAAGTGTATCAATATTAAAACACATGGAATAGCTAAGCAAAGCGAATTAGAAGTGTTTTTTATTGTTTGAGAGAATAAGACCCCCTGGGACGCTGAGGGTATTTTGTGATGTAAGCATGAAGACCCTGTTGCTGACCCTACCCATTCTAAGACCACTGTGCTCTTTTTTGCTCCATACAGTGAACACATCTCTAAACTACAGACAGAAATGATTACTGGGGGGAAAAAAAAAAAGTCTGAATTTATTAAGCCATTTCCATTTTAATGCACCAACTAGCTATGTCTATCAAACCAAAAAGACAGGCTTTTATAGGTAACGGCTTCACCTTAAACAGACGGCGTGATATTTTTTAATGCACTTGAAAGGGATAACAAAATAATAAATCTTATTTGTGTAATGATAAAATGCACATTTACACCCTGTTTCTGCGAGTTTTATGTTATGTTTATCAGCTGTTGGAGAGAGAGCGAGAGAGAGCGTCTTAGTCATTTCAATAATTATGTGGGAAGCGGCCGCTGATCACTGGGTCCCTGTGACCTAGTACCGGGGATATTACTTTGTCACAACAAAGAGCCTAAATTATCTCCCGAGCAACTGGCAGAAAGGTCACAGGTATTGTTTGATGTTGGATATGGAAATGTGTTTATACCGGAGCACAAATGACATGTAATAAAGGAGAGGGGAAACACACAGATGAGTGTTGTGATGCTTGCAGAGCCGGAGCTGGGTAAACAGAATTAGATACAACGCAGGAGGGGGTGATGTGATGAAGAGCAGGGCTGTGTATACTGTATGGTACTGGGAGGGCAGCTCTAATCAGGGGGCACATTGTCATGTAATGTAGTCCTGGAGGCACATCTAGGGCAACTGATCAGGTGGTACGGGTCCATGCTATCTAGCAGTCTGAAGGCACCTGCCTAGGGCAGCAAAGTTCAGGGGGCACACTTTTATGGAAATCTTTCTTTACTCTACCACTGGGGGCACATGCCTAGGGCAACTGATCAGGTGGTACGGTGATGCTCTCTAGCAGTTTGTAGGCACCTGCATAGGGCAGCAAAATTTAAGGGGCACACCTTTATGGAAATCTTTCTTACCTCTACCACTGGGGGCACACGCCTAGGGGAACTGATCAGGTGGTATGGTTCCGTGCTATCTAGCAGTTTGTAGGCTCCTGCCTAAGGCAGCAAAGTTTAAGGGGTGCACCTGTATGAAAATCTTTCTTACCTCTACTACTGGAAGGAATTGATCAGGAGGTTTACTTTCCTGTTCATCTTTATTTATATCTTGTCTACTAAATAGCTTGATAGAGTCACATGGCTAGAGCAGCACCATTCAAGAGGCATCCCCCTGATCAGTCAGTAAATTTACGGACCATCAGCAAGAAAAAAAATGTCCACTAGTATTAATATAGAATCCTATTGACATAATTCAGTTATTCGTAATATGGCCGCACTTAACATTCTAGAACGAGTCTGGTTCTGACATTTTAAAGGTTAAAATAAAGCCCTTTTGCCAAGGGAAACCCCGTCTAGCTTCGCCCCACCTATTAATCGGGTCACCCCAGGTGATATCATCAGAGGAGATAAATATTCACCTGGGGCAGGTATGGCGAAAAAAACCTAAAGTCGTAGTCACCATCCTCCGTGTTTAGAATTACAGAGATTGATGGATTCTTATGGTCCAACTAATCTGCTTCTATTACAGGGCCCTGCGCTCGGCCTCTCACACCATCTCCCAAATCACAGAGCCGTTTGCTGAATAAGACAAGATATAACCTTGTCCGCTCTCGCTGCAACGGGCCTACAAATTTATGCTGCCTCTCTGTGGTTCTCCCGCTGATTTAAGCTGGCTGGCATTACTTGCTAAATTCAATAAAAGCAAGTACCGTACCCTTGAAAAAGTGTCAGCGATCACTGCAGCCACCAGAGGAAGGTATCGGACGGGGCGGTGTCGGCAATTTAAAAGAATATTAGAGCACACGTCCTTATATTGCAATGCTGTTTATAGATTTACTCCATTGGGTACATGCCTCTAATTATATATTAGAAATGAATGCAAGCAATTACATATGTAAATGAACATTACATAATAAGTCTGTTGGATCCAGTCCAGTAGCCCCCTGAGCTGATATTCATAATGGAGGATGTCTGGTGTTTATAACGTTATTCCAATAAGTGTCTGAGCTCGATGGTGAAAGGGGGAGGGGTCAAGATATATAAAAACAAACAAACAAAAAAAAACATAAAAAAAAAAAGTTAGTTTGCATTTGAGGACAAAAGTAGGGACGTTCATGCAACACTGTACCCAGCGTGGAAATCCACCGATCCAATCAGACAGTGCTCACCCAAAGATGTTTCTGCTGTTGTAAGCTAATCCACTTACCAGAAAAAAAAAAAAAATCAGTTGCATTTGTGAAAAATGAGAGTAGGCAAAACATGGAAGTCGCAGAACACATTTGCACACAGATAGTTTTATAGCAATACCCCCTTCCTCCCAATAGTACAAATGAAAATGCCTTTCAAAGCATATATTTCTTAAGTTATTGTCAACGTATGGAAACATTCATACTGTATGTTACATTGATACATTGTTGTACAATTGTAGTTTTTACTGAGTGGGAGGAGCCAGAAAGATCCTACTCAAAGTGGGCGGGACTCAGCTATATATACACGAGAGCAATATGCAAATAGGTAAAGGAGAGTTTAAAGAAGAGTGGTCTGTGACATTGCAGCTTAGAAGGTAGTCCAAGTCTCAAAACTATCAGCACTGCAGGGGAGGGGGGCATTTCAGTGAAAATGAAAAGGGTGGGGCAATGCCACATCACTTTCCCCAGAAGAATATTTTGCTATGGGGCCTTGCAATGCCGTGTTCCGCACCTGCGTAGATCATTTATTGATACAAGTCAGTGACTTTAGATGGGTGATAGACTTTCCCATTGTCTGCAAATTTTTAATGACATTCTGACTAAACAGATCTTTCACGGCATTACAAGAGGAATATAGTATACAAGTTAACCCGTGCATGAGTATCATGCATTCTAGTCAAATCAAGCTACTTAAGGTGTTAAAAAGGTTCTTGTCTTGCATTTGGGCCATAGCCCAGGCCTGCTCAGGGGAAGAGCGTTACTTCCCGACGTAAGCGCCCTTTTTTAACGTGGTTTTGTCCACATGTCACCACCTCATCATTCTTCTCCATCACCTCATGCTTCATTTTCATCGCCACATCTATCCAGATGTCTATCCAGCCACAGGGATCTCTCTCAGCGGTCCTGAGTATTAGACTCCTCTCACTCTGTCACCCCCGGCAACCACCAACCACTCCCAACTGTCACTTCTCCTTCAAGAAATATATATATATTTTTTTAAATCTTTATAAACACTTTTAACAATTAACAAATTAAATTAACAAATTTAAAACATCTTAGTATACCAAATTTCAGCCCTTTCTGAATTTTTTTTTCCACACACACTAAGAATTTAGTAGGTCAGTGTATAACTCTGCCCAGCAGGTGGCGCTGCAGCTTGGTTTTATTTTTTCCACACACACACACACACACACACACACACACACACACACAGACTAACACACGCCACTAGACATTTATATTATAGATCAGGCCTGTCCAACCTGCGGCCCTCCAGGTGTTGTGAATTTACAAGCCCCAGCATGCTTTGCTGGTAGACAACCAGTTGATAGCTGGAAGGGCATGCTGGGACTTGTAGTTTCACAACATCTGGAGGGCCGCAGGTTGGACAGGCCTGTTATAGATAGTATAGATCGTACAAATTGAGTGTTGGCTAAAACATTTTACTGACGCAATAATATGGTATTTCAAAATTAGTTCAAAATCTATCTAGAACAATAGGATGCACTGCAATTAATTGAAAACATTGTAATTGCACTTCTGTGGATATTATTATAGTAACAGGAGGGAGGATATGATTTTTAATAACCACTACTTTTCTCTTAGTGACAAGTGTACCATCAGCAAATTTACTGACAGTTGACAATCTTAGTGGGCAGTGCGATAGTTCCTACCTCGGAGGTTTGGACATTTGTAGTGCAACCAACCAGAATAAACAATCTAGTGGAAATTGGTGAGCTGGTTCTATTGCAGATTGTACACACAGTGGCCACTTTATTAGGTACACTGGTATACCTGCTCGTTAATGCAAATATCTAATCAGCAGCAGCAACTCAATACATAAAAGCATACAGACCTGGTCAAGAGGTTCAGTTGTTGTTCAGACCAAACACCATAACAGAGCAGATATGTAATCTAATACCGCACGATTGTTGGCTTGATCCTGGGAGAATGGTGCGCAAAACTAACAGCATCCAGTGAGTGTCAGCTTTGTAGGCGAAAACGCAGAGGAGAATGGCCAGACTGGTTCAAGCTGACTGGTTGGTGACAGTAACTCATATAACCATGCGTTACAGCAGTGGTGTGCAGAAGAGCATCTCTGAACACACAGCTTGTCAAACCATTTACGTGGATGGGCTACAGCAGCAGAAGACCACTCCGGGTTATACTCCTGCTAAGAACAGGAAACGGAGGCTAAAGCAGGCACAGGCTCACCAAAACTGGACAGCTGAAGACTAGAGAAATGTCGCCTGTTCTGAAGAATCACGATTCCTGCAGCGACACGCAGGTGGTAGGATCAGAATTTGGCGAAAACAATATGAATCCATGGATCCAACCTGCCTTGTGCCAACGGGGCAGGCTGGCGGTGGTGATGTAAAGGTGTGTTCAATGTTGTCTTGGCACACATTAGGCCACAGCCTACCTGAGCAGCTGAAGCAACTGCGTGATGTTATCGTGTCACCATGGACCAGAATCTCTACAGAATGTTTCCAGCTCCTAGATGAATCAATGCCACAAAAAATTCAAGCTGTTATGGGAGCAAAGTGTGGTCCAAGTACTAAGACGGTGTAGTGGCTAATGAGTATCTTCTCCCGGCATTTGCATGGGGGTTCCTATGCAAAGGCAAACCGAGGGGGGGGGGGGTTCCTAGTGCCTGGAAACTCCCCTCCACACCTGGGGCCACACACCCATGCATGCTGGTCACGCCCACTGGCGGCGTGGTGTGGAAACCCCCCTCTACAAATCCTGCGTTTGCCCCTGCTATGCTTGTTACATTTTCTTCCCACAATCCAAGGACTTACTGGTAGCTTAATCGGCTTCTAAGTTGCCCTGGTGTGTGCATAATTGTGTGCCTGTAGTAAGGAAATTAGATTGTAAACTTCACTGTGACAGACCCCGATGCACCTGAATAAGTTCCCTGTTTACATGTTGCTGTTGAATATGTTGCTATATATGAAGGAAAATCATAAAAGTAGCTTATTCAAACTTTTATCTCACACTGTGGTAGTAAAGAATAAGATTGTATTATTTGCAGACAGAAAAATCTCTGCTCTGCACCCACACACAGTCCTCAAATAAGACCATGTTCGGCTGGTTTGTCCATCTGCAGCTCGTTCCGCAGCGACAGCCGCTGTGCTGACATTGTGTGTCCTTGGAGTAGTGGCAAAGTGTCATGTGCCGATCACTTTATCTCCATGTCACTGCCGCTCTGAGACTTACCAGCTGACTTCTTCAAAACCCTTTTATTTCTTGCCTGGGATCGGGCAGACTGGATAATGCTCCACTTTGCAGATTGACATATTTCTGCGATTCTATTTTGGATGGACATATGTTAGAATGGCATTTTTCAGCACAAGACTATTAGACTTGCTAAAAGATATTGAAACATGACCCGTTAAATTCAAATAAATGTTAATTATATCTCAACACTTTTTTTTTTTAAGATATAAATTATATTGAAGCACTGGAGAAGTAATATAATGTTCCCGGTTCAGTAATAAGAAGCGCAAATTAAAATTAATAATCCAGTTATCGTGATTGTTTTGTGCAAATGCCTCTGGGTAGAAAAGATGCTCATTCCTCTCTTTATAAATAAGAGAATACCTAAAGTAGATTGGGAAAGGAATGATTTAACCACTCAGAAATGTGTCAGACAAGACTGCTGTGGGAAGGAAGATTTCAACTTAAAATGAAAGTTTAATAATGAAGTTATAGCAACATAATGGGTTTTGCTGTAGCGACCTAGTTAGGAAGGCGTTTTCCATTGTGGATGGTGTATGAGGCTGTTATGTTACTGCCACAAAATCAGCAATCACATCACCTGTCTAATCTGCAGTAGTTGACTGGTAACACTTCAGGCATAGCCAAAAGCATGGCATTGGCCAGTCGTTATTGGTATGACAGAAAGGTAAGTGTTCTGTGATGATCACAAAGGATGGGGGGACGGATAGAAGAAACTAAAACACACACACAGACACACACACACACACACACACACAGACACACACACACAGCTACTCCTAAAGTACCTTTACAAATGTTATATTTATGTTCGTCATTGCACACCTGTCCTTAATTTAGGTCGTGTTTCTCTCCTAACCCGACTGGACCTTTGGGGCTATATTTACTAAACCGCGGGTTTGAAAAAGTGGAGACGTTGCCTACAGCAACCAAATCAGATTCTAGTTATCATGTATTTAGTACAGTCTATAAAATGACAGCTAGAATCTGATTGGTTGCTTTAGGCAACATCTCCACTTTTTCAAACCCGCAGTTTATTAAATCTAATCATTGGAGTCCAACCCCCCTCTTGTTCTATGCACTCTTTGTTAGTGATGGAGTCTGGACACCTGAATAGCCTGCTCTCTGAGATTCTTCCATTACCGATTTCTGCTTTGACACTGTACCTTGGCAAACAACATTACAACTCCAACTCAGCACTTTGGCATCTAGGTTACTTGGAATTCTTCTCTAAACACTGCAGCTTGAACTGCTTATATGAAACAATTGTCTGCTGGCTAGGAAATAAATCTTTCTACGTCACTGTGCTTGTTGATACTGCACTGAGGGGCTTTGGGCTCGTCTCAGTTGTGCTTGGACTTTTGTTGCTTTCAGATGACCTGGAATATTGGATACTATCAATTACCAAGATTGCATTTTTGAGTACTATTATGTACTCTCTGAACTGTTATTATACTACGTACAACAGAATACCAATGTCTCTGAATATCTTTAATTACTACAGCTGTTTGAGACTACCATTACTAGATACTATGTAGAGTACTCATTAATCAGTTGCAAGCTGTGTTTCCTCATCAGTTACTCTGGATGTCTTGTACATATAAATTTACAGTTTGAACTTCTCTCCACTCTCTATCTTGCCTTGAATTACCTAACATTTATATTATAGTGCCATAGGCTTGGATGATATAGCTTGGTGAAATGGGGATGTGTCATTGTGGAAAAGGTGAGTGGCCTAACTTTTCCAGTGGGAAACACAATAACAAAGTTCCATTCAAGAGACCCCAAAAAATCTTAGTTGCACCTCCACCCCCAATGGACAGCACATTTGTAACTTTTTAAACACACTTGGCAGTGGCTAGAGATGGATGAAGTGATGTGTAAAATTGTGAGAGTCTCTGAAATTTAGTGATATTGGAGCCAGCAAATTAGTTTTCAAATATTGCGTGAAAATTAAAACTGGGAAAGCTATTAAAAGTAATTGGAAAGCAGGGACAGACTTGGATTTCAGTACTTCCTGTTTCTCCATTTTTTATAACATATTCCACTGACATTGATCATTCACAGCCTGGGGCAAACCATTAAGCTTTGGTTAGTCACAATAGGATGCAAGGGTAATGTGTAGGAATAAAGGTACCAAGCAAGGGAGTAGAAGTTGTATATCTGCAGCTACATTCTAAACAGATCTAGTGGGAGACAATGATTTGTAGCACTAGTCAGATGCCTGTTACTCTATAGAATGTACTAAAGCAAGTGGCAACGATCAACTACATATGGTCATACCTCAAGTGAAAATGATTCACATTTCCCTCCGCCCAAAAAGGATTTTCTTACCCTAACCCTCTCTACAACTCTTAAGACACGACAAGACACCAGAGGGAGCTCCTGAGCTGGGAGGTGCTTCATGCAACAAAACACTCTTTATGGCTCATTAAAGCCATAGGAAGCTCATCATCCCCCCCCCTCCTATTATCACTACCCCTACTCTAGTCTCCCCCATGATTGACAACATAACAATCTCCCTGTTCCCCAAGACCGCTGCCTTGGTGTCATCCATGACTCTTCCCTCAGCTTCACTCCCCATATCTAGTCCCTTGCACTATCTTGTCTCTCCTCCTTGGAAACATTGCCAGAATATGTCCTTTTCTCACTCAGGTTGTTACCAAAACCCTTATCCATTAAAGTGTACTTATCCATCACCTACACACACGGTTGGGGCATCCTTTTTTTTTTTTGTTGAGCTGCTATGTAGTTTATCAATCCAGTAGGAACCATTGACATCACTGAGGCACGAGGCACTTCATGCCTCAGTGATGTCACGGGTTTCCTATTGAACTGACATTCCACGTTGTTTTCATGAATTTTGTTCCAGCACACATTGTCGCTATGCAGAGGTGACGGGGGCCCTTTTAGAGATTTCCATAATGAGGTTGTCTATGTAAATACGACAAATCTGAACGTGCTACAAAGTGTCACACAGCCACAGAAATAGAACAATGTATATATCAATCTATTTGTTCAGAATTCTATCATCTCCAGTGGTTAATGTTAAAAGGATAAAGTGAAGAATCTTTCCCTATACACATCATCAGCATTATTACCAGACAAACTACACCTCCACTATCTATTATTCATTAAGTGTAACCAATATATAATTTAAAACAGTGTTTTTGTCAAATATTGTGGGGTCAGCACATTCTTTGCATATAACTAATATCTATAACATCTCTGCTATAGTCAGCTCGATTTAAATATGCAGTCATTTACAGCGTTTGAGTATATATGAGCACTTGCCGATTTCCAATATTCAACCACTACAAATTTTATGCTGACATCAATGGTAAACTATTAAAGTCAGTATTTCATTATTGGGTTTTCATCCCAAATATTATTTACAATCCCACATACACTAAGCAGTGATATTAAAGGAAGCTGTTTAAATGAGGTGCTATCTACTTTAACAATATGTCTGTCAGGCTACGAGATTGTATTTAAAGATTTTATCAAGAAATTGTTTGCGTTCTGAGGTTATGTTTTGTCCATGAAATATGCATTTCATATCTCTTTCATTTCATTAACATAATTTAATTTGTACTTTGCATTTTGTGCATAATACATATTTGATTTACAAAACAAATATTTCCATTAGAAAATGAATTTCATGCAGGCAAAAAAGCAGAACCAAATGATGTATTGAAGTAAAATAAGGAGGAATGGAATGCATTTTCTCAGTCTATTAAAAAATCTATGGCATTGACAGAAAGTGCACTTAGAGCTACATTTAAAAAATAGCACATATGTCAATGTATTAACAAATAGAATTGGGAATACAAATATTTCCTGTATCAAGCCAAGAATCTCTTTATTTTAATTAAATTGAGTTAAATGTCCCCACTACAATTTAATTTTTATTTCAGAATGTCGAAGTAACTCATGCCACCGTGGATAGGTAGGACGGAGAAGTAATATATTAAATGATTTGACCTTAGAAATGTGCTATAAATATATATATTTTTTGAAGGCTTTGGAAACGTAAAACATCATTTTAATGATTGTCCTAAAAAGTTAAGGCAGACATTTAAGGTTTATGTTTTTAGTTGAGCAGAAATCCCTGCAGAGATGAATCTGTATATTGACCACTGAACAGAGAAGATTATATTTGTCACATTGTATCATTGTCGAGATAAGGCCCCGCCCACAAGATTAATGTACTTAGTCCATTGCCCAAATTGCTATATAGACCAGGTATAGATCACACAGAGACAGGCAGAATCTATACAGATGGATAACATTATAATGCACACGTGATGTTAATATGTATAACCCATTTTTTTATGTGCTTCTCATATATGCCCCTCTATCTTCCTCTGATTTCCCTTAGGCTAGCTCAGTCCTTTTTTCTACTCGGTACAGAGGAGCCACAAGGTAGAGGGTACAAAGAGCCGAGACCCAGCCTTCTTGGGAGCCCTGGAAGAGCCACCAACCTGGGGTGGCAATGTCTCCTTTGGAGGCTATCGAAAAGGGCACAAAGAAGTTACTGTTCTGGGGCCCAAAAACTCCTCTTGGCGACCCTGCCGCTCTGCAAGGGTATAGAGTGTACAATGACATTTAATAACCAGACCGGTTGTTGGGATGACACAGGTGTAGTGATGCAGTACAAACAAAGGTGTTATAAGAATGGGCGCCAGAACATCTCTCAATCACGCAGCTTTATTTACTTCTTTTACACTTCACTTAGTAGTAAAAACAGTAGTTCTCAGATTCACATCAGAGCTGACTGTCACAACTTAGGCATAGTGTACCTGCTAACTTTGGCACAACTCGAGTAGGAGGTGCGGAATATAACGTGCCCCTGGTTTTCACAAAGAACCCCCGCAACGAGATATGGGCTCCGCTGCAGGAGACATACAGGTCGTGGTCCTTCACTGAGTCGTATAGTGAGGCACAGAATGAGAGTAGTCAAGTGAGCCGGTCTGGTAACGTGCTGGCAACGAGGTACAAGGGATAATCCAGGAGAGAGTTCAAACAAAAGACTTGATACTCTGGCACAGGCATCGGGACAGGGGCTGCCTTAAATAGTACAGACAGCAAATGAGAGAGAGGCGTCGGCGCTGTCATTGGCCGCCACTGGAGGTTAGAATAGCGTCCCATTGCGTAGCAACAGGACGTGCATGCGTGGATGAACCGACGGTCAGGCCGGAAGTCTTGCTTAGTCAGTGGTCATTAAAGGGAACTCCCAAATTCCGGTAGAGCAGGTCATTCTCCCGCATCCTAGTGACGTGGCCCGCCATGACGCGTTTCACCGAGAATCACGTCTTTTTGCCTCACCTCCCCATGGTAAAATAGCACAAGAAGTGGTGCCCAACCCCCTGCACAGTTGAACATTTAAGCAACATTCCAATTCCACTTACCGACATTGCCACTAACAGAAAACTTCCTGTGTCTCAGTTTTTCTGTTGGATTGAGACCTCTGACATCCCGAAAATCCAATAAATTCTGAATCATGTGGAATTGTTTTACTAATGTCTAGCTGCAAGCAGACATGCATGGGAAAATAAATATACCAGATGAAGTGAAAACGTTGTAGCATAACTGTAAAGGAAATATTTTTTTAAAAAAAAAAAAAAAAAACACGTAAGAACGAACAGTTACAGAAAAATTGTTACTGCAATTTTGTATTTTTAAAAAAAAGAAAAAGAAGAAGAGGAGAAACGCAACAAAATGTAGAAAAAAGTTGTTCCAAATATTTGAGATACTTTAGGTCCCTCTCTGGGTGCGAGCACACAGGTATTCAGCCCTCACTGCTCTTTCAGCTGAACGTTCTTCTTGTTCAACAGAGCAAATGGAACTTTTAAAAGGGATCATTGATCTCAATGATGATCTCAAAGGCCCAGTCGAACCCTCGATGGAGTACAAATGCCGCGTGCAGTATATTTTCAACCTCTGACACTTCAGCTGTTGTAGAACTACAGTTCCCAGCATACCCCTTCAGTTGGTAAATGGCAGGGTATGCTGGGAAGTGACAACAATCTATACTATAACTGCATTTGAATTGATGTTCACGGACCCGTGTGTTTTGGCTCTGTATTTATTTATTTTTTAAATGGCTAAAAAAAAGCTAAAAATCACATAATTTGGCTCTTTTTTGTTTCTACATTATTATTAACCTCAATAACATTCATTTCCAGTCATTTCCTGTCAATTTTTGTCAAGTGACAAGAACACTGCTAACCCTCCTGTTTCTGTATGAACAATGGCACTGAGCAATGTCACTGGAGAATGACAAGAACACTGCTACCCCTGTTTCTGTGTGAGCAATGTCATTGGAGACTGGAGAGTGACAAAAACACTGTTGGATCTCCTGGGGAGGGAGATTCTTATGGAATCCAAAGCCGTGAGATCCAACGACGCAACAATGATGTTTTGCCTCGATTCAGATCCAAGGAAGCAGGAAAGTACTGCGCCGGCTCCTACCATCCATCTGTCAGGACTTTGCACCAAACTAGTTGTGTCTCAGGTTTTCCTCGGCATGCTTGGCTGTCCAGCTTTTATAAATCTATCTCCAGCACAGTATAATCTTCAGTGTGATCTTAGTTGGGTTCCCTTACAGCTATCAATATTTAGAAAGGATCTCTTTTAAAGTTTGCTTTCACCTTCTGTCTAATTTTGTAAAACTTTCTCTATTCCACACTGTAGATGCCCAAAAGTTTGCTCAAATTAGCATGACTTAGTGGTCACTTCTTCTAGCTAACCAGTCTCCATAATGATCACCGAGCACCAGAGGAGGTAGAAATCAGAAACATAGCTATATATGATAGTTGGCTCCTCAGCGGATGTCCGTGGAACTCTTCCAAGCGAGTTGTCATTTGTAGTCATGCGTTATATCTCTACCTCTTCCGAAACCCAAAAATCATCACTGAGGCTATGCAGCAGAGACCCAAGCTACTTTTAAGAACTGGGACCCTACTGAATTGAGCAAATGGAAGGTGTCCTCGGTGAGGAAACTTTACCGATACAGTAGTGTTGGGAGGTGTATAAAAATAAAACTGTATAATATTGCATATTACTACACCAAAGACAAAGTTGTTTTTTTAAAAATCTACTAGAATACCATCAGCTGCTGGTCCCAAAGACTTTAACTTTCATTGCTGTCGCCATCTCTGTTCCTTCTCTGAAGATATAGGTGGACTTCTTGGGGACAGCAGCTGCCGCCACAACTTCTGTGAACTCGAGGAACAAGTCTCCTGGCTCTGTGTACAGAAGTGTGCATGATGCCAAACAAACATACAGGGGACATGGGTATACCAAGATGACGGGTAGCCACAAGAGTGCCCATCCAGCGCAAAAGTGAAAGCCTTCTACAGAACAAGAAGAGGAAGGAGATTCTGAGAATATAAATGATGAAGGATAGTCATAACTGCCAGCAGGTGTTGGTCTTGACATTACTATAGTCAATGGTTCAACTTTCATGTCTCCTCCTTCAACTGTACTTATTTATATCATGATCCCCTCAATTTAAAGCACTACTAAATAGGTTGGAGCTTTATAAAGGGTAGTAATAATAATAATAATAATAATAATAATAATAATAATAATAATAATAATAAAATCCTGAAAAGGTGGAAAAGCCCTTTAGAATTAAAGTGAAAATGTAATAATATTTGTTTATCCCTAGATACTAATTATTTTTTTCAAACAAAGTTTATTTTCTAAATGTATTAGTGAGAAAAACAGGACTATCAGAACTGTAACAGTAGCAGGATTTCAGCTACATGCAATTGCTAAAGGTAAGGGGTCATAGTTGCTTAAATATAACTAAAGTTTCCAGGGCATTTAAAAATGGCTGCCAACAAGCACGACACAGCAGTGTGGTTTCTTGCGCGCAAGAGGCCTATGGGAGCAGTTAGCTGCTCGACGCTTATGACTCCATCGGCTCATTGAGCATTAAACAAAATATCTGTATTATTATCAAAGCATCATTTATAATGAAAATGACTGATTTGGGATAGGAAAATATTTTGGCAGTCTCCAATCATTAGACTACCCATCTGTAGCTTACTGAAAGGTGCATTTTAAAAAGACTTTCTCATGCTTTAATGCTTTAAACATTTTTTTCCCTTTTGCCTACACGTAACTTAGCAGATGTTCTTATAACAGGAAAAAAAAAAGTTTGCACAAAAGACTTCCAGATGCGATTTTCTAAGACCTATGTTTTTTTTATTATTATATTTTTTTTTTAACTTTTTTTTTTAATTTTTTTTTTTTTTTTTTAAGTGAGCAAATTATTCATTGCAGCTTGAAATTATTAATCATCAGCGCTGGTGATTTCTTAAATAGCTAAGGATTATTTAGAAGTAGTAATCAACGTATTAAATTAAACATATTTGACACCAATGATACTCATTTAGAATAACAATAGGAAAAGACGTCTACAAAGGAAGATTTGCAAGTGACAAACATTTCATTTATCGAAAAAATGGCATTGAAAACAGCCTCTTGCAATTGTCTTTCTGAAATTATTTTTTTTTTCTTTTCTTTCCCCCCTCTTTGTTTTATTGAAACAAACATCCATCTGTTTTACAAAACCTCCGTGCAGATCTATATTTTGAATATAAATCAGCGTTCTTTATTTTTGAAGATGAATAGCGTAGATTCTTCTACAACAACTTTTACATTTATCCATACAATTATTCTGTATAGGAATTTGGCTCAACTGCCACCAGATATTGGTTAATATTTAAAAAAAAAAATCAAATAACTTGACCCTGCAAATAAAAATTTTGTGTCTTTTTCATTTAACCTGGGACAAATGAAATCTATTTTTTTTTTCTTTTTTTCTTTTTTAAAGCTAGCATAAGAACCAGCCTTGGACCTATGTTAGTTTATTGTTACTGCCTGATAACGTTTAATGGAAATAATAGAACAGTGCCAAAGAATTTTAATTATTTCTGTGATAAAGTTATATGTTCGGCCTTGGGAAAAAAAAAAAAAAAAAAAAAAGTGTAGATAATGCTGAGAATCATTATTATTCCCAGTGTGTTTAAACAGACGACGCAGAACGCAAACAAAAGCAGATGAAATTTGAAAAGTATTATCAATACGCCAGATAGCAGATGCCCTTTCCAATCAGAACAAGCATATCTTCTATTGCAACTTTATGGCTGAGTAGCTTATTCATTTCCATTAGAAGGTTGTTCGTTTCTAAAATATGTAGATGCTATCTGGAAAACCAACCAACCAGTAGGCCTATTTTGCTTGTTTAGCTAAATTTATTATTATACGCGTACAGGCAAGAGTCGAAAGGCATTATAAAAATAGTGAGCAAATTCCCTTTTTATCGGAGGTCTGTCTTCTCTGCGACCTTTGGTACACAGCAATAGTAGTTTAAAACAAAACCAAGACGAATACGGGTAATTTGTAGTATTAATTATGTCAGGACAATGGACTCACAAAGTGGTGCTTTAACTTAACGCACAGGATACTAATTATAAGAGGACATTATTAGTGATATACGTTAAAATTTCTGATTTTATTCACTACTAAAAATAGTAGTCTATTTAAAGCCTGCCCGCGTAGAGGCAGTAATGCTTATCCTTGGCTTTACAATTTAAATTTATTTACAATGTAGGCGACTAGGTATTTATTATGGTTTGGGTTGAACACAAGTTCATCTTCATTTTTTTCCCCTTTTCTTTCAGGCTTTTGTAAACATGGCCTTAATATAAAAAAAAATATATGACTTTAAAAGCCGCTGTATCGCCGAGCACATTTTCTAAGCAAAAAAATGGGAGGATGGAGGAGGATTCCATAAACAGAAAAAGCTACATATATAATGCTAATGTGACCTAAGTAACTCTCCAGTACACAGGGCTATAAAACAGCGTTTGGCACTTGATAGTTGGACGTGATTACAGCTGGTTCGGCCCAGACTCACAAAGTTTGATCCAGCCGTTCGACCGGACATCGGAAATAAGACATAGACATACACGTTGGACCTGATTCATTAAGGAGAGCAAAGTATAAAAAAGGAGTAATTTTGCACCTGGGAAAAACCATGTTGCATTGGAGGGGGATGTAAATTTAAAATGTGGGGACAGATTGAAAGTTGGGACAGGACAAGTTTCAGTGTAAAAATAAAGCTATCAATTATTTGTGTGCTACATGAAAAAACAGCCAGTGTTTAACTTACGTGCAAAATAATAAACTAATTTGCACCCCCTGCATTGTAACATGGTTTGTCCTGAGGAGAACATTTACTCCTTTTTTTTGCCTTACTTTCCTTAATGACTAAGGCCCGTTATGTCCAACAAGGCACCATTAGTGTGGTCAGCTGATCTCCGCTTATACGATCAAATAAAGTCATTGTCCGACCAGCCTTACTGTTCATCCCGACAGACATCTGGGGGTATATTTACTAAACTGCGGGTTTGAAAAAGTGGAGATGTTGCCTATAGCAACCAATCAGATTCTAGCTGTCATTTTGTAGAGTGCACTAAATAAATGACATCTAGAACCTGATTGGTTGCTATAGGCAACATCTCCACTTTTTTAAACCTGCAGTTTAGTAAATCTAGCCCCTAGTTGGGATAGTAGCTCTCTAGGTCTATGAAGGGAGCAACTTGCAGTCAACTAGCCCTAATTTAAAGTAAGTGGTTCCTTATTCCTTAGAAAACACAAGTTTTGATAACACTGAAGTTATAATATAAGAACTCACAATTTATACATACATTATTACAGCAGATATATATATATATATATATATATATATATATATATATATATATATATATATATATATAATGTTAACTTTTGCTGCCTTAACTGTATCGATGGAGTGGGCATTAGCCAGATGTTTAATATTATTTTTTATTTAGACAGATATCTCCTAAATGGGCTGCTCTGCAATCTACCAGCAGCGCACAGGACAGGAACTGCCGATACATATACTACTGTGGAGGCACGATCATGTCTTTTCTGGGGAGTCCAATAATTCGGGAAAGAGCAGAACAACCACTCCACCAGAGCCATAACAAGAAATATTGGTGTCTGGGGCAAGAAGGAATTGTGATTCCCCCCCAAACCCTCGATGTTAACCAAATTAATGTAAAATATTAATTTCCTGCCCTTCCCTTCATATTTGAGCCATGCACGACCCCCTCTTCGGTAGTAGGAGTAGGACATTTACCCCATAACCATCCCTACAGCATGACAAGCGAGTCCATGATCCGAGATGGAGACTCTGGATCTTGGTGAAAGTCATGAGGACTACAATCAAGGGATCAAGCAGCAGGAAACCCAGAGGCCCCTGGTGTTCCTCAACTAAGCAAGTGAATATTGTTGACGTTCACGTTGTTTGTCATATTGAGAACAATACTAAATATATTCAAGCAATCTGTAGATCAGTGGTGGGCCACATGGGGTTGCAAAGACTTCACCTGCGCACCCCCCTCCCCCCCCCCCCCAGACAGCTGCTCCTAATCTTATTCTCTGCTTTGTTATAAAGCAGAGAATAAGGCAGACCGGGTTGACTATGATATCTCATATTGGTCAATGACAGCCAGTAGATCACCACATAGGTGCTTTATGCAGTGACCGGGCACTGCTGAATTGGACATGAGCAGTTCTCAAAGATGACCTCTTTCAATCTCTCAAAGCCATAACCTCTAAAATCAAAAGTGGCCCTTGCCCCCCGCCCAGGTCAGTCCTTCCTTTATGACTGTTAACACCACCACAATAAAGGCATGAATTTTTGTCCCTCTAGGTCACACTGTCTTCATCCCTCCTCCAAAGCCCCAATCTGCCTCAGTTATCATCTGAAAGAAACAGTAAAAATTCAATATATAAGCATGACAGCTAATTACAATGTATACAGTACATATAATACCATGATCATTATACCCACTATCCAGGCAGTGTAAAGTTGTAGCTAGTTCTAATCTTCTTTACTGCCCTAGACTTGGAACCATGTGACCTATCCACAAATCTGGACATGATGGTACCTAATGGTGCTACTAGCGGGGTACCACCCCTTCTGTATGTCAACAGGGTTTGTGACTTAGGTAGGGATGAAAACTTACTGAATGTCTTGAGCAACAACAGTTATAATATTGATACTAGCTGATAACATTGCTAAAATGTGTGATAATGAGTGCAAGCTTCTGAGTCCATAAGCTGCTGGAATGGAAAATTTGGCATACGCAATAGGTAAAACTTTAAAACAACCACATAGAACGTGTTATCTTAAAATATCTCAAATCACTCAAGCTTAGGAGATATTTTAATGTCATTTTTAATCAATATGCAAAATGGTTCCAAAGAAAAATATCCTGGTTGAAGTTAGATATCAGCTGGTCATACCTAGAGCTCTACCTCAAAGCTCTAACTCAAAGGATAACTTCTGCTTCATCTGTAGATTAAACAAACTGATGAAGCAATGCGGAGGAGAAGTCTACATTGGTTTTAAACGTATATGTTCATCTGGTCAATGTCCACTTTCTTCAGGTGGGAATTCCACATAAACCCACCCTCCCACTCACAAATAGAGTAGCAGGAAATCCTACACTAAGGTTAGTGGGCCGATCCTGCTCCACAGACGTGGTTGGCCAAATTGGAAAAAGATGTAGCGGATTGTACAAAGCATCCAGATGACTTGCAGACCACATGATGGCCTGTTGGTCTTTTCTTAAAATTCTGCACACAGTCAGATGAATCAGGTTAATGAGAATCATGCACATTTTTTCCCCCACTGTCTAGCTGAATTCAAACCATACAGCACCACAATTTTTGGGGGGTGCCCTGACCTGCGGGTTCTAGTGGACAGGAACCCAAGTTTGTGTACCTGTCCTTTGTAGGGACAGGTACACGAAGTCAGTGGGTCCAGTTTCAACATCTAGGTGGACTCACTTCTGTCACAGGACATCAAGTTCCAGGAGGTCCTTGCAAATCCGGTCCTATGTGCTGTTTGGATGTTGTCATGAAATACAGGGACTGAAGACCATTTGCTGATATTTACGCTGCTAAGCTTGGAGTCGGAGTCTAAACATGCCCCCGGGTCTTCTCCAGGCACACCCGCAAGGGAGTTTGGAGTTCGCTGCAAGGGACGTGCAGGTCGCGTCTCCAAGTTAGCTATCAGCGAAGTGGATGGTGAATAGACATGGTTGTGCAGGCAAAGGTCAAACCGTTCGGGCAAACGTGGTACCAAAGGAGTAAGCAAATCCGCGTGTCCGCAAGCCAAAGATCAGAAACAGCGGGAGCAGTCAGGCCAAAGGGATATCCAGGAGCAGAATCAGAAGCCGGGTCGGTACACAGGAGGTCAGTCAGAAAGCATGGGAACAGGCAGGAACGCTGCAGCATAGGAAGACCTTGATACTCTGGCACCCTAATGGTGCCAGAGCCTCCCTTAAATAGACAGAGGACTGCTCCTATTGGTGGACAGTGGATTTAGTGGTCAAAACAGCTGACCGGCGACAGAAGCATTGCTAAGCAACGATGGCGCGATGGGCCTTGCATCCACCCAGACGTCTGGCCGGTAAGGAGACGTCCCATTGCCTGGCAAAGGGACATGCGACTCGAGGATGGCAACTGTTCCTGGCTGCCAGGGAGAGAGTAAGGACGGCACCCGACGGGTGTTTTCTTGGACACAGTTGCTACCAGCCCCCTTTCTTCAGAGACCTCTCAGCTGGTTTTGAGTAAATGTCCTCTCAGCTTAGCAATGATCTCCCCATACTCCCTACCATCGCTGTAGGGATGACCCACAAGTTCCGGAGACATTGGGAGGCCCTCTATTTCTGCCAATCTCTGGTCCCTTGGCTCTGGACACAGAAGTCTAATACTACTAGACCACCAGGTAAGCATTTTACATTTATACATATTTATATACACAGACAACAAGGCTCTGTAGTCCGCCAGAAATATAGTGTAAATTCTCCACCCATTATGTTTGGGGAGGGAATTCCATCCCCACCATATTTTTGGTAGCAGTTCTTCAGCTGACCCAGGATACTTCACAGTTCTGGAAAAACAGTTACTGCCTGAGAGGTTCCTGGTCCGGTCATGATCTAAACAGCAGAGACTTGACACTCGTCCAGCCCCCAGCTAAGCACTAATCCTATTGATCCTGTATATTCTGTTTGCCAGGTCATCTGCACTGATATTGTTAGGATGAATCGAATAAACATTCTTCAATCTATTCAGCACTTTTTACTATCCCACGTTCCAGGGTTGTGTGTTTTTTTTTTTTATGAAATAGTAAAATCTCATAAACTGCGTGGTGAAGACAAGGTCAAAAAAAAATAAAATAAAAATTTAGTCTCCATAAAAAGTGTCACTAGACACCCAGCAAATGCTTAAAACAAATTGAAATGAAAGAGGAAAAAAAAAACAACACAAAAAAATGTGTATTGTAGTGGAAGCTTAACATTATAAAACTGAGGCTATTAGCAGATTTCTTGAATTCTTTTCATCTTTCAGTACAGGAAAAGTCTGCAATAGCCAAACTAAGAGAGACAGTAAAGTTAATTTCTAACTGCGCAACGGAGAAATCGCCACAGCACAAATTCTGTTTTGTGACATTACACACTTACTTTTGCACCTGTTTTTACAGGGAAACGCATGAATTTGCCAATGACAAGGCGGCAGCCTCATAGTAGATGATTTTCTCGGATTGGCACTTTGAATTTCCTCATTGGTGTTACTGGTTCCAACTAAATTGATAGACTGCGCGAAAATTGAATCAGCCAATGAAATTGCTTCCTCCATCCTTTGCGTGCGACAGATACATTCCAAGAACAATGCATCAAATTCAATATAATACAGCTTTCTTTTCTTATTTTAGAAAGTAAATTTAGAACTCGAGCCACATCATAAAACATACATGTAATCAGATTGGTATCAGTGTTTTCACAATTGTAACTATAAAACCAAACAAGTACGAGTGAAACTATTCTTTAAGTAATTAACATCTGGCTGCCTTTGGCCAATTAGAATACATTGCTCAGTTTGTCTTGCACCAAGTTCATTCAGCCTTGAACATTTATTAAACAATTTCCTAAGTGACGTTTGTGCTTCTCCCGTCCTTGTGCTCATTCCTGGGAGAAAACTTTAAGATTAGAGTATATAATAATTTAATTAAGTGGAGAATGCAGAAAGCAGAATCTCCCAGAAATGTAGATTAAAAACACATTAACGCCCTTTATGTTTCCACTACTCTATTTTATGTATCGGTACTGAGTGACTGCTCATCAAACGGGTGTCACGTTTTTTTTCCTGGGTCGTTATCGTAAGATGAAAATATTATTTTCTGCAGCCCTGTTTTACTAGATTACAACAAGCCCGTCCCACGCAGACAGATGCTCTGTCCAAAACGTAACACTTGAAAAAGCCAAATATTTTATCAATATTTAGGTCTCCATTTAATCAATGCAAAATGGTCACATTGCTTAATCACTATGCATAAAACCAAGGAGAGCAGAAATGTAAAGGTGAATCATTTGCAGGTTTCTACCCACAATTCCTTAGTGCAGACTTTTAATCTTAAATTATCTATTTTTTGCATGTGGATAGCTACTTATAGTGGCTCTACAGGTGTTGTGAAACTACAAGTTCCAGCACACCTTGCCAGCCATCAGCTGGATATCTACTGGCAAAGCATGCTGGGGTTTGTAGTTTCACAAATACCTGGAGAGCTAGAGGTTAGCCAATCATGCTCTAGACATTCTAACAATCCTACATAACTTGACCTCTACATTTTATATACATTTCAACATAGTAAATCGCCAAGATCGTGAGAACTCATTTTACCTCCCATACTTTGGGCCCCAAGCTACAGGTTAAGTATGTTAAGCTAAACAAAAGTGGGACAACTTGTTAGAAGAGATTTGGGCCCAAAACATGGACCCTGGTAACTTGCAGTTCAGGGATACCACTAGTTCTTAGTGAATTAATAAGCTGACTCCGTGTATACTCGATTTAATCCACAAAATTGATGCCTCCACTGAACTTAGTTGAAGGGTACACTTTAACATGGGCTCATTTACAAAGTTACTAATGTGACCCCTCCCATTAGAGACCCGGGGGTAAATGTATCATAATGCGGGTTGTACAAGTCGCCGGAAATCGGCGAGTTGACAGCTTAAATTTAAAGCGGCGCTGCCTTGTAAAGGTGACTTGTACAACCCGCACTATGATACATTTACCCCCTGGTAGCTGCTTCGTGCCGCCGGTTTCCCAGGCTCCTCCCTTCTCACACAGCCTGACCGGGATAGGTGGAGCAGGAGGACCAATCTCAAGATGCAATCAAGAGACTGTGGCTTCTCTGATTGGTCCCCCTGCTCAAACCCTCCCCCCTCACCTCACTCCCATTTAAAGATGGTTTGCTTAATTTAAATGTGTGATATTTCAATGAATAATGTCTTAAAGATTAAAATAAAATCACAGAGGAATCAAGATTTAAATTGGTATTTAAGGTACAGTTTGCTGCTGAAATATTAATATCCCCCATATAGACTCCTATCCCATCATATATTATATCCTCATATGCCCAATCCAGTATGTCATATATATTCCATCCCCATCACATATCCTCGTATTCCCTCATGTTCCATATAGATTCATATATCCCATCCGATCATATATCCTCATATGACCCTCGTGGAACTATATGACTTGGCAGGTCTGATGTAATTTACATTACAGTGTCCATTATCCCTAATAATATATTTTATTTATTTCCTGAATACTATAAAATATTTTTATTTTATTTTTTTGCAACAAATATATACAGTGCTGGCTCCAGTGTCTGAGAGTTTAGTGTTACATCCGCAATATAAAAGAAGGTTCAAAGTCCGGGTGAGAGACTTACAGCAGAAATAAAACAAGCACTTTCAATCTCTGTTTTCTACATTATAGTTTCTGATAGGAAGACAGAAAAACGAGTGTGTGTGTACTTTTTTTTTTCTCTCCCCTGTTAAGTCTGCTCTAACAAGCCGACTTGAGAAATCTACTCTGCGGCTTTGAAAAACTCTCCGCTGTTAACCTTCCCCTCAGGTTGTCTTTGAACAGAACGCTTTGAGAGCGGCTATATATTTCCTTTGAGATGAACCACCCATTGAGGTTTTTCATGTATATCGTTTGTTGACGGTTTGTGTAGATTACAAAATGTCTATGGTAGGTATTCATTTGGATAAGTACTGTAATTTTCTTTCTACTAATATTTGTCTGAGTCCTATTTTACTAAATATATTTGTAACCACTTTGTAAAGGTTCCTAATTGCTTCTTTGTGCAGCCGGTATAATGATTAGACTCTTTATCCTGTTAACCTTCGAGGTGGCTGCTTGTCGGAGTAGCTCGTGCGAGTGTTGGGACCGCAGGTCACTTAATTCCTATGTTAATTTTATAGTAGTGACTGAATCAGCTCGCCGCGGGCCTGGGGTTACACCGAGGATTGTCAGCGGTGAAGAGAAAGAGAATGGAATTCCATGAAAGGAAAGATTACAGAAAAAGTGTTACAGATGTAACTAGTGACTGTACGTGTCATTTTGGTGTTTGGAGGAAAATATATCACTTTGTGTTGTGTTTTGTCTTCAGAATCTGTATACTTACTAAGCATCCTTGTCCTATTTAAAGAATACTGGGACATAGTCTGTAGATGATTTATTATTGGTACCGTTTTTCCTGCTATCCATGGTTCTGGCTGTTTTTATTCCTAGTGGCCTACTCTTATGGACTATCTGGGGATTCCCAAATTAGATGGAGAGCCCCCAGACACCCGAAAGGGCAGACGATTCTCCCAAAAGTACGTACCAGCTGAATCTCATCACCAACACCCACCCCAAGAAACCCCCATGTCTTTACCATTTAGGGTGTACGGAGATGGGCGAGGACTTGATAATGTGATTGTGTCTTCTACACCAGATCAGAACTGGCGATCAAGTCTCGCTCTCTACTTTTAACGAGAACCATTTTGCGTCTCATTATTGCACATCAGTGGAGGAGGGTCCATCCAGCCATATAACGCGCAATGTGAGAAACATCTTCACACTCAAGATTGCCATGCCCACTCAACTCTCACAATTAAGTTCAAGCTTCAAATAAGGGTAATCCGAGAAGTGTTATAGGAAAAGAACAGAAGTTTATTTAATTAAAAGGGATGATTATAAAGGCGTGGGAGGCTGGATATTGATGTGACATTTACACATTAGCACACCTATTTTTCCACCGCTTGACACCAGACATTTAGTTTAAGATCGGAGTGTAGGTTTTCACATTGATGAGTGCTGGGCTATTCAGAGGCAGTTCTGTGTCCCCCCCAATTCAGAATGATGATAGCCCCAACAATAGCTTCAGGGAAAACACAGTAAAGGTCTCCGTGCATGGCTATGGGGACACTAATTCGGGTTCTCTGAAGGTGGATTAATTTAACAAGCCAAGTGGGGAATTTAGATCAACGCGAGGTCCCGTCGTTTTTCGCACATACAGTCAGGTCCATAAATATTGGGACATCGGCACAATTCTCATATTTTGGGCTCTATACACCACCACAATGGATTTGGAATGAAACAAACAATATGTGCTTTAACTGCAGACTTTCAGCTTTAATTTGAGGTTATTTACATCCAAATCAGGTGAACGGTGTAGGAATTACAACGGTTCCTATATGTGCCTCCCACCAAAAGTAATGGGACAATCGAATCAAAAGCTATTTCATGGACATGTGTGGGCTATTCCCTCGTTATTTCAACATCAATTAAGCAGGTAAAAGGTCTGGAGTTGCTTCTAGGTGTGACATTTGCATTTGGAATCTGTTGCAGTCGATGCTCAATATGAGATCCAAAGAACTGTCACTATCAGTGAAGCAAGCCATCATTAGGCTGAAAAATCAAAACAAACCCATCAGAGAGATAGCATAAACATTAGGTGTGGCCAAATCAACTGTTTGGAACATTCTTAAAAAGAAAGAACGCACCGGAGAGCTTAGCAACACCAAAAGAAACAGAAGACCACGGAAAACAACTGTGGTGGATGACAGAAGAATTTTTTTCCTTGGTGAAGAAAAACCCCTTCACAACAGTTGGCCAAATCAAGAACACTCTCCAGGAAGTAGGTGTGTATGTGTCAAAGTCAACAATCAAGAGAAGACTTCACAAGAGTGAATATAGAGGGTTCACCACAAGATGTAAACCATTTGTGAGCCACAAAAACAGGAAGACCAGATTACAGTTTGCCAAACAACATCTGAAAAAGCCATTACAGTTCTGGAACATCCTATGGACAGATGAGACTAAGATCAACTTGTACCAGAGTGATGGGAAGAGAAGAGTATGGAGAAGGAATGATCCAAAACATACCACCTCATCAGTGAAGCATGGTGGTGGTAGTGTCATGGCGTGGGCATGTATGGCTGCCAATGGAACTGGTTTCCTTGTATTTATTGATGATGTGACTGCTGACAAAAGCAGCAGGATGAATTCTGAAGTGTTTCGGACAATATTATCTGCTCATATTCAGTCAAATGCTTCAGAACTCATTGGACGGCGCTTTACAGTGCAGATGGACAATGATCCGAAGCATACTGCAAAAGCAACCAAAGAGTTTTTTAAGGCTAACAAGTGGAATGTGATGCAATGGCCAAGTCAATCACCTGACCTGAATCCGATTGAGCTGCATTTCACTTGATGAAGACAAAACTGAAGGGAAAATGCCCCAAGAACAAGCAGGAACTGAAGACATTTGCAGTAGAGGCCTGGCAGAGCATCACCAGGGATGAAACCCAGCGTCTGGTGATGTCTATGCCTTCCAGACTTCAGGCTGTAATTGACTGCAAAGAATTTGCAACAAAGTATTAAAAAGTGAAAGTTTGATGTAGGATTGTTTAGTTTGTCCCATTACTTTTGGTCGCTTAAAAAGTGGGAAGCACATATAGAAACCGTTGTAATTCCTACACCGTTCACCTGATTTGGATGTAAATACCCTCAAATTAAAGCTGAAAGTCTGCAGTTAAAGCACATCTTGTTAGTTTCATTTCAGATCCATTGTGGTGATGTATAGAGCCCAAAATATGAGAATTGTGTCGATGTCCCAATATTTATGGACCTGACTGTACCTTACACAAGACACTACAAAATCTCTAATTCATGCACTCATCATCTCCCGACTTGACTATTGCAATTCCCTTCTTTTTGGTCTTCCCCAAAACAGACTCGCACCCCTACAACCTATTTTGCATGCAGCGACTAAATTGATTTTCCTTGCAAACCGTTCTTCCTCTGCTGAGTCACTCTGTCAGTCTCTACATTGGTTGCCTGTTTGTCACTAAATCCAATATAAAATTCTTCTACTAACATAAAAGGTTATCAACAAAATTGCACCCACATACATCTCCCCACTGGTCTCAAAATATCTCCCTACTCGACACCTCCTTTCTGCACAAGATCTGCGTCTCTCCTCCACTCTCATCACATCCTCCCATTCCCGGTTACAGGACTTTTTTCAGGCTGCACCCACTTTGTGGAATTTTTCCCCTCGCACAGTAAGACTTTACTCTGGTCTACAAACCTTCAAGCGTTCTCTGAAAACCCACCTCTTATAGTAGTATTATAAACTATTATAGCCACCCTCGTAACTTCACTAGGTTACAATGTTGCCACCCTTACACAATTCAAACAAGACAACAACCCTCTGACCAACATTGCTGTGTGACTGGACCATATAGTATACAAATCACTTCTGTTTGCAATCTGGCTGGACCAATATGCAATATGAAGACTTAACCTCATATATCCAACTCCCATTGTCCCATTAATTGTAGGCTTGTTAGTAGGACCTTCTTATATCTTCATCTGTATTACCCAGTATTGTTTATTACGGTGTTTGTCCCCAATGGTAAAGCAGTATGGAATTTGCTAGCGCTATATAAATAAATGTTGATGATATATTACAGTATCATCATCACCATTTATATAGCACCACCTATTCCGCAGCGCTGTACAGAGAACTCACTCACATCAGTCCCTGCCCCATTGGAGCTTACAGTCTAAATTCTCTAACACACAGACAGACAGACTAGGGTCAATTTTGATATCAGCCAATTAACCTACCAGTATGTTTTTGGAGTGTAGGAGAAAACCGGAGCACCCGGAGGAAACCCATGCAAACACGGGGAGAACATATAAACTCCACACAGATAAGGCCATGGTCGGAAATTGAAGTCATGACCCCAGTGCTGTAAGGCAGAAGTGCTAACCACTATGCCATTATACCCTAAACATCACTGAATTTCAGCTTTGTTTCAGGTACCAAACAACCTACGAAGCCTCATTCACATGATTAGTTCTTAGGAACAGGCCAATTACGGCAAGAGGACACTTATTCTCAGCTAATCTTTTGAACGTTAATGCGAACCATACCAACTAGTAAACAAAATGTTTGCATTCTGTTCCAGTCTTCTCCTGGAAGTTATTTACCTATCTTTATTAACTCGGGCTAGAAATTGTGCAATACACCACCCCAAAATCATCTACAGTATTGGAACAGAATATTACTCTGTCTATGTGTTATCATTCTCCGCTCACATGAGTAACAAAATGCTTTACAGGCACAGTAGGGAACAATGGAAGAGGGTAATAAATATTCAGGATGCAGAGAATTAAGCAGACACAGTGATCAATGCACTCGGTGAAATATAATAAACCGAGGAGCAGAGATGAGCTTTCTGGATTGAGACTCATAAGGGCAAAACCCCTAATGCAATATACATATAGGAAAACTTTATAACAGGGTTTTGCTACAACATATTTTAAAATATAATCCAGTTTCTGTGAATGTTCTGATTCAATAGTGCCTAAAAAGTGACTATCTACTAGATCATGTCATTTATTCTATTTATTTAGCTTTTTCTCGGTCTCCTCCCTTAGCTTTGCTGGCAGTCTGTAAAAATATAAAATATTTCCTTTTTCACTGTAGCTACAGGTATAAGGGGCACATTTATCAATATTCACATAAAGTGAAAAGTAGTTTTCAATCCTTATCGCAATGATAAGGATTGAACTACTTCTCACATTTATGTACAGCCCTGCACAGAAACAGCAGTTCCAAAAAACTGCTGTTTCAGTGATAAAAAAAAAATCATACTTACCCCCCTCTTCGGAAGCGCTGTCTCCGGGTCTTCTCCTTACTCTTCAATTGCGCATGTCCAGTTCCAAGAACTGGACATGCGCACACAGATCCCCTCTCTGTCTCTGCAACGATAGTTGCAGACAGAGAGCGCTGAGTGACAGGGAGGGATCATGTGATCCCTCCACACATGCACTGTCCAGCTCTGCTCTCCGGAGCAGAGCTGAGAGCATTAGATTTCCTCAATTCGGATGATGTACGCCAGCTTCAGCTGGCGTACATTAACATGTCAAGTTCCCGAAAAAAATGTTTTTTCGGGACTTGTTAGATTGCGGCCAGGAGCAGTCACCATTCTGTTGAATGGTGACTGCTCCCAAAAACGAAGAGGAATGCAAAGCAGCAGATATCCACGATATCTGCTGCGATGCCCCCTTAATAAATTTGCGGAGGGCACTGTGGGACCTTAATTACCCGTTAAAAGCACTATCGTGCTTTATTAAATATGCCCCTAAGAAAGAAACGAAACACTTATTCCAAACATCTCTTGTAGCAATTAACACACTAATAAAAACTTATTTTATAGATAACAATATCGTTTTATTTCTGTAACAATTGACTGGCAACAACTCCAGAAGACTACCAGGCATCCAGCCTATACATTTATTTTCATTTTTGTGACACCTGTCTCTTTGAGAGGAAGTTTATGGTATGGAGATGCCACCAAAACTTCAACTTGAAGGCCCTGAGACTCAGCAAGAAAGGGAGACAGACAGAAGCTAAAAAAAATCAGAGCAAACATTCAGGGAGGGGAATGTGGGAATACAGTGTAGAATAGAGGTCAAAATAACAGTGGGGGAAAAAAGTCAACCGACAAATCTGCAAACATTAGCAAGATCAATGTAACAAAGCCAATGATCAGTTTAGGCATCAGTGACTATCTACTTTAACATTACATATTACCATCTCATTCATTGCATGTCAGATCTTTAAAATATTTCGACACTTAGAAATCATCCAGCAAGAACATTTTGTCAACTATAAATATCACATCTAATTTCCAGTTTCAGTCATTTATATGACTCAATTTAGAAGCTCTTATTTGCAAAATTATTACCTGTTTTTAATGACTAACAAAGTTATTATATAAAGTTTGAAAACCTCGTTTTGCACAGTGTCTTTTTTTTAGTGAAGTACAACAAATGCTTGTCCCCTATCTGCTAATTCCTTCCTATCGAGGTGCTTGCCAAGCAACCATTGGCCCTAGCTGGTTTGCCACAGGCCTCTAAGAGAAAATTTAGGTATTCAGTTGACAGTCTGCAGGGCAAGGCTGCAGACAGGGTTACACATCTGTACAGCAGTGCACCTCGGTTAAAGATATACAGGTGGAGGACATATGTGTGACAAAGTAAGGAGTATAGACAGTGATTCAAACTACATATTTTGAGGTGGTTTGGAAACATTTTTATTTTACAGCTAACAGCAGCAGAGTGTGTCTTAAATGAGACGCATTAAACAGAACACCTGAAGAGGATCAGGTGGGAGTGTCACCTGTCAATCAAGCTAGAGGGGAGGGGGTGTAAAGTATTTAAATCTGTATTGTTGTTTTGTGTGGGTTGACTGATGCCGAGCTAGTTGACCGGTGACTAGGCAGGAGGTCTAATGCTATCCAGATCTAGGGTCGCCTTGTGTCATCCGGACAAGAGTGTGCTGTGGATGACTGGTGATGTGTAGGATAAAAGCACCTTTTTCAGGAAATTAGACCGATGGGTCTCAGTGGCACAGTCTATATTGTGTATGTGTGTGTTTATATATATATATATATATATATATATATATATATATATATATATATATATATATATATATATATATATCTCAATTTAACATGTTTTATAGCTGGTATAAATTTATTGTATAGGCTATGTTGAATATATGTCTAATATATGTTTTATAAACGAACCCATGGCAATTTTAAAAATAGCAGCCTCCTGCAATTCTCCCTGAGCGAGTATTTCAATGCAGAGATATTTTAGAACCCAAAATGAGCAGTAAAACAATGCGAAGCTCCAAAAGCAATCTATGTTATATCCGATAATTGCAATTATATCTGTATAGTCTACATTGCTGTAGTATGCAGTAATTGTATGGGGGACATAAGAGAGTCTGATAAAGTATTTAGATGGTGGATTTTTTTTTCTCTTATTTTTGGTCCATAAAGACATTAGCAGGAAATGCATAAAAATAATGTCTCGGGTTTCGATTCTTTCCTAGAAAATAATTACCAGGAAACTGGATAATGATTAAAAGTTGAAATATCTGTTAAAATAATACAGTGATTATATGGCAGGTATTTAAGTAGAGGACAGTTTGGCATGTGATTCCTGTAATAGAAGTTAATTGTCTCTGCCTATATGGTTACGGTTCCTTGGGATGTAATGTGTTTGATATTCCGCGCAGACCATGGCTTCCTTTGAGCAGTGGAGTGTAGAGACGCCTTTAGTAAATTGGCTCCACTATTTCCAGGCCATAAGCACAGTCATATTTGCTTGGCATTGCTCTGATACTAAGACTTGGTCATTGCTTTACCATCTGGGTCCATGGATAGTAGGCTCTGCTTTGCTCCAAATAAATAATTTGTTCCTTATAATTTATGCAAATTGCTTTTATGCATAATTTCCAACAGTCTAAAGAACAATGAAATCATGTTATACATTATTCTGTGCTTATATATATATATAAAATAATAACAAAATAACAGGACAAAGCCTTTCTGGAGTCAGAGAGCACAGTGGGATTTTTTATGCTACTAAAACTGATTATTTTGCTGTGATTTTATTATTTTTTTTTTTACTATCCTTTGTTTGCTTTTTACCTTATAGACACTAAGGGCCCAATTCATGGTCGGACGCAAGTCTGTTTGTGTGCCGTATGTTTAGTGAATTCGCTCAGCGCATGTTCTGCAACAGAACTTACGCCAATGATTTTTTTTTTTTCTTAACGACTATAGCATTATGAGTGGTTGATTTGTATTATAAAAAAATATTTGTTTTTGCATGTGTGATGTGACATTATTATCCCGCACTCTGTTCTGTCTGATAACATCCGGCACGCAACGTTTAGGCAGAGCGTACGGACACCCAGATCGAAATAAAAAAACGCATCTCGAGACCCACTCAGATTTGAATACAGTCGCTCAAGTTTGGTTCTCTTTTCTTCAACCGCAAGTCGCGCGCCAGGTGTTTCCCTAAATTTCAAATTGGATTTTCTTAAATAACTCTGGTATGTTTGCAGTAAAGCCATACTATTATACTTTTGTTATATAGCGCCAACGTATACCGCCGCGCTGTACAATCTGAGAATTTTATTTTTGGAACCTATGAGCTAATTATCCTACCCACGTAAATAGCAAGGTCAATTTTAATCAGAAGCCAGTTAACCTAGCAGCTTGTCTTTGGACCCTAGGATGAGATCTATACAAACACAGCTAGTACCTTGGCTGGAATTGAATACAAGACCCCAATACATGGCAGGAACCCCTGAAAATATTGAGCATTTATTCAGGTTTACCAGGTCAGACCACCATTCATCTTCAAAAAATAATCTCTGATCTTAAATAGGCTTCGCCAAATAACGTAATGAAGAACGTGCTATCATCCAATAGACAACCCAGGTAACTGCCTAGGACTTCGAGTTTTTCAATAGGCTCAAAATGTACGCTGCAGGAGTCATCATTGCTCTATGGTTAATCTGAGCGGATTGTCTTCTCCTCTTTCAGCAATCATACCACTATTTCAACATGTTCGAGTTAATTATTAAAATATTTGGACATCCAGGACACTGTGGTAAAAGACAATTCTGCATGTCATGACGTGTTAACGTATATGTCTGGGGTCCCAGAAATGTAATTATGCCATTTATTTATATAGCACCACTAATTCCGCAGAGCTGCACAGAGAACTTTTTCACATCAGTCCCTAGCCCATAGGAGCTTACAATCTAAAATCCCCTAACATATACACACACAGACCGAGAAGGACTAAGGGCAATTTATAGCAGCCAATTAACCTACCAGTATGTTTTTGGAGTGTGGGAGGAAACCGGAGCACCCGGAGGAAACCCACGCAAACACGGGGAGAACATACAAACTCCACACAGATAAGGCCATGGTCGTGAATCTAACTCATGACCCCAGTGCTGTGAAGCAGAAGTGCTAACCACTAAGCCACCGTGCTGCCCAATAATACATCTGTCTCTAAATAATAAATAATAATAAGGGCTTGCCTCTTAGATCAAGAGTCATTTAAACAACAATAACACCCATAACCTAAATAATTACGTTCTATTGCAGCTTCTTCTTTTATCAAGTAATATATGATGGAATATCCTGCCACTCAGAGGCAGGTTGGACTGGGGAGTAGGGGGAGCATCTCTACCCTGGGCCATTCCTATAGCGGACAACCTTGGGCTGGGTCACCTGTATTTTTTGTACCTTTAATATGTTCCTAATAGGCTGCTGAATCAAGTCGTGTCCCCCGGACTAATATTTGCCAGCCCTCCCTACTGCCATCCCCATCCCGCACATACACACACACAGATAAAACAAACGCTACATCTGAAAGCTCTTAGAAAGTGGTCAATAGGTTAATTACAAAATGACAAAAATCTCCAATGGCAAAGCATAGGAGGGCAGTTATGCTTCCTGTGACTGAAGTCCTTATGGCGGAATCCCCCAATCTGTACAAAGCATTACTCTTAAGTAAGGGACTGCAAGTTTGTCATTCAGACTATGGCTTCTGAACCGCTCAGGAGGATGGAAAAATCCATTATCCAAAAACTTTTCAAAACCAGAAATTAAAAAAGGGAAACACTTGTATGGGAGGTTTTTTTTTACAATCTCATATAAGAATCCCACAGCTGCCTTGTCAGTTGATTGTTGGGTGTACTACCATATGTGGGCAAATTGCCGAATTATGTGCAGAACAAACCAGAAATCAATATTTGTGGGGGCCACAGGAATTACAGGCACAAGTACAGTACTAGTCCCTTGCTCTGGGCAGTTGGTAATTACAGGTACAGCGCTAGTTCTTGGCTCTGGGCAGTTGGTAATTACAGGTACAGTGCTAGTCCCTTGCTCTGGGCAGTTGGTAATTACAGGTACAGCGCTAGTTCCTGGCTCTGGGCAGTTGTTAATTACAGGTACAGTGCTAGTTCCTGGCTCTGGGCAGTTGGTAATTACAGCTACAGTGCTAGTTCCTGGCTCTGGGCAGTTGGTAATTACAGGTACAGTGCTAATTCCCGCGTCTGGGCAGTTGGTAATTACAGGTACAGCGCTAGTCCCTTGCTCTGGGCAGTTGGTAATTACAGGTACAGCGCTAGTTCCTGGCTCTGGGCAGTTGGTAATTACAGGTACAGTGCTAGTCCCTTGCTCTGGGCAGTTGGTAATTACAGGTACAGTGCTAGTCCCTTGCTCTGGGCAGTTGGTAATTACAGGTACAGTGCTAGTCCCTTGCTCTGGGCAGTTGGTAATTACAGGTACAGCGCTAGTCCCTTGCTCTGGGCAGTTGGTAATTACAGGTACAGTGCTAGTCCCTTGCTCTGGGCAGTTGGTAATTACAGGTACAGTGCTAGTCCCTTGCTCTGGGCAGTTGGTAATTACAGGTACAGTGCTAGTCCCTTGCTCTGGGCAGTTGGTAATTACAGGTACAGTGCTAGTTCCTGGCCCAGGGCCATTACCAACTGCCCAGAGCCAGAAACTAGCGTTGTATGGAATAGGAACTGCCCTGGAAACAAGTGCACTTTAACCATGTTCAATTGATATGATACATTCAAATAAAACAAATCAAAATCTATTTATAAACACACAGTCATTTGTATTACTAGTAAGGCAAATCTCTGGATATATCCAATAACAAATTTTATTTTCATAGTTTCCACTGAAAGGAAATCCTATGCATTTAACCTGAAGGTGGGTTCAAGAGCGCCTCTCTTAGCTGGTGCTTAGATCTTTGTGCTTTTGTTCAGCATTATTTAACTCAAGGACCAAACAGCATTAAACCTAGCTCTTTCGCAGCCTTGGTATTGTAGTACAGTCAATGCTTTCAAGCAGCCATAGGAAGGGGAAAAAAAAAGCAACTTACCAGGTTCATATTCTTAAAGTTAATGAGGCAGCGATCGACGCCGAAAGAGACAGTTAACAGAATGTGTTTTCTTCTCATTGACTGGTATTCATTAATAAATTAAATTAATTAGTTAACTTGCAGGCCTCCCTTATGCAGAGAGAATGCACATGTAATTCTTAACCACTGTGTAAACATTATTACCATTAACAATTATACTCTTCTATCTGTGACATCAATCTGCCACAAGAATTGTGTGCGTTTAGTTGCAGTGGCTCTGGGAGTCTTTGTGAGAGACGTACGGCCAGCCGGAGACTGCAATTTGCATACTAAAATAAACGCCAAGATATGGATTGCATACATTATACTGTGTTTACATATAGACATTGGAGGGCAAAGAAGATGTACAGAAATGTTGGAGACAACGGGGAAGTCGATTAAGAGTTTGGTACAAATTTCATCCGGGGGCGGAATGTGCAGCAGCGCAAATCATGTCGCAGTGCGAGGGGTGCAAACAGGGGAGGAATGGTGCAACGCCACGGCGCCTTAGCAAAATTTGAGTCCTGGAGATGCCTCACCTCCTGCACCTTAATTGTCACACACGTGGGTGCAAATACAAACATTAGTTTTTGCATGCAGGGCAGGTATTATATGCTCTTCCATATATTCTTTGCAGGTTGTGCATTTTGGATCTCTGCCGCCATGCAGTACAAAATGGTCAACCCGAGGCTGGTCCGCGGCACTTGTAATAAGGTGGCCGATTACTGGGGAGTGGCTAACCACAATTAGGTGGACCTAATAGTGACAGGCCTTCCCTATTAGTGGCTTATCCTGATGCTCCCCTGGGCCTATCTGTGATGGACCGACCCCATTGTTAATCTTGCTCTGTATGTAGACCTTGCAAGTACATATATACGGTAACTATTTCTGGTAGCATGGTGGCTCAGTGGTTAGCACTTCTGCCTCAAAGCACTGGGGTCTTGAGTTCGATTCCTGAACATGGCTTTATCAGTGTGGAGTTTGTATGTTCTCCCCGTGTTTGCGTGGGTTTCCTCTGGGGGCTCCGGTTTCCTCCCACAAGCCAAAAACATACTGGTAGGTTAATTGGCTGCTATTAAATTGACCCTAGTCTGTGTGTGTGTGTGTGTGTGTGTGTGTGTGTGTGTGTGTGTGTGTGTGTGTGTGTGTGTGTGTGTGTGTGTGTGTGTGTGTGTGTGTGTGTGTATGTTAGGGAGTTTAGACTGAAGCTCCAATGGGGCAGGGACTGATGTGAATGAGTTCTCTGTACAGCTCTGCGGAATTAGTGGCGCTATATAAATAAATAAATAAATGATGATGATGGACTCAATACTCAGAACAACTCCTTGATTCATTATACAGATCTAGTATAAAGTACATGGCATAAAGTATAATCGATTCAACGCTATAATAGCTGATAACATTTTCGGCTAATTTTTCTAGGGTTGCAGAATAAGGACTTCCACGGGACAAGTGCGGGGGGGCGTGACAATGCAATTTTGTCTTCTCCCTCTGCTCAAGGTGAAACTGCTCCTTAATGCCAGTGGCAAGTTTCAAAGTTGATTGAGAAGGCAGATCCTGCAGATTTATAGGAGCTCAGGAAGAACAGACAACCCCTGCCACTCTAGTTTTGGTTAAAGGAAGGAGAGTGTGTTGGTGCAAGTGACACTAATAGGTCTCCTTTTACCCAATACACATATGACCAGAAATATTTAGATTAGATAAAACGCATTACACAGAATACAGCCCCCCACCCCCCACACATCGTACACCGATACACCAAACAACGAATTCAACATAAATAACTTTATTGGTACACATAAAATTCCCATCTTGACACACCAGTCATCTCAATCTAATTTCGCTAAACAAAAAGCTGCACATAATTTCTTAGCCTTTGTACACATCTGCAATATTAAAAATGCTAATAAAATTCTGCCATGATAAATAATTAAACAATTGTCATGAATCAATAAGTTTAGCACATTGTTTTCATCAGCAAATTCTACTCTATAAACAAGGAATGATGAATTACCAAGTCTAATTTTCACAGAAAATTGGAAACAATTTATGACTAATAATTAAAAAAGTATTAGGATTCAAACCACCATAGAGTGAAGCTTGTCTTTACTTTCTTCAGTAGTTTTTCGTACAATTTTGTCTGTCTAGGTAAATATCTGTGCCTGAGCCTCTTGAGACTTTGTATTTATATAGATGTCTAGTCTACGCAGCTCAGCAATTATATTAAATGCTACATAATATGTGCATAATATTACCTATATATCATGCTACATTTCATTCCTGAAAACCTTTTTTTTTTTTTTTTAAATAAGTCTAGTTTTAGGTCTTCTCTCTATTCTGAAGCGGTGGTAGTCCCTTCTGAATGCCATAGACTCCGCTATGCAAATGAGTGGGAGGAGACTTGCAGAAGTATTCTAAAGCAGGTTAGGGTAACCTCTGGCTCTCCACCTGCTAAGGAACTACAAATGCAAGCATGCAACGGCTAACAAAAAATATGTTAGCCCTTGTAGTTGCACAACAGCCTGGAGGTCCAGAGGTTGAGTTCCTCCTTCTGTACCAAAAAAAAGTACCATGGCTTAATACTTGGGGTTTCGGTTACACTAATAAAAGCAAAATTAATAAAATAAATAGCAAAAAAATAGATAAAAATATGAAAAACAATCATTTTAAACTACTTACCATTGGAAAAAATGCTTTATTGTATTAATTTACCATTTTTCATTATTTTTTTCCCCTCTTATTGCCATCCTGGAGGTAGTGATGATCGTAGAAGGCATGTGGCGATACTTGTACCACCAAGATCCTTGTTAAATAGAGAGACAGCGGTGATATCGCCATCTGTAAACCCTTGATATCTTTTAGCTGACAGAGAGAAAGAAGACACAGGATAGAGGAATACTGTGTAGTGTCTAACGAGTGCTATTTAGTGGTGATCTGGCAACGCTGTAGCTAGAAAAAGTACCCAGCGACCTTTGTGATTCTATCCAGGGAGCAGTAGTCTGCTGCCTGCTATCATCATCAGCTATTTATATAGCGCCACTAATTCCGCAGCGCTGTAGAGAGAACTCACTCACATCAGTCCCTGCCCCATTGGAGCTTACAGTCTACATTCCCCAACATACACACAGACAGACCGAGAGAGACTAAGGTTCATTTAATAGCAGCCAATTAACCTACCAGTATGTTTTTGGAGTGTGGGAGGAAACCGGAGCACCCGGAGGAAACCCATGCAAACACAGGGAGAGCATACAAACTCCACACAGATAAGGCCATGGTCGGGAATTGAACTCATGACCCCAGTGCTGTGAGGCAGAAGTGCTAACCACCGAGCCACCGTGCTGATTCATGTTATATGGAGAAAGTGTTGTAGCCTCAAATTGCATCGTTCCATCGCTTTAGTCCGGTTTAAAAATCAAATCAAACAATACGATGTGCTTTGGGATGATAATCATTCATTGTTGGAGCGTACACACTGCCATTCTTCTATAGAGATGTTTCTATTTAATTCTCGGTCCCAACGTCTGGTGAAATGCGGCAGATATTAAAACATATTTGAAGACCTCAGTCCGTGACCAATTGTGGAAGGAAGGAAGGAAGGAAGGAAGTGCGTGCCCTGTGGGAAATCCGGGTTCGCTAAAAAGGAGACGAGTGGTGAGCTGTTATAAGAGATGTAGAGCATTTTTGCATAAATCTTAACATCTATATTTAGAAGCAAAATAGGTCTGTAGGTGGAGGGATGGGTCCTTTCAGTCTTTCGGGAGAACTGTGATTTGGGCTTCTAGGGATTGTTTGGAGGATTTTGACTCAGATGAAACCTCATTAAACGCCTGGAGGAGCAAAGGAATAAAGCTGAAACTTGAAGATCTTAATATAGGATATGGTAAAGCCAGTTGGATCAGGACTCTTTCCCAAACGAGAGGAGGAGATGAGATGTAAAAGTCAGCTCCGAAGTTTCCCTAACCTCTGCCGAGAGTTGTGGGGATTTCAAATGGATTTCAAATGGCTATCGATCTCCTTCCGGAGATCCCGTCCTCTAGTTTTAGACATAAAGCCAGCAATGTTATATAATTTTGAATAGTAAGAATGAAAAGTGGCGGCTATTTTCCCCGTTTCAAAATAGGGATGTCCACAGTCGTCTTTAATTGACTGTATGAATGAGCCAAGTTGTTGAGTTTGTAAGGATTGAGCCGACATCTTCCCTGGTTTATTGCCCTTTGGAAAAAGCAGTTGCGGCATTTCAGATAAGAAAGTGTTATATTATTGGTTAGTAAGACATTCAGTGCTGTCCTCTTGGCTACCCCTTCATATCGATTGTGATCCTCAAGCTATACAGGACACCCACATCCAAATGCAGACGGTGCTACCACTATAGAGCCTGGAAATCAGGGACGCCCGTTGGTACCGCGTGCCGACGGTGATACATAAGATAAGGCATGATGAGTTCAATTAGGACTATGGCTCACGCTGCTACATCAAAATAAATACGAGGGTGTAGTGTACAAGCACACCCTATTTAAGCACTTACTCAGTTAAAAACAGACCACTTGGTACCTCTAGACGTCACCTCTAGCATCAAAATGTGTATACGGATGGTGAATAAAACCAATTCTCCTTGGGCTCTCTACTCATTGACTCTACTCCTCTATTGTCTTCGCACCTCTTTCAGTGGCTCTAGACCAGTTAGTTGTGCCCATGCTAATGGGTACAGGTTTCAGCCTGCGCTGAGTATACTGCTTGACCCCAGTAGCTGTGCCGAGAGTTGTAGTGTTATACCATGTACTGTCTTGTTGTTTACCCTCTGTATGTCGCTGCGGACCTCATGTGGTGCCCTAAAGAGAAGCAATAATAATAATAATAATAATAATAATCTCTGCAAACAGGCTGCCTATACATCGACTTGGTTCCCATGGATGTTGCTTTGGAAAACTTTGTGTTACAAACAATTTTTGCTACCTAGAGTAATCTCTACTTGATTCAGTACAATATTGAGGCTCCTGCACCACAGCCCTAACCCCCTATTTACCCTCACTATATATCGGACATATATTTCTGTCTCCTCTGTACCCTTCTTCTGGACCCCCCCTCTTTCTAAAGATATTAGCCACCCCCCTAACTCCTGTGATGTGAAAAACTTTGTAGGGATTAGGAGTGTATATTTTGCATGCATCAGTAAGCGCAGGGTGTTGTACCCCAAGGCTCACTTGTGGGTTTAGTTTTTGACCCCGACGTAAATAAATAATTCTATTTAAATAGGATTAAAGTAGTCAGACAGACGTTTTTTTTTTTAAGGGCCATGAAAATCTATATATGAGATCTATAGATGGTACCCAAGAGATTGGCTATAGTGAAACGGAGCAAACCAGGGCACGAAAGCAAAGTATGGTACAACGTTTGCCCCTCAAATAGGGCCGTTGGGTTGTCTAGGGAGGGACTGTGACATCTTGGGGATTAGAAGGTGCAGATTACGGATAATAAGACCACCAGACCTGCAAACCTTTCCCAGCCCCGAATAATGAACAATCTCTGCATTGTTGTGTTAATACAGGCTGCTGTTATACAGTACCTAAAATCAATTCTGCATGCACGCTGACTATTAATGGAAATTGGCTGTGTGCTTTTATTGTATAGATGGTCTGAAATCAGATCAGTGCAAGGGAGCAGGAAGTGCTGTATGTTTTTTGTTATTCAGAGACCATTTTAATAACCCTAAATCAAAACCACACATAAAATACCGAGCTATTTTGGAGAACTGGGTGAGTCAGTATTAAGCTATACATAATTACTCAGCCATGCTAAAATAATGCTATGAGAGAGAGAGAGAGACACAGGCTAAATTGCCTGCCTATTGTCAGTAGTGATAAAAAAAAAAAAGGGGGGGGTGTGGGATAAAAAGGAAGACGTAGGGTATGTTAGTGGCTAATATTTAGGCATGAATGCACATTTAAGCAGCTGCCTATACATGTTGGAAGGGTGAGCACATTAATATATGATAAGTATGCATGCTCCGCTCAAAATGTTATCTCTTAAAACACTTGTCAGTTACAGAGGCGATGAATGTAGAACCCCACAACCGAAATATCACATTGGCAGCACGCTACGGCTGCAATTAATGCAAAATAAACACTTATCCAGCCGCCGTAATCAATAACCCAATGACAACAAAATAAATAAATTTATTTTCATCATACGAGATCTCAGGACCTCCCCCCTCCCCCCGTTAACCCTTTCAACCATTAGGCCGTTTTTGTTTTTTTTTGACACGGCACCAAATATTGTCGCATAATAACCAGTTGTGTATTTACCCAAATGCCATATCCAATTGTATCATGAGATGTAATATTGTCTGCTAGTAACCGTTCTACGTGCTGTGCATGGCTAATTAACTGTGAACTGACAAAGCCTATAACCCAAAGGTGGCTGAACCAATCTGTAACACACACACACACAAACACCAAAAAAAACACAACAATCTGTCAGGACCAGCCATAAATTTTTATATCCATTTCTGATTGCAAAGATAGATAATGGCAGTGATATGATTAAAAATTCCCTGCATTTTATTTTTTGACAAGCAAGAGAGAGAGAGAGAGAAAGAGAAAGAGAGAGAGAGAAATCATTACATCTCGAAAACCAGACGAAATTAAGTGGTTAGATTCTAGGTGGATTTTTTTTTTCCCAAAGAAGAGAAAAGAAATTGGAAAAAAAAAAGAAGGTTTGGGGGTTAACGTGGTCTAAAAGATTGAATTCAGTGCAAATTGTTCAGTGTGGTCTAATTTCTAACATTAATTTCCTTACGACTATACAACTCTGCTTTATGAATTGTTTATGATAAATGACTGGGATTGAGGAGGGAAAAAAAAAAAAAAAGAGGGTAATGAATTGGCTGGCATGGCACACATCATCACTGTGTGATTGCTGTACTCCCGGCATGCAGAAAATAATGGTCGTACGGAGGAAGCAAAAAAAATAAAAAATATATGGCACTTTTAAATTCTTTATCCTTTATGACTGCGACCAAGACATTTCCATTCTGTCATGTTCCTTGACTGAAACCTGATTATTCATCTGTCTCGCGAACCGTATTCTTGTTGCTTTTTTTTTTTAACAAATGAAAGTGAAGCTCACGGCACACAACACAAAAAAAAGACAGAAAACAGAGATGTAACCACACGGCACCTTGGCTCGCCAGCGTTCCCTTAATGGAGAGAAAACAAAAAAGCCATCCTTGTGTTAAAATGAGACATAATTTACCCTAGCAAATGCATAGAGAACTTTAATATTACAAGTTTTAATGTGCTCAATGGGTTTTAAGAGACAGAGAAGGTCATTGCTCCCCTCAATGTCTCGATTCAAAGAGGAACACAGATAAGGACATTCACGATATGTATCAACATTGGATGGAACAAAGAACGGAACACTGGTAACAGCCATAGATTAGTCACATTCACGTCCATTAAGGTTGTCCGCTGTGTGCGCCAGTATGCGTACAGAAAATTGTTCAATTCACACAAAAGGAACAGACGAAAGTGTGCCACCGCCAACGCAGGCTTGCGCTATCTGGCACTCGCGTCTCCTCCTTACAACCGGAGAGGAGGAAAGAGGAAGGAGAAGAGTGTAAAAGAAGGTCAAGTACGGGTGTGTTCACACAAATGTGGCGATTGTTAGGAGACATAGGGGTATATTTAAGAAATCACGGTAGTGCACTATCGTGCACTTACCGTGGAAATCAGGTACCGATGTGCCCTCCGCAAATTTATTAAAGGTGCATCGCAGCAGATATCATGGATATCTGCTGCTTTGCACTCCTGATCGTTTTTGCGAGCAGTCACCATTGAAAAGTATGGTGACTGCTCTGGCCGCAATCTAACAAGTCCCGAAAAAAAGCTGGCGTACATTATCAAAATTGAAAGTTTTCAGTGCTGACAGCTCTGCTCCGAAGAGCAGAGCTGGACAGCGCATGTGTGGAGGGATCACATGATCCCTCCGTGTCACACACAGCTCTCTCTCTGCAACGATAGTTGCAGAGACAGAGAGGGGATCTTTGCGCGCATGTCCAGTTCTTGGAACTGGACATGCGCAATTGAAGAATGAAGAGAAAGAGGAGAAGACCCGGAGACAGCGCTTACGAAGAGGGGGGTAAGCGTGATTTTTTACATCACAGAAACAGCAGTTTTTCGGAACTGCTGTTTCTGTGATCTGTTCATAAATTTGAGAAATAGTTCAATCCTTATCCATGCGATAAGGATTGATAACTATTTCTCACTTTTGCCGAACATTGATAAATGTGCCCCATATTTTTTGCAACTCCGCACTTACGATGTTTGACTTGTCTTAAATGAGCTTCATAAGCTGCTGATGCGTATTTAAGCACAAATAGGTGGAAATTTTGATTTTGTTTAAGAGTAATTTATGCTCATTTTGAGACCAACTGCAAGTTGACCGGTCGGTTTCCCTGGGGAGGAGAGCCCCTTGTGAGAAGTAAGAAACAGCGCACAACTAACAGTTTGTGCGGCTTGCTCAAGCTGAGGAAGTTTACACTGAGACGGAGATGACGCGAGATGCAAGGAAGAGCACTCCGTTGTTACCCCTCTGTCCTACTCTAGATGACGGCTCTACCGGCTCACACACAGAAACAAGACGGTAATTCGGGGCGACAGCTTCAGTTACAGGACCGTTACAGGTCACTCGTCCAGGGGCGGATCTAGAAAAATGCTGTACCCAGGGCGATTTAGGGGAAGGGGGGCGATTTAGGCCCCGCCCCTTTCTAACATCTTAGGCTGCCGACGGCTGCACACTATGTGCAGGTCCGTCCAACCGTGACAGGCAGGGACAGTGTGCTGCCCGGCTGCTCTGATTGTGTTTTAAACACAGTCAGAGCAGCCGGGCAGCACACTGTCCCTGCCTGTCACGGCTGGACGGACCTGCACATAGTGTGCAGCCGTCGGCAGCAAGTGTCTGCTAGTGTCGCCACGATCGCCCCCCCCCCTGGATCCGCCACTGCACTTGTCTTGCAATATTTCACACCCATTTTGTATACATGCGTCAATGGTTGATGGACACATTTCAAGTTAAGAGGAAAACTGGAAGAACGTTTGTTGTCAACCACAGTTATACTGAAGCTAGGATAAAAGTACACTGGGGGTTATTATGCACGACACAGAAGAAAAGTGAAAGTGAATTAAAAAAAGTGAAAGTGGAAAAAGAAAAAAGTAGAAATTAATAAATATCACTAATATTACATTTTAAAGTTATTTTAGCAACCTGGAAGTTGAAATATATTAATAAGGAAGTAAAGTGGACATTAGTTTGCTCCTCTGAAAAATAAAAAAAGCCCTTAGTGTTTTGTATCTCCTACTACAATAGTCAAAATTATTATTTAAACTAATTTAAGGGAGATGTATAATTGCGTCTTCTTTATCACGATTATTTATTTTTATAGCATCAGCATATTCCAAAGCACTTTACAATTGGAAACAAGAACAATACTGGGTAATACAGACAGACATGGAGGTAAGAGGGCCCTGCTCTCAAGCTTACAATCTATGGGACAATGGGAGTTTGATAGAGGAGTCTAAGTGCTACATCAAACTGCATAATGGTCCAACCAGAAATCAATGTGAGAAAGTGCTTAGTGGGCTGTATGATCCAGTCGCACGGAAATGTTGGCCAGAGAGTTGTAGTCTTGTGTGAAGGTGGTAATAGAGTAACCTAGGGAGATTAAGAGGGTGGTTGAGGAATATTATAAGCTTGCCTGAAGAGGTGGGTTTTCAGAGAATGCTTGAAGGTTTAAAGACTAGAGGAAAGTCTTACTGTGCGAGGGAGGGAATTCCACAAAGTGGATGCAGCCCTGATATATATATATATATATATATATATATATCTATATCTTACTTTACATACCTTAACTTCCACTTGACTAAAGGAACAAGGGATGTTCACCAGCGAGTCCTCACCTCACACCCTTTTGAACTAGATTTTTAATATTCCAGGTAATATGGTTATTAACTCATTTGCAGCAGGGCTGACATCAAATGTGATTAATGTTGATAGCCCTAGAGATATGTCATGATCCAGTTCATTATATGTTCACAAAGAGCCCTTTTTTAAAAACAAACCGTATGGTGTTACTAGGTCCTATACTGTAGAAGCTATTGTTTCATAACTAGTACTGATGAGATCTAATGAGGTGGGAGCAGTTGTATCCAGTGGTATCTGTGCTATTAACCAGAAGTTTCCTGCCCACAAGGATTAAATCCCTCGCGTTTTGGTTTTGAGAGGCAATGGCATTTTACAGCAGAGACGTGTGAATACCTTTTCCACATTCTACACGGTGATGCACTTATATGCCTAGTATACATAGCCACTCAGAGAGAGAGATAGAAGATCAACTATGGAATCCTGAGAGAAACTAATGTATCATAGATAACCTGAAAGTCCATCACCCAAGAAGGCAAAAAGTTATATCGGAAAACGTCAATGGTTGAGTGTTATGCTGAGAGAGCTGAGTGGATGCTGTGCTTTCCACTCAACATTTCCTACTTCCTAGAACAGCTACGTGCACCAGGTGGCCCTTGGATCATATGCAGTCCTCTAAGCCTTCACCTTCTGCCCCAAGATCATCTCTGCTTTATACCCCATCAGCTCCAGAACTTACTTTTTCCTTTATGCCCCGCTGAGTTTGACCTTCAGCCCCAACTATACTTTTAAGACCAAGGGTCATGAGCGGCCCTCTTTAAAGGTTAGAGGGCCACACATGCTGCCTGTGAAGGGCAACAGGTTGCCCATCACTGGCCTAGAAGAACCCAAGACACTTAGGTTTGTCCTTTGTATGCCAGAGAAACACCCAATTAGTATCTGGTATATCCGTGGACGAAGTGGGAATTTTGAAATGGTGGTATGGAAAATGTAAGTGTATGGAATTTAGTTCCATACAGAGAATAGTTTTGCAATCAAACAAAAAGGAAAATTTAGGGTATTCCAGCCCACTAAGACCACTGCCACGAACATCAGAGATTCCACACCAGACTTTTCATCTTCCTTAAACTTTCTAAACTGTTTCAGTTCTGTACTCCCGAAAGTAAATGTACAAAACACTTTTGTATTACTATAACAAGCACCTTAAAGTATCAGCTAAAAAAAAAACCCCAACGACCGCCTACACGTAACACATTAATGTCTGACATTATATTGCTTCAGAACCCCGGTGGCAATTTCTGTTGTTTTAAATTGTCTACGTTAATATGTTTTTGTTACCTAAAATAGATTAGACAGATCTGGCTTAATATTCTTTAATTATCCTAGGAAGGAAAAAAAAAAACTAGTTTAGTTTCATTTGCAGCTGATTTCGTTATTAAAAGAAAAAATAATAAATACAAATAATTGTTATGAGCAATGCCATGTATTTAATTTGCTATATACTTGTAACATTTGTATCACTGCGGATGACAATGTACAACAGGTTCTATGACAATAGTGTAATCATTTACCATGGTATAGAGCTTCATTTTACAAAGCTGACATTTACTCTCCCTAATTAAGTAAATGAAGAAACGATATTTTGTGCCACCACTACACATTACTTGACAATTGTATGCATGAACTTAATTATGGATTTCTTAATATCAACAGCAGAAAACTAATGAAACTCAGTGTGAAAGAACAGAATCACGATGACGGCGAGACATCCGTGTAGGCGAATAGAAGATGTGAGGAGTGCAACTTGAACATAGGGGCACAGCTTGACATTGTGGCAAGAGGGCGCATTTGCGGGCAGATCCAGGTCTAAGGGGGCAATTAAGATTATTTCGGATTACTTAGAAATACTATTCCCCGCTATGGGGGTCTCTACAGGATGAATAGATCCTTGGAGGCCACAGAGGAGGTGAAATTGGAGATTTTTAGAGGAAGGTTGACGACGCGGTCCCGTTATGTGCTTCCAGTATGGCGGACGATGATTGTTAGCGCACAGCTCCAGTCCTCATAGGTTAGGGGCGTTCAGATATACCCCAAAACTCCAAAGACAAGTCTGAACCACACGCACAGGTGGATAGAACTAGCACCTTCATGCTTATGTTAGATTATAGGTCATTGGTACGGCCTCATCTAGAATACTGTGTTCAGTTCTGGAGGCCATATCTCCAGAAGAATATAAATACATTACAGACTGTACAAAGAAGGGGAACAAAGATGGTGCATGGCCTACAGCACAAAACTTACCAGGAAAGACTAAAAGGTCTTATTATGTATAGTTTGAAGCAGAGAAGGGAACAGGGAGACATGATAGAAACTTTCAAATGTATGAAGGGTTATAACAAGGTGCAGGAGGGAAACATTCTACAAAGGAAGAGAAGTATTAGAACATGAGGACATGTACTGACACTGGAGGGAAGGAGGGTCAGAGGAAATGTGAGGAATAATGACTTCACAGAAAGGGTAGTGGATAAGTGGAATAGCCTCCCATCAGAGGTGGTAGAGGCTAATACAGTAGAGCAATTTAAACATGCTTGGGATAGACATAAGAATATTGTTACAAAGAATGAAGGATCAAATAGGGTTTGAGGTGACCATAGGATAACAAATGGGCAGACTAGATGGACCAAGTGGTTCTTATCTGCTGTCAAATTCTATGTTTCTATAAGAGGAGAGCAAATTTGCTCCATGCAATATCCCCCTCATTCTGCAATTAGGGAAAGAATTTTTGCATGTACAGAATTTGGCCCTAAGTGTTCCATTCAGAATTCCCCCTTTCAGGTTTTTATTTCACCCGAAATTACTCAAACATAGTTGTCCTCCCCAACCACACAGAATACAGAAATAAAGGAGTGACGCTCCCACCCCAGGCTATAAATTCCATAATATGGCAATGTATATGCGGAACTCAAAGATTGTACCACCGAACTTTGCACCACTGCAAACTGGCCTGCAATGCTATGTAAAGATGTCCCCAGAGAAGAGTGCCCCCGCCATCGCTATGCCCCTGGAGGGGCTGAAGATTTGCCTGGTGCCCGTGAAGAGGGCAAAGATGTCCGGCTGTGCTGCGCCCCTGGAGGGGCTGAAGAGTCCCCTGGTGGCTGAGCCCTGACAGCGGGTGAAGAAATAAGGTTACTCACCCGTCCATCGATCCAGCGGTGAGTATCGTGGCTTCTTCTTTCCAGGTTCTGGCAGTGGAGGAAGGATGAGCCAATCAGGGCTCATCTTTCCCCGCTGGCCAATCAGCGGCCGGATACGCGAGCCAATCGCGGCTCGCGCCCGGCCGTTCAAAAGATTGGCGCCAACGCGAGCCAATCAGCGCTCGTGCCAGCTGATGACGTCACGCCGGCAACTATCTAAGTCGCCGGGTGGCGCCATTTTGCCAGAAAGAGTCCGGCGGCGGAGAGAGAAGGACGTCGTGGGACTTCCGGAGTGGAAGAAGACAAGAAGCCGGCGGAGCGGAGATCGTCGGCGGGGAGCCCTTGTAAGGGCTGAGAGCGCCCCCGCCTCCAGAGAAGGCAGAAGACCCTCGCCGAACAAGAGAAGAGGCGCCGCCGGCTGAAGGGTCTGGAAGACCCGGAAAAGAAGACAGAAGACGGCGTGGCAAGTTGAGATTCCTGCGCAGAGCAGGTAAGTACACTCAATGTTAAGTCGGGCACTAGGCCCGTGGCCAGGGACTTGGGCACTAGGCCCCGATAAAGTTAGTGGGCCAGTAGGCCATGTTGTAACGGGCACAAGGCCCTTGTAGTTAGTTAGGTGAGGGGAGGCTCAGAGCCCCAGGTACAAGGGCACAAGGCCCTTAGGTAGTGAGTGGCCTAGAGGCCATAGGAAGGCCACAGGGCCTGAGTAGGGGCTGGTAGCCCATAGGCAATAAAGGGCACAAGGCCCTAGTAGATAGTCAGGGAGGCCACAGGTCTCAGTAGGCAGGGGCTAGTGCCCCTAGGTGGCAGGGCACAAGACCCTAGTTAGTGGGCTCAGAGCCCTGAGTTAGAGAGGGGGCTGAGGCCCATTAAATCAGAGCACAAGGCTCTGTGTGCAACTGGGCAAAAGGCCCATGGTGTGAAGGGCAGACCGCCCTGGTGGTGGTTTGATAGAGGCGTGAAAGCCTCGTGAGTGTAGGCGCGGTCCTGTGTGAGGTAAGCACATGGAGTTAGGAGGTACAGTAGAGCGGAGGCTCCTGTGGTGCTGTAGCAACCGGCTGGTTGGCTAGCAGCGGTGTGCTCGGGTGAGTAGCATGTAAAGTACTGTATACTGCATTTATTGTGTCTGTGCGGCGAGTATTGTTTGTATTACGGTATTTTGGGGTGTGCTACATAATTGTGTCCAGGGGCAAGACGTCAGGCCCCCATTAAAGGTAGGCTCTTGTTCCTGTGTTTATCTGTGCTAACCCGTGCTGTGGTGACAAGTGTATTTACCAGCGTACACATAGTCAGGGAAGAACACACGTAGTTTTCCCGTCCCTTAGGTCCCTGGGGTCGCACTGGTTTCCAGAGGGGGTGACTGAGTGAGTCGGTGGCAGTGCAGCACAGCTCAACATAGTTCAAGGGGTGTCCCATGGTTCAGGTTGAGAGTCCTAGTCCTCAGTTCCGTGCAGGTTACCTGGCGGTTCCGGAGTGGGACACATGTTCGATACCCGGGTGCAGGCAGTCGGGCGGTTCAGATTCGATCGGCTGTTCCGGACGGCAGTCTGTACGCGGGTTAGCGTGCTGTTCCAGTGAGCCTCAGTCGGGCCTCATGCAGCCGGTCCTTAGGATCCGTGGGTGATCCCATAGCAAGAAGGCAGCTTCTTGGTACGACCTGGGTGAGGGGGTTAGGAACCGCCCTCCGGTTTAGTCCGAGAACACCGGCTGGTGTTCCCCGTAGTGGTTAGTGAGCAGTTCCGTTAGTGCACCACACCTAGTTAGTCATAGTTGTTTGACTTAGTTGCGTTGCCGACCATTAGAGTGTTGTTAGGGTCGGGTCGCTGTTGTAGTCAGTTTAGTTTTGTGGGTGCCATCTTAGTCTCACTGAGAGTGCAGAGGGAGGCTGTGTGTTCCTTGTCATCCGCAGGTGTCGGGGAGGTGCAGGAGAACCAGATCGGAAGTGGGAGTGTCCCGGTGAGTATCACGCTCGATTCCCCTTTCGGTTAGGCCCTCACCGGCAGGTGTGCGAGGTATTTGAGGCAGGACTAGTCCTGGTCTCAAGTACCTGTAGTCCCCCGTGCCTTGGCAAGAGCAAAGTGAGGAGGCGGCAAGTGAGCTCGGACAGCCCTTACCTGGTAGGCATGGCCGTAATCTTTGTCTCTTTCTTAGGACGTGGTTGGAGGTGACAAGGGTTGCGGCTGCGGATCTGCTGGGATATCGGAGGCGGATTGGAGGTGACCATCGTTTATAAGGTAAGTTCTTTTAGGGTTGCGTCTGTCCTGTTCCCCGCAGGCGCTACAGCGACAAAATGCGATTTACGTTAAATGCTGCCACGGTTTCGTTCACCTCTATCGGAATACACCAAAACTGCTACATGGAGCTCCTTCCCCGTCACGTAGCCTGGTCATCAAGTGACCAATATACAATACAGAGAGCATTCCAGGGACCGCCATACCATATAGAGAGCATTCCAGGAACCGCCATACCATATAGAGAGCATTCTAGTAACCTATATACATACAGAGAGCATTCTATTGGCCGATACACAACACAGAGAGCATTCGAATGCCTAATATACAATAAAGGAAGCATTCTAGTTAGCAATATACAATTCAGAGAACATTCTACTGACTGACATACAATACAGAGACATTCTAGGGAACAAGAGAAGCTGCCAATACCTGTACGTTTTACAGTTTACATTAGTCTTAATAGTTTACATAATAGGTCTGATTATGAAATGTTTCTGTCTTTCACAGACTTATTACACTTGGAGATTTTTCAAGCCGTTTCCTAAACATGACCGGTCATGTTTTATAATATTTTTCAATGTTTCCTGTTAAACAGTATTCCGTCTATATAATAATCATTATTACATGCTGTTATGCAGCGCAAAACAGACTAATTATCAGAGTATTTGGTATTGTGCGAGTAACTGAGCAGGGATGGAGGAAACAAATATTATTAACAGAGGGTTGGAGAAATATTTAGGAAGTAGTTGTAGAATGCATGAATTCATTCATGTGGGCGAAGCACATTGCAGGTGGACTGCCAGCCCCTTGGTCATGCGCACTCAGGACAGCCAATCAGAGTTCACACTGGGGAGTCTGGCTCCCTAAACCACCCCCTAGGCCCCTTATCAATCACACTGGCTGTAACTGCGTTAGTTTTGCCTCAGTTGGTTGCACCGTATGTAGGTGACAAGTTCTCTATATTTGCTAATCTGTTCCTTATTTCAAACAAGATATGTATTGCTATTCCACATATGATACAGATGTCATTGAGCAGATCATAAATCTTAGCATTCTTCTATTGGTAAAAACATTACTTGGATCAATTTTTCAAAACACTTCACTAGGAAACCATCTGTCGGATTTACATTCTGGAGAAATATACTGTTTGCAAAGACGGGACCCCCTGTCACGTTCTTACTTAAGCACACAAACATTGGTGACATTACAGATAAATGGACCCTAATCAGTATAGTCAATGAGTGTAAGAATAATTATTTTGTTGTTCTGTTCCAAGGGTCAAGTAGTTTTTTCCTCTTATTTCACCTGAACATATGACCTCTAATTATCTACCTTCATAAATGTATGTAAGCCCCAGACTCAGAGTTTACCAGAGTGAGAGGGGAGGGTCCACAGAGTTGATTGGCATGGTGGGGGGTGAAGTGTAATACAACCTTGGGTGCTCAAAACTACCATTCCCATATTACTCACATGCAAACTGAATCCAGAAACACACAGCAGGAACGTCTGCTGCATTTTTGGGAGTCCTGGAGCTGGTCAGCTGAGGGTCTGCAGAGCACTTGGTCTCTGAGGCTGCTGGGAAAGAGAGTATATAGTGTGAGAGAATATTGCGAATGTAAGAGTACTGCCACTGGTCAGCATGGTAGAGATACTTTACCACTCATACAGAGAGTGAGAGATAAGGAGGAACGCTACACACTGAAGATTGGTGGCTGGCTCTAAAACTGGTGACAAAGTGATAGAAACAGCTTCTACACTAACAGACAAGGCTACAAGTTTGGTAAAGAAGGCCGCCAATCTCTCAGACAAGGCTGCAAGACTATCAGAGGTAACTGCAATTTGGGAGTGCCAATCGCATCGGGGAGTTTGCCATAGCCAAACAAGAGCCTGCCAGGGACCCTGTACAAGCCATGAAGGGGCAGAGGGAACAGGTCCAGCACAAGGGGAAAGACAGAGTTAGATACCATCCCGAAGGAAAACAATTAACCCACAAAATATTACGGTTATACCCAGGGCATTTTTTGTAAGAAAAAAGGTGGCGTAACTCACATCACTTAGTCAATCACTGTACACACACGTCAGTTGTGTAACGAAACATAAGGGTCGCCGCCCGCAGTAAGCACACAACCAATCACAAGCTGAGCAGCGCCACGAGCCAAGCAGTGCCATCACAACCAGTGCGGACAATGTACGCATGGATTGGACTCGACACACAAGCAGCCCACATGCACCGTTTTAATGATTTTGCTGCCGACCTGCTACGCTCGACAGGGCGATTCAAGTCCACGTGGACCAAACATTAAATGTCCAAAAGTTACTTTTAAAACTTGGAAAATCCATTGAAAAAAGGTGCCGGAACTTAATACCATTTTTCTTAATTGTTGTGAGAAATAAGTTGCAGTCTTTCCCCCCCACTAGACACAAGGTATCAAGGCATAGATTACCTGTCCTTTAGCCTAATAAACGTGCCAAGTGGCTTATCCTTTTATCTGTTCAGGTATCTGCAAACAGTCAGAGTGACTGCTCTGGCAAGAAAAGGCTGAAAAGATGAGACGAGGGTAATTGTCGGGCTTAACACCCCTCTCCCCTCCTGGTGCAGGGCGGCGCCTGGAGACGCAGAGGCTACGTGTATAGTTCTTTTGTGTTTGCAGAGTCCCCTTAATGTTAGCCTAATACTTTCAGGGGCAAACGCAGGATTTGTAGAGGGGGGTTTCCACACCACGCCACCAGTGGGCGTGACCAGCATGCATGGGGCGTGGCTATAATTATAGACAGTGCTTGGATGCTCTCCAACTCTTCCTATCCCCATTATATACATGGGCAATGCTGCATGCACTACTGTTAGGGGCACGCAGCTCTCCCTTTTCAATCAGAGCCATTTGAAGCGGGGGCTGGATCCAGCCACCTCAATTATACAGTGCCCCAGGCTTGGAGGGGGTTTCCAGGCACTAGCAAACTCCCTCGGTTTGCCTATGACTTTAGAGAGCTGTTAAACTTAAGAATCTGCAAAGGATCTGCAGAGCATTGCCCTGTTCCATCTACCCCTTGGAAAACTTAAATATACATAGCAATATACTGAGTATCTCATGCTTAAAAACCATAAACACCACTGAAAGTGTATTTAGTTTTACACGGGGTACCTTATTTTACGCTTTAAGAACCTATATGAAACTTGAGTTTCCTACAGATTGATGTCATTTACCTTTAAAATCATAATTTCAAGTTTTCTGCATATATCTCATAGCATCTCTGTAATCAGCATATTTAATGGAGAGGAATAATTCATCATTAACTTGCGGAAGATATGTTGTTTACAATTAGCACTCTTAGTCGCAGATTCTTTGGATAATCCTGGTCTCCGGGATGAAGGGATCCCTCACGGGACGTTGAAGAAACCACTAAGTTGTTTTCTGTACCAGTAAAAAGTAAATTAGAGTATATCAGCCTCCTGTTCACTGGTGTCTGAATCCCTTTAACCAGAAATGGCCATGCTATTAAATCTAGCCACACTATCTCTCCTTCACCGCAGGTAACGTCAGTTCTGTAAGAAAGTTCGGACACAGTTCCAGTAAGGAATTATTTGTAAGAATAGAATTTTCCTTAAGAATGAATTAAAAATGTATCCAGTTTGGGGCTAGTCTTGGATTTTAAGGATACAATTACCATCAGACAACAATGTGTCGGTCAGTGAGTGGTTGGAGCAAAATAATGACCCCTGATTTAAAAATGACTTGATAGCAAAACGCTGTATAATATATTGCCACTACAGTATATACGTAAAGGGGAAGAATTTATGTCTTCACAATAAGAGTGGAGGAACAACATTGTCTTTGAAACAGGTTTCCAAGTTTTTATTACACGGATCAAAGTCTGCCTAGAAATGGACTTTTCGATCTGCGGGTCCCATTGCTTGTATAGGGATGAAGACAGATTTAAAGCACCTTTAACCAGATTGAGCATTGAAGTCATTTTGGAGGTGGGGGCGCTTGGTGTCCTCCCGAAAAATAGCAATCACTACTATGAATGCGAGCTCGTCCCCATTTAATCTCAATTAATAATTGGATCCCACAAAACAAAAAAAAAATAATTCATTTTCCTTTACATCTGGGTCATCACCAAATGACATTTGCTCTGCTTTTTTGTATTTTAGGAATTGGTCCTTATTAAACAGAGTCTTCAGGGACAACACCAATGTGTCAAAACAGTCACAGAATATCCAGACTGGTTTTAGACAACTGAACCGTCCTGGTGGTTCTGTAATGGTACAACACATTTTCCTGGCATGGTTGGTTGTGTCATTGATTTAGAAGACAAAGTCAATTGCTAATCACTAATTATTGGTACTATCCATCGTCGCCCCATGATGCAGGATTTATTTTCTGATGGGAGGGGTATCTTCCAGGACGACAATACCCAAATCCAGAGAGCACATGCGGCCACCCAATTTCATTTAATTAATCTTGATAAGGCAGCGACTGCACATGAACAAGATGGAGGAACATCTTGACAATTACCGTGAGTTAGAAGCGTACAGAGACGGTATCAATGTCAGATTTCTCCAGACTAAAGCCACCTATAAATAAAACCAAATAAATTTGTGTTTTCTTAACATTTACATATTTCTTCAGATATCTGCTCTATAAAACACTGTGTCTTGAAAGGCAGTGTGCAGAAGAGGAATAAGAGAAGTGTTTTATAGCACATATGGTCTAATTTTATTTGACATCTGTTTTGTAACAAACAATATTTAGCGCACTTATTTGCCGATACATACTGCAAACACAAAGCCCAATAGGCAGTCCTATTTACCAGACAGCTCTGTGTTATAGTTATGTGTAGAGAGAGATCCTGGTACCAATTCACTGTTATGTATCAGAAGAAGTATTATGCGTTATAAAGGAAACATGTTTCCTGTGTATCAGCACATACCAGCCCGCTTCCAAACCTGCCTGTAGGGGGCGATTATCATAACAAGTTGTTGTTTTTTCATCAGTTATTTATATAGCGCCACTAATTCCGCAGCGCTGTACAGAGAACTCATTCACATCAGTCCCTGCCCCATTGGAGCTTACAGTCTAAATTCCCTAACACACACACACACACACACACATACACACAAACAGAGACTAGCGGCAATTTTGATAGCAGCCAATTAACCTACCAGTATATTTTTGGAGTGTGGGAGGAAACCGGAGCACCCGGAGGAAACCCACGCAAACACGGGGAGAACATACAAACTCCACACAGATAAGGCCATGGTCGGGAATTGAACTCATGACCCCAGCGCTGTGAGGCAGAAGTGCTAACTACTAGGCCACTGTGGTTTTTTTGTATTTAGCGTATCTGATTTACAAACCGCGCTGAATGTGCAGCGCCAAGCGCCTAGAAAATATTAAGGAGAACCAGACAGAGGTGCCTCTGCAAACTACAAGCAAAAGGAGGAAAAATTTGGACAGCGCTCCTGTTCGAAAGCGCTAACGTTACACCATAGTCCGAAGTGCAACTGGGAGGTACCATTAAATGATTAGGAGAAATGGTTAAACATTTAGAACCGGTTCAAAATTAAATCAAATTTCACCGCTTTGAGCGGCCTGAACATGTTCACGGTACAATCTATGTCGATTCTATCTCCAAAATTTGCGGTTGTGGTCAGACTGGCTCACCTTGAGCGAGTTTAGTTAGAATTCTTTACTCGATCTAAAGTTCCCAGAATTTTTGACTTTTGGATCAGATTTAACCTACCGCTTCAATAAACACTTTTTTGTAAAATAAACAAAAACCATTGTCTTTCGCTAGACAAGACAGAACACAAACAGCACACAAGCCTCCGCTTTGTCGGAAATCTAAAACGCACCACCGTCTATTTGTCTTACGCACGCATGTACACCCCGAATCCGCTTGAATTGCATCTCTCCCTTTCAAACCACAATTACAAACAACAATTATACATAATTACAACTCGCAAAATGACATCATTACGTAAGGAAAACACTTTTGCGGAGAGGGCCCTGCTCATAAGAGCTTACATTCTAGAGATTAACTACATTAATGTGCTACATTTCTGCATATTAAATTTAGTTGTTAACAATTGTTTTTTACTTTCATTGACACACACCCAATTTGTCTTGAATTGAGCAATGCTCATCCCCCCCCCCCCAATAACAAATTCCTCAGACATTGAAATTCGCTCAGTACAATGGTAGCATTGTATCATTACTATGATCAGAACACATCGATGGGCAATACCACGTTGTCTGCATCTCGTAAAATATAGAGAATAGAAAAAACAATCGTAAAAATGTCAATAAAAAAAAAAAGTGCTATGAACAACATAATTTTAAAATGGATTCAATAAATGTGACAATTAACCTTTAACATTTAACGGTTTTAATTAAATTGGTTTATGTACGCAAATAAATGCACTTCCCCATCTAAAAGTCACCTAAATGTTGCACAAGGCATTCAGCTACAATGTAATGGCAAGAATTTGAGGCCTGCCGTCACAGAGGATGTAAAAGAATCCCACTAAACATGGAATGGGGTCCTGAACGTTTTGAAGTTCATTTTAAAATCTTCTGCACTTTGTGACAGAACTAGCACTGTTGCACAGAGTATAGCGTATGCGGGTTAGTGCCTACTGATCCCAGTGGTGAGGGGAGCTCATAGCTGCCATGGCGGTAGTTCTGCCACTGCCAGCCCCCCCTCCCAAATATTTACTGTGGGACCCCCTGATCCACATTGTGCGCTCATGAAAAGGAGCAAAATTTGCCCCGCCACTGTCGACATCAAGCTAACGATGTGTTGTCATAAGAGCGTAAATAACTCTATTGGAGAAGTGGATCGAGAGCTATCAGTTTGGCTTTCTTTCCCATGTCCCATCCTGGGTATGAATCCCTGGCACTGGTCATTGGAGTCGATAGTGATTACCGGGAAGAAACACCAACTGGCACCTAACCTGCTCTATCTCCTCTCCACCAATCAGCTTTCACTGTAATATTCATACTTTCTAGCTTCACACTCAGATTTGTCACCATTTCTTACAGAGTTTCATGAAGCTAGACAGCTGCAGATCAGTTCCTATTCCTCTATGTCAGAGCCGCAGGAGGTGGTTTTGCAGGGAGTATGTGGATAAGGAACTCATTGTATCTCTTAAAGCATAAAATATAACATGCAGAGATGCAGTTTTGGGTGATGAATCAATATAATTGTTTCTAACAATTGGATGTTAATTCCAACAACACATGGCTGCCCAGAGAAAGTTGCATCCCATATATGTAATAGAAATGTTATTGTGCGGTTGGTCAATATTAAAAACAGGGACATTTCCTGGGACCGTCCCTGGAATTTAGGGAGAGTTGCCAACTGTGTAAAATCCATGAGAATGCAGCTTATGAAAATAAAATTCCATTACAGTATATAAAATAAGTAAACTGCTAACTTAGCCGGACAGGGGGAGACGTTCGTGAAACTTGACAAAAATCTGTACAAAACTGAAATCGTCTCGAAATTAGGTCACTGTTTCCTTGCAACACTGTACCCATTTTATAATATCTTAGTTGTGCAACTTTTTAAAAGGAACAGATACAATTTGCAAACCTAAACCCCACCCCTTGTTCAAGCGTGAAACCGAACGCAAACCGGCAATAAAGGAAACAATGTTCTATATTTAACATCCTGCAGCAAAGTTGTAACATTTATAAAAAAAAAAAAAAAAACTTGGGTGCATATAAGGGAACATAAATAACATAAATTGAACAAGGATAATGTTGAAGTCAATGTGATAGGAATATGTCACTGTGAACAAAATATAAATAATACAAATAATATATAAAACAAATAAAATGATTATATATTTTTTAAAATGTATTGTTTATTATTATATTAATATCTAGTTTTATTTATCACATAGACATCCATACTATACCTATTAAGTACGGGCCTGACTCATGTTGGACGCAAGTCCCTTTATGTGCCGTATCTTGCGTTAAATAGCTCTGCACATGCTCCGAAACAGAGTTTATGCCAATGAACACAACTGTCTGCAAATCATCTCTGAACGCAAATGACACTGACCACTACCTACAACTGAATGGCAGAGCGGAGAGGGAAGGGGCAGATGACCGCAGTAAGGGAGCGCCGAGGGCGTTCCAACATGGTGCAGCCAATTCAAGCTCAGGGTATCTCGTAAGTACATGTTTTATAGCCGTATCATTTGCACCAGCTAAAGAGCCCATTGTGTGTGTGCTGACTGATTGTGATGACTGTCATGGCTTAGTCTTTGTATTAAAAAAATACACACACACACACACACACACACACATACATATATTACACACACACACACACACACACACACACACATATATTACACACACACACACATATATTACACACACATATATATTACACACACACACACACACATATTATGAGTTGGATGTAACTGTCAACATTTTAAAGATAATTAGCAGCTAAGATGTCATCCAAATCCATCCATTGGAAGGCCACCGGGTCAAAGTTCTGTCCAGCGTACACCAACTGGAGGTCCGACCGGGGCCCTAACTCCCCTAAAACCTGGCCTGGACCACCTTGCGTTGGTTTCATCCTATCCCAATGCATATCTGGACAGACAAACACATCAATGATTTTTTTTTAATATATATATATATATATATATATATATATATATATATATATATATATATATATATATATTTTATTTTGGAATCCACAGTGGGGAGTTAGCAATAGGCAGACCGTTTATTCCAGGTTGCAGTAATGTTTGTTCCTCTTTATTAGTACTTTTTCTGCATTTTCTGTGCATGAAAAGATGAACGAGCCCTATGGGTTAATGAACTGCAAACATATAAAAATGAAAAAAAACAAAAAAAAACCAAAAACACACTTGGACAATAGGCTATAAACCCGTCTCCTTGTTTTCCTGGCTACACAGGTGAAGACGTGTAAAAACCATAATATATTCTATGACTTGTGACTGTAAGAAGAATTATTAATTTGTTGATGTTATTTCAGCAAGGACGGTCTCCCTAATAATGCTGTGTACGGGATGAGAATGAGTCATTGTGGCAAGGCGATGAGCGAGACGCTACCATTGGTGACATTTCGGCTCTTAGCCTCTTAGTCTAATTTGCTCTCACTTACAGTAGACAGCTGTCAATATATCTAATATAGTTTGGTTTACTGCAGCAGCATCGGTGACAATATTGGTTTAATTGCAGACAGTGAGTGATCGTAATGCAGGCAGCATTTACAATGCAGAATAGGCATACTTAATAAAATATCAGGATGAATTGCAGATCGGAAAAATGAAAAACAAAAAGTTTGTGTGTGTGTGTGTGTGTGTGTGTGTGTGTGTGTGGCCGGTGGAGGGAATTGAAAAAGAAGGTCGGCTTTATTTGGACTTTGTTGGGCAGAGGTAATCCGTAAGTAAGATATAAACATACTCCCTTAAATGAAAATAACTAAAATTAATGTATAACCCAGAGGCAATCGCAGGATTTTTAAGGGGGGGGGGGGGTTCCCTCCCCCCCAGAAAAAATATATAGAGAGAGCTGCTGTGCATGTGGCCGCGCATGCGCAGCAGCTCCATTTTGGCGATGCTGTACTGTACAGCAGCCGCGGCGCTGTCAAAGAAGCGTCCGTGGCAGTGCTATATTGTAGTACAATACAGCCCCGCCGCAGACCCTCCTATCGTTTCATTTGATTTTTAGACTGAACTAAATATCTGGTTCAACGTCGTTCCAATCCTGACGTGTGTGTGTGCACTTACGACCGGCAGTGTCCATAGATCGCCAAGGAGCTTATAGAGTCCTGGGGGTAAATGAATGAAGATCCAATTCTGCAAGTCGCCGGAAATCTGCGACTTTGCAGGGTAAATTTAAAGCGGCAATGGCTTGTAAAGGCCAACTTGCCCAACTATCATCATCATCACCATTTGTTTATATAGCACCACCAATTCCACAGCTCTGTACAGAGAATATTTGCCACTCACATCAGACCCTGCCCCATTGGATCTTACAGTCTAAATTCCCTAACAAACACAGACACATACACACGTTTCAATTTTACAGCATCCAATTAACCTACCAGTATGTAGGACCAGTGTGGGAGGAAACCGGAGCACCCGGAGGAAACCGACGGGGGAGAACCTACAAACTCCACACAGATGAAGCCCTTGACTGGAATCGACAACAAGACCCCAGTACCACCCTATACAAAAGTAACCGATGACCAATATTTTTACTGAGACAACATTAACAAAATTCTAAAAAAAAAAATTTATAAAGTGAAAATAGTAGCATGTTAAAAGGGTACAGGGGAGGAGATTTGGGTGCCCAATCCCTTTTTCGGGTTATGAGCACCCTATTGGTGTGGTGAATGATTTATGGTTTAGGAAGGTCAGATGTTATTATTTTACCGATTATTGTTTTCTTACAGACACGCACCAATTTGTCTAGTTTTCCTTACGGACTATCTATGAATTTACTAGTTGGCATTCCTGAATGAAACCAACATTATATTTCACGTACACTGTTAATCTGAACAAATCTACAAGTTAAAAATCAGACACTGATATAGTCATCACTTCTGTCCACTTCCCAAAAAAACGACCATTTCAATGTAGATCTATTTCATCATGCGTAGAAGTTTCTTTATGCAAATCTATCTTGCACTTAGCAAAAATTCACTGGGAAATGGAGAATAGCGAGCCAAGTAAATAGCTTTCTAATTAAAAGCTACATCTTAAATTTAGCTTTTTTCTTTCTTTTTTTTTTTTATTTTAAAAAACATTTCTGCCAAGGTAGGAGCACAGCATAAATCATCCAAAATAGAGATTATTATGAGCCAAATTTGCAAATACAGATACCAAATATTATCTTACGAATGTGACAGGAACGCGAGAGTTACGTCTACCCCGCAGAAAAGCGTTTAATAAAAGCGAATAAAACTGCATTAGTTATTAATACCCAGCCTTGAAATAAAGATTTGAATGCACTATATTAATCCACATATTTAAGCCGACTAAATGAACATTTCTGTTTTTCTGAATAATTTCTACCATCTGTGTCAAAATTTGGAGAGTAAAAAAAAAAAAAATACTGCGGAACAAATGTTGGTTCTATAAAACATTCTTAGTTCACTGTTAAAATTGTCACACATTAACATCACAGGCCATCTGGGGAGAAAACACACTCGGAGCAGATTGCGAGGATGAGCTGATTGGCTCAGTATTAATAAGTATGTGGCATAATATTTAAGAAGGCGCGTGACAAGGTGAACGGAGCTGCTTATAAGCATCCTGTGGAAGTGGGGTGTAGCCGGTGGTCTCCACGCTTTGTACCAATCTCCCGCTGCATTCCCACTTCGCTGTCAGTTGTGGGGGCTGGGTTACCATATGTATTAATATAATATTGTCAGCATGCCTTAGAGATGGGAATCTGTTGCACAATGGGGTATTAGTCAGAACTTAACAAAGACGCTTTCTGAACGGTATACTGTTATCACAAGAATAATGGAAATAAATGTGCAATTAAACAACTGGCATTTGGGAGTTATGTTATAAAGATTAGGCAAAGCTAGAACTTAGATGTACAGGGGAACAGGATTTCCTGCTAAAAATTTCATGCAGGAACCGACCCCTCTTAGGGTACGTACACACAGAAGCCTGGGGCATATTGCGTTCTGCTGCATTCATTTGGAAACAGGGCCCGATTAAAGATTCGGGCTGCCCTAGGCTTATATTCTTCTAGTGCCCCCCTCGCCAGGCTATTAGGCACTAAGTAAAAACTGGTTTATGTTCCCAATTTTCGAAACTCTGCTCCACTTGGTTTTTTAAAAGGGTCACAGGAGCAAACGCAGGATTTGTAGAGGGGGGTTTCCACACCACGCCGCCAGTGGGTGTGACCAGCATGCTTTGGGGTGTGGCTATAATATTAGCCAGTGCTTGGCTGCTCTCCAACTCTTCCTATCCCCATAATATACATGGGCAATGCTGCATGCACTACTGTTAGGTGCACGCAGCTCTCCCTTTTCGAGCAGAGCCGTGTGAATCTGGGGCAGGGTCCAGCCACCTCAATTATACAGTGTCCCAGGCTTGGAGGGGGTTTCCAGGCACTAGAAAAAAAACCTCGGTTTGCCTATGGTCACAACAACCTTTGTCACTCGCTTACTTTTCATTAAAATCAGAACTATATGGCAGAACAGAGGGATGAACAAGAGCTACAGAGGGTGGAGATATGAAGGGGGAGGGGGCTGTCACGCCTCTGCCTGTCGCCATCCTTGTCTCCCCTATTCGCTTATCGTCAAGCTCCCGCCCAAGGATGACTGATTGTTTTCAGCCTTTACCACGGGAATACGTCAAGATTAAATCCTTGCTACATTTTTCTTTCACATTTTTTTTTTACTTTGGAGAAAAACTATTCTCTTAGATATAAATGAATTTCAGTCTATACCTCTCTCATCACAATCTTGCACCCCCTACAAGCCTGGCACCCTAGGCTGCAGCTTAGTCAGCCTATTGGATAATCATGTCCTGCTTGGAGTTGAATGCAGCATCACTGAATGCCAGAGATCTATTGATCAGAATGGAAAGCTCAGTGTCTGTACTCACTTGATGCCCTATGTACAGACACTGGACATACTACAATGATCAACAGAATACTACTTGCAATTTGCCAATGTTGTGTTTACAGGGTAACAGATCACAGGTTGTGTTATAGCTGGGCACGGGCACGAGTTTGAAAGAACTATAGATATTCATGATGTAAGTAAATAATACATTTTTGGGAGGTTTACTGATGTACCAGAATGCAACGCTGGTTAACTCCGTCGCTATCGTCATGTTTGTACAACCTCATTGAGTGGGTGTATTTAATAAGTGGCGAAGAGCCCAAAAAGAAAAGGCGTAAACGCCAGCGACAAGGCTCGTTCACCACTTATTTATCGAAGGGTTAATGCTGTAGAACTCAAGTGATTTCTACACCATTAACCTAATTTCCGGCACTTACCACTGTCCTCATAGACCTCGGTGGGGACAGCAGTATTAAGTCATTTACTAAGCTGCGAATAGCAAAACTGTCTTTTTCAGTGGGATCCAGTTGGAGCCTCTCCAGCTTTGCCAGATCACTCCCGGTAGATAGCACCATGCACATGCACGTAGCACTGTCAACGTTGGCTGACAGTGCTACGTGCAGGTCTTGCCAGATCCCTCCCGGTAGAGAGCACCATGCACATGCACGTAGCACTGTCAGCGTTGGCTGACAGTGCTACGTGCAGGTCTTGCCAGATCCCTCCCGGTAGAGAGCACCATGCACATGCACGTAGCACTGTCAACGTTGGCTGACAGTGCTACGTGCAGGTCTTTGTGGAGGAGGGAGGTGGGGGGCTTCATTGGGGCTCAAGAGCAATTTGCACCTTAGCAGTCCTCAACCTCTTCATGATTGAAGGGTCTTATAAGCTCCGAAGCGGGACAGCTAACTGCCAGCAAAAGCTGCACCCTCTGTTCTAATATAGACTCAATTCTCACTGATGGGACCCGAATCAAATTCTATGGCTGGGGCAGTAGGGGACCATCTGTTTTGGGTGTGACTCCGGTAAGCAGTAAGTGAGGGTCAAGGGAAATTTGTGATCGTGCTGCGGATGTTGTTACCACAAGCACGGCACCGATTAATACGCTCAGTAAAGCTGCCTGAGTGCATGAATTGAATATAAAGGGATTTGGGGTATGTACAGTGCCTCTTTTCTTTCCTCATTTCAGTCCGCTGAAAAAATGAATACTTAATAAAAAAAAAACTGTGTCCCACAAAATAAATCTGTCTTCCACATATTAATAAAAATCAGCTTGTGTGTTCCTTACGTTTTAGTGCATTGTGATGTTTGTTGCATTGTACCTGCATTTGTGACTGGCCAAGGTGCACAAGTGTGTGCACAGGTATTAAGAACCAGGGGCGGATCTAGAATTTTTTTCTACCCTGGGCGATACAGGGGGAGGGGAGAGGAGATTTAAGCCCCGCCCCCTTTCTAACTTCTAAGGCTGCCGGCGGCTGCACAGTATGTGCAGGTCCGTTCGGCAGTGAAAGTGTGCTGTCCCGCTGCTCTGATTGTGTTTAAAACACAATCAGAGCAGGCGAGCAGCACATTATCACTGCCGAACGGACCTGCACAGTGTGCAGCCGCCGGCAGCAAGCCCCTGCTAGGGGGGGGGGCGATCGCTCCGATCACCCCCCCCCCCTGGATCCGCCACTGTTAAGAACACAAAAAAAGTCACCCTTTGGCCAGATGAAATGTTAGGAAGTACGTTCTAGTCTTTAGAGCTCTTAAACATTTTGAAACTTTTATAGATTGTTGGGTTATTTGTCTTCTAAAAAAATAATAATAAATTATAGTATGTTTTATAAATGACAACTGTTGCGTGACTTTAACACCAGGATTGCATAAAAGCAGCAATCCCATGATTTAAAAAATAAATAAATCACTGTGTCAAGCTAGAGGAAGAATCTTGGTAATTACCATTTTCCCTTGGTTTGTTTCTGCAGGCTATTAATGATTTATTATGTTGGCTAGTGTCATGGACTACCATGGTAACCACAGTCACATGGCACATGTAGTGACCAGTGTGGCTTTGGGATGCCCCTTTGAGCTCTGTCTCCTCCCCCTCCTTTTCCCTTCTGCTTTGACCAGACATGCTGAGAGTCTATGTCCATGTAACTAGCAGCTATATTTTGAAACCCCACAGAGAGATTTCGAAAAGGAGATAAGGATTTATAGAAGGGCAGCCAAGGACTATGAGTATCAGTCGCACGCTCAAAAAGACATGGATAAAAAAAGATAAGGATGCAGAAATGTCCTTATATATTGGTATCAATAATTATGAATATATATATATATATATATAAAAATTCCAGACCACAAAGCCCACCCAACTCCTAAAAAGTGGACCTGATCTTACTGATTTCTCTCCAGACAGGAGGAGAAGAGTTTGTCCTCTGCTTCGCCCTCACCTGCGCTCATGCAAGCAAACAGCCAACCTGACCTTGCTGTACTCCCAGCATCACAAGAAACATTTGTCAGACACATCAAATATGAGCAAATGGTTTTAGACACTTGACACAGATGTTAAAGGAGGGAGCATTTAATTACTCACATGCCGCGTTAATACGGTCTGATTTATTTATAAAACGCTCCCTCCTTCACCTGCTGGCACCCAGCAATGAGCGCCTGAGCGAGATCACATCCATCTCGAGGACCGTGCAAGTGATACAGCTGTAAGCTCCACAGAACCTCGTCTCGTTGGGATGCGGATTATTCCGGGATATTTGCTTGACTGTATTCAAGCTGTACTGTCAGGGCGAGCAGCTGGGGGCCCCTTATTCACTCACAAAATCCTCCAGCGTGTGTGCAAAACCCCATTCCAAAGAGAAATCACTACCTTATCCTATGTTGGGGTGCGACACCCCTAAACAGATTTTAAATCTCAGTTGCTAGACTGGTCTGTAATGCTAGACACGATCAATTACTTCAAAAGTTGGTGCAGCTGGAAAACCTTCTAAAAACTGAGCAGTTTGTGTGAAATCCCTAAAAATGTCCCCTCCTCCTATTTGGGTCCCTCCATGAATCTGCCAGCGCCAGCTACTAATCGCCATTATAAGATGATTGGCGTCATCGTGCAGCAAAGGCAGGGGACACTATGCGATTCACAGCGAGTTGCTTCATCACGTCAATGTCCAATACGCATTATGGTCGAACAGGATCCGGGAGAGAGGAATTCGGGAGTCTTCCAGACATTCCGGAAAAATATGCAATTCCCTAGCAAGCAACAAACAGAAGTATAAAGCGTCACAAACATGCATCCACCAGATAGGTAGAGGTACTGAGAAACTGCCAACCATCGTTCCTGAAGTGGTGAAGGTTGGATTTTGAAACAACATTTACACGTTTGTTTTACGCAGTCCTCTAGATTTTTCCACCGTCTTGCAAACTTAGGCGCTCTCTTAGCTGGCAGAGGAGTCTCCCTAGAGCGGAAAGTAGGCAATCACCTTGAAACGCACCTGGTGCAAAACCAATGTGATTTTTGGTGCAATTTGTAAATGAGGTCCAGAGTGTCTACCTTAATAAACACCCCTCAGTAAACAAGGGCTAAATCCTCACCCTTTGGCATTTTGCACATCTTGTTTGGGAATTCTTAAAAAACGATAGGGAGGGGCCGGCGCATGCGCTATAAAGCTTCCAGGTCTGGATCTGAACACCCAAATAGGGTGTTGCTGCCCATGTGCTGGCCCTCCACAGTGGACGGACCAGCAGCTTCATGGCCTGCATTTGATCCTATTGATGTCATTGTCTCACATCTGGGTTTTGGCTCCTCCAGGAAAGATTTTATCAGGTTTTCTTCAACACTTGTTTTTCATTTTTCTTTTTTTCCACCCTCTCATAGGGCTTGACGCAGAGTTTGCAAATCATATTGCGGGAAATCCCTCCGCGCACGACCAGAACATGGCCTCACACATACGCGCCAATACAGATTTCCATAGCTCTGATGCTTACGCCTGCTAGTGCCTGGTGCGGCGGGATGGGGGAGGGAAACGTCTGTGCAACTACCAACAGATCCGACCAGGACACAGACGCTTCTCCAAGCCGTATTATTAGAGGGTGGTCAAGGGGAGGTACAAATAGCGGATGATTGGTCATCAGCAATAGGGAACCCCTTGTGATTGGCTGTTTGTGAATCCTCCGCTGGCAACAATAGGCGCTCCCTTTGTCTCACCGCTTTTACGTGCAAGTTTGAGCAATCGGTTTTGAAATCAATGGAAACATTTTAATTGCACACAAAGGGAATCCAATCAATTAACTATAAAAACCTCTAAAGACAACAGATTGCTCTAGGTTTTACTTAGACAGCTCTTAGCAAAGGGGGTCAAATACTTTTGGAATCATTTACATTTTCCAATTTCTAATTTCAGATTATTTTTTTTAGAGTAGTTTATTTATTTTTTTATTTGCTAGAACAGATTATTTTCTGTCGATGCGTGATACAAATTCCCAAATGAATTGCTTTTAATTCCGTAAGGAAATAAAATGTAAAAAACCCCCAAATGGGGTATGAATACTTTTTGCAGCTGTATATATAAGCATGTCTGAATAGATCTGTCTGACATGGAATATAATATTACGTGAAAGATAAATACACCCAGGTTCAAACAATGGATTCTGCATCGTTGTTATATCATCTCTTTGTCCTTTACATCCCAATATATGTAACTGGGGATAATTAGCCCAATACAGCTGGGGTGAGAAAGGGGTGAAGCATTGTAAAATATCCCCAAGTGTCAGGGACTTATTAGAAAAATGCTGACGTTTAGTGTACAAGTGTCAATAAATGTTACCTACTAAATCTTGGAGCTTTCTTGTATTTTAATAAAACTTTAAAGACCCGCATAAATGAATGAGTATTGACAGGGGCGGATTGATGGACGCTTTATACAGACACTCTCTATTGTTTCGTTCTCCTCCTAATTGAGGCTTTTTGATTATCTGAAAAGAAGTATTTCTGTACAGAACAGCAGTGGTTTGTGAGACGAGGGGCACAGATCGGTATATTGATCAGTCTCCAGCTGCATGTATGCATAGTTTTTAAGTTGTTCCAGTAACATTTAAAAAAATAATAAAAAAAAGAGACAGATTTTAACATGAAATTTCTTTTTTTTTTCCCTGTGATCCGGTCACATTTTCAACAAGAAAAAACCTCATGGTTTATTGCAAGTACAATAACTTGAGGTAGCTTAAATGTTCTGCTCATACCGGTATATTTACAGAGACATGAGTAGTGATGTCTCTGCAAGCTTGAAGGGATATAACTGACATGCTTTGCTTTGTTATTTGAGCTCTTTATCCCAAAGCTGTAGCTGTTGGATATAGGTTTTTGGATAATATATTTGATTTAAATGAGATATTCACAAAACCACAACTTTTTTTTTAGCATGGTTAAGTAGCAGTAGTTAAGATTTTTTTTTTTCGATTTGAAGATCCACAACAGTATTCACTACCATCATCAACATTTATTTATATAGCACCAGCAAATTCCATAGCGCTTTACAATTGGGAACAAACATTGATAAAACAATACTGGGTAATACATACAGACAGGGAGGTAAGAGAACCCTGCTCGCAAGCTTACAATCGATGGGACAATAGGAGTTTGAAGCACAAGGGCACGTGCTACATCATATTGGACCAGCTAGAATGCAAAAGTAATAGTATTGAGTGGGCTGTGTGATCAGTCACACAGCAATATTGGTCAGAGTGTTGTCTTTTGTTCGCTGTGTAGAGGGTGGTAGTAGGGTAACCTAGGGAGATTAAGATGCAGGTCGAGGAATATTATAAGCTTGTCTGAAGAGGTGGGTTTTCAGAGAACGCTTGAAGACTAAAGGAAAGTCTTGTACGAGGTAGTGAATTCCACAGACTGGGTGTAACCTGAAAAAAGTCCTGTAACCGGGAATGGGAGGAAGTGATGGGAGTGAAAGAGAGATGCAGATCTTGTGCAGAACACAGGTGTTGAGTTGGGAGATATTTTGTGACAAGTGAGGAGATGTATGCCAGTGCAATTTTGTTGACGGCTTTGTATGTTTGTAGAATTTTATATTGTATTCGTTGAAATACAGGCAACCAATGTAGATACTGACAGAGTGGCTCAGCAGAGGAAGAACGGTTTGCAAGGAAAAATCAATCTAGCCGCTGCGTGCAAAATAGATTGTAGGGCTTCAAGTCTGACTTTAGGAAGACCAGTAAGGAGGGAATTGCAATAGTCGATGCGGGAGATGATGAGTGCATGAATTAAGGTTTGGTGCAGCGTCTTGTGTGAGATATGTGCGTATTCACTATGGAGTCTTCCCTCTCTCTACCTTACTTTCTCATTAGGGAGACCTTTCATTTATAAACCACAATGCTTACACATTAAAAGGAACAGGCACTGGTGGTGGGTGGTCTGCAGCAGGCTAATGTAGGCCCCTATGGACTAAACCGCGTCCTCCGTTGACTGTCAGTTCTCTTCCTAACCTTACTGCATAAGTCAGCATGATCAATATGATCGAATATCCAGGAAAACAAACATAATTTCACATAAAACATACAACTATAATCTGCATGAAGTAAAGTGACAGTACAGCGTCAGCAACGCTACCAGATGGCTGGATCCACCTCTGTTTTCCAACCATCTTTGTTTGCTGGAAGCCCTGAGCTGAGGATTGCTAATTACTGCACACTGTTGCTATGTGGAACGAGCATAGCACAGACTGAATTAGGAATTAAGAAAAACAAGTGCAAGAATTTTATTTAAAGAAAAAAAAAAAAAAAAAAGCCTAGTTCTCATTTGTGGAAAGAGAAAAATAATCTTTAACCTGTTTTGCTATTACAACATATGGTTGGGCAGTGTGCCCAGCTGTGTATCGGTGTGGAAACTTTGTGGAAGATTTACTCATTCCCTTTCATTTCATCTTATAATTATTGTTTATTTATATAGCACCAATCATATTCCGCAGCGCCGTACAGAGAATATTTGTCAGTCGCATCAGTCCCTGCCCCACTGGAGCTTACAGTCTAAATTCCATATTGTTAATTAACCTAGCAGTATGTTTTTTGGAGTGTGGGAGGAAAGCTACACAAGCACGGGGTGAACATACAAACTCCACACAGGTAAGGTCCTGTTTCGAATCGAACCTATGACCCCAGCGCTGTGAGGCAGCGATGCTAACCACAGAGCCACCCCATGTGAGTTGTACAGTTATGTTTGTAATGGTATAAAGACACGAAAGCCGGTCCTTACTTTAGGGTCATGTTTTAGCTCTGTGTAAAGTCCCTTTAAGGTACATACTGTATCCGGATAAAAGGTCCAGTTACCACGACTGAAAGAAATGACTGTTACATTGATATAGGCTGCTGGTACTTGTTCATAGTTTGATGCTGGCTGCACTATTCAGCTGTTACCATGTTCCCGTTTCTGTGCGGATACAGGATTGCCGACAAGTCCATACACACTGAGGGGTAAATGTATCAAGCTGAGAGTTTTCCGGCGGGTTTGAAAAACCAATCAGATTCTAGCTATTTATTTAGTACGTTCTACAAAGCGACAGCTAGAATCTGATTGGTTGCTATAGGCAACATCTCCACTTTCCACTCTCAGCTAGATACATTTACCTCTGGATCTCTCTTTAGTGTGACCTCAGACACCTCTTTAATTGCTGTTGTCCCTGATTTAATGGACACGTACTCTGACTAACATGACGAGATGGTGCAGAATCACTTTCCAAATTACAGGCAGATGTTGGCGTCCTGTAAGGAAATGCAGGACAGGCAATAAAAACTGCATGGTTCATTCTTACAGCTAGTTTTGTGGGAGGGGGTATGGTAATGTAGGGAAGGGATATTTCAGTAGGCATGTCTGACTCTGTGGGGGCCCGCCGGGCCTCTAAATCGCTGCAAAATACCATCAACGCCTCACAGACGGGGCCCTGTTCTGATTCCAGCGCTGTGAGGCAGTAATACGAACGTTTCAGTTCTGTGTAATATATAACTCTCAGTCCCGTTTGTCTCTATTCATATCATGTCACTGCCTCTGTCACATGCAGCCCTGTCCTCACTAACACATCACTCATCTCCTGATATACTCTGTGCTGCTGAAGAATCTGCTCCTTCCACTATATAACTCTCAGTCTGTGGCTTCCTGCTGCTTCCATTCCCCTCCTCACATTATGTCACTGCCCCTGTCACATGCAGCCCTGTCCTCACTAACACATTATACTCTGTGCTGCTGGGGACCCTGCTCCTTCCCACTATATAACTCTCAGTCTGTGGCTTCCTGCTGCTTCCATTCCCCTCCTCACATCATGTCACTGCCCCTGTCCTCACTAACACATCATATACTCTGTGCTGCTGGGGGACCCTGCTCCTTCCACTATATAACTGAAAAGCAATTGATTAGGTTGAGGAAACCATCAATGAAATGGTTAATACCAAAAAGTGACAAACATTTCCAGCAAACTGAATCCTTATTTTGATGTCAAACTAAGAAACACTGTTAAATTTACATCAATATCTTTTGTTGCAAACTGTAACAAGGTTATTTAATGCTGCAGCTGTGAATTATTGTACCAGATGGCAACCAAAAAAACTATTATTATCATGTGTTATTCGCCTTAAATGTACAAATCTGAAGAATTACAGATACAAAGATAAAAGCTAGAAACTGGCAGAGTCTTGGACTGTCCATTAAGCGACATCCAGATGATCGGGAGGTCAGACGAGAACCTTGTCTCAGGCAGCATAATCCTAGGGCGACAGAGAGCATGTTCGAACCTCGCTTCCTGGTCCCCCAACGCGTCACCTCCCCAGTGCTCCGGCCAGACGCTCTACAGTAATTGACTGCGAAAGGAGCTCAGGGTGACTGGAGTCTCTTGTGCGTCTTCCTGTAATCACTGTAATGTGACTGACAGCGTGAGAGTGGCGATAGGAGAGGTAGTGTTGTTCCTCTCTTGTCCCTACCCACTGCGCTGGCTCCTCCAGTGGGCGGTTGGTGACCGAGTATCTAGACAGGGCACCAGTGTACAAGCACTGCCGTGGGGGCATTTTTTCCCATTACTAAAAACACTATAGCATTTCTGTTCTGTGTTGTGTCCAGGAGTTTGGAAAATGAGACTTACAATCACATTTAAATGAACCGAGTGCTTTTTCAGAAGCATCTAAAGTTCATCTCTGAAAGATTCATTCATACATCCCAACTGTTCCGAACTGACCAGCGGGCTCTAAACTCCAGTGACCCCCTTTAGCATACTAGATACAAGGAATGTATACATATATTGTCCCACTAACCACTGTACATATATGTCTGTATTGTAGATAGTATAATTTCTGTCTACAACAAATGTTTCCACAGGACGGGCTGCTCTCCTGCCAGACAATATACCAGATCACTCAAACCAGGGCAGAGAGGTTGTAATTTTCCACAAACGCGCCTCTTTGCCCACAACAAGGAGCACGGCACATTCAGGTTATGGAAGTTTCTCCTGGCAAAGTGCTCTGCACGGCCGGGTGATAATGCACACGGCGGAAAGAGTGGAAACGTTACTATAACTTTAGGGACACCCCCTTCATTAATTTCAACTTTTCGTTTTTTCCTAGAATACCGTTCGGTTTATCCTCATTTAGGTCTTATTATTAATCATGTGGGTGAGGGACATTGGGACTCTCCTTATCAAATGTGTCCCATTTGGTGTCCCATTTGGGGAAAGTAGCCCAGAATTGCCCTTTCCTATACAAAGTGGACCCGGAAATTTGCAAAAGACGCCCCCAATGACAGCACAGTCCAACCCCTGGTTTACACTATTCCTGATGACGTATAGAAACAAGTTCTTTTGTGGGAAGAAAAATGCACTACGGACCCCCTGCCCTCCAATGTGCCCCTTTCACCCCTGGAATCTCACTAAAATTATCTCCTTCTGCAAAACTAAATGTGCACCAAAAAACGGCCCAATCCACCAGCTCCTTCTATAACTAAACCGGATCTAGTGCCGATATCTGCCATCAACATGAGAGCACCATCTACAACTGTCCCACGTCCGTACATGTGCGCCAATCCAGACCACACCCCCTCTACCAACTGGTCAATGAATTGATAAGGAAGATTTTTTTTTATGGACGTTCCCTATATTTCAAAGTGGGGGTGTGCCTTACTCCTTTTAATACAAAACTAGTCGTCCTGTCAAACAAATCAAACATTCTAATATGTTTAATATCATTTTATATTTCCTTTGCAAAACAATGCAATGGCACAGGGCCGTCTTTCCCATAGGGCACAATGGGCAGGTGCCCGGGGGCCCTGCAGCCCAGGGGGACCCATCAGAGGAAGCCAAAAAAAAAAAAAACCTGGAAGAAGAGAATACTTACCGTGCTGTCAGCTGGAGATCCGGCTCCCTCCCTGGTTTCCTCCTCCGTTGCACTCGCAGTGCATGTCGGGCGTGACGTCATCCACCCGCCCGACATCCATTGCGGAGCGCGAAGGAGGAGAAGACCATGGAGGGAGCCGGATCGCCAGCTGACAGCACGGTAAGTATTCTCTTCTTCCAGGTTTTTTTTTTTTGGCTTCCTCCGACGGGCCCCCCTCGGCTGCAGGGCCCATATATATATATAATATTTTTTTTATTTTTTTTATATAGGGGCCCCGGTGCACTGCTGTGCCTGGGCCCAAGATGGTCTTAAGAGGGCCCTGCAATGGCAGAGTAGTTTTCTAAACGTCCTCCGATATGTTTTCTATTACCGTCTTTGCTGAGGTCCCTCCCATATTGGAGAGATTCTAAAATTATTCAGCAGAGCAAGCGAATAGCAGGCTTTAGTTTATTAATAATAAAACTATTAATAAACCAAGGCAGAACAATTAAGGCTTTTACGCAGTATAAGAAATACATTTCACTGAACATATAAAGAAAATAAAAATAAAAAGTAGGAAAATAAAATGGGAACTTTGCCTGTAAATATGATATATCTTCTTATTGACACATTACGGATATGCAAAATATATTTAGAATTTGGCTACAGGTGACAATTCAGGTTAGTAATAAATATAGTGACTTTTGAATACAGTGAAATACTATTCAGACATCTACAATTATGTAATGAATTCATTACACTCTGAAACGCGTGATGGACAGGACGCAGCGATGGCAATAGGTTGCTGATTAAACAGTATTTGATGTAGGGAAATGCAGCCTGTTCGAAAGTTAAGATTTCTCCCATAAATCATTTTTATCCTTCAAGTTAATCTGTGTTTTCAGACAGCCTAGAGCACACTCAATAATAATAAATTACAATATATATTTGACATTATTAATTGTGGAAATCTGACCTGTGTCGAGAGCCCAGCCCCAGGCTTCTGTATTACAGATGATACGGCTTAAAGGTAATATATCATTAAAAATATAATATAATCTTGTTACCTTTAAATTCAGCCTTGAGCGATGTACTTTGGTGTTTTAGTTTCGGGATGGTGTCACTTTGCAGATTCATTTTACGCTTCTTGATATTCACCTTCCAATTCTTATCTCGTGGGGAAACAATTCAAATCAGATTTGAAGTCTCACGCTGACATTTGAATCTGAAAGATAGAGGGTTTCCTGCAAATTACTGATGTCCAGCAGAAAATGTGCCGCTAAAAATACAGAAAGGAACCTCTAAAAATTCTGTTTACATTTGCAGAAGCTTTATAAATATACATGCAGAGCTTGATTTATATCTCACTCTGAATTACCACGCCAAAACATCACAACATGCTAATTACATGTTTACAAGTGCCACCGATGCCTGATCTACAAGCTCCTAGCCCATCTGGCTTCTTACTAATGCACGGGAACACCTTCTCTCAAGTGAGGGACCTTGTGTCCCATACACATACAAAGTACAGGACTTGCTAGTCACTGTTTGCAGTGTCTAACAGAAGACATTAAATCATCCTCCCCAGGTCTGAGAGAGTGAAGAAATGGCCTAGCAGCTTCTTATCAGCACTTTGCAGGTGCAACTCCTGATTACCAGCAACTTGTTAGCTGGTTGGAAAACCCGAAATGGGCCTTATAAATGGAGCCCATCCTTCTCTCTCCATTTTTACCCCAGGGACCCTTGCCAACTTTTCCTAAAGCTGAACACATACTCTCCGGGAAGACAGAAAGCCTGGGACATATATAGCTGTAGTTTGCCAATTTCCCAGTGCTTTTGTCACAATACATATTCCTCTTATCATCTATATCTCATCACAAACTACTACCCAACACTATAATACACTAATTGCATTATTACCAATCTGCCACCGATGCCTGAACTATATCCACATTCCTTTTATCACAAATCCTTTAATTTCTTTACATTCACTACACTTCTCTACAAGCTCGCCACCGATCGGCAGCGTGAAAATACTCTGCCATTCCAGCAAACTATTGGCACTGTCAGAAAGAGCTAGTTAACTAAACTTTACTAAAACATTCTTGGAGCAGCCGAGAGTTAATTTTGATGGATGAGTTTAAACGCCTGCATTCAAATGAGCTATTTTCTGGCGTAATAAAGTGGAGAGTTCCAGAAATATCACTGTTTTTAAAATGTAAATACACAACATAAATACAGGCATAGAAACTGCCAGCTAGGGTCTATAAATATATATGTAGAGATCTATTCCAATACTTATTCCGGCGCATAAAGTAGATCTTTATTATAATGTTCAGTGTTATAAGAAAACGGCACCTTGGCTGGCAGCCTACTAACTGCATTAGACCTCATTATACTCACCTTAACTCCGGCTCTTTATAATTCGCAAAATACTTGGCTCCATCCAATGATATCATCATAAGACTCGGAATATATTACAGCCGAGCATTAAAACGAGCCCGCATTTTTGAATGATAGAATTATACCAATAAAACGTACATGGTTTGAAATAAGGGCCTGTGCGTTTTACAAGTCATTATTAGGTATTTTAGTATTCATTGCAATAACATTGATATAATTCATTGGGTGCCTTTCTGTGCCTATATTTCAGTTTTAGAGTTGTCAGATTGTGTTAATGACAATTCAGTCCATCTGTTCCGATATGAAAATGAGGCCTTGTGATTGCAGACACCATAAGCCCCCCCCCACCCAAAATAGTTTAAAAGTAAGACTCTTAAAAAGGTATTTGATTTGGATTATAACCCCCGGGGAGTGTAACTTGCCCGAATTGCATTTCTTAAAATTAAACTCTTGAAGCTGTGTGAGACGTGTTTGTTATTGCTGAGAAGCTGCATGTATTTGTATTAATCCACATCAAATGCAGAAATCCACATGTAGAATAGTGTTTAACGTCTCCGGACTGCTCTCTGCGTGGGGTCTGAAGAGGAAGACGATGGCAAGTCTACCCTCTCTTCGTGTTATGTCTGTGTATTAAAGGGATATTGTATCTAAGTTACTGTGCGGTTAAAACACTTCCATTGCTAAAGCACTGTGGAGATTTGCAAAGCGGAGCGACGACAGAGGAAGATCCATCTTTCTGTGGATTGAAGCTGAGACAGACGAGTGAGGGGAAAGTCAGATTGGAGAAGGTTACAGTAGCCAAGGCGGGAGATGATTAGAGAACGGATAAGAGTTTTGGTTGCATCTTGGGTAAGTTTTGGTGTATTGTGGCAATATTTCTAAGGTGGAGGCGAGAGGTCTGGGAGACAGATTGGATGTGAGAAATTGACCAGAGGGCGAAGAGTGACACATAGCTTGGTGGTCTTAGGAGACAGTTTGCAGGTGGTAGTGATGATTGGTGGTGCATGTTCTTTTCATCACAGGCCCAAGGTTTCTTTTTGAACCATCCTATAGCCTATAACATTCCTGGCCAAGCTGTGGATTTCCAGGTGTTGAGAAACTACAAGTCCCAGCTAACGTGATGTGGACATGGCCCTTTTTCAGAGGGGGCCTGGCTCTATCCAGATTCCAAAAGCTTGAATTTTGGGAGGTACACATACGACATATGATGGACTATGGGTGCTTTAGCAACCTCTATGTTCTGTCTTCCATTCTCTACCAAGACTCATGAATTTTTAGCCCGTTTTCAGTAGGGATGAATCCCTTTTACATCCCCTAATTGTCCCTGTTCTCGAGGGTCAGTCCACGGTTTTCAAACTTTGGAAGAATTCTCCACTGATAACCCCTCTCTTTTTAACATGTGCACAGTACAACTTATATTGTTACATTTTCCATATATGCATTTACAATTAATTGCAATTATTCTACGTATTCTAAAAAGGATATGTGTATTAAATAAGAGTATTTAAAGCATTGTATTATTGTGCAGGATCCTTTAACCTAAAATTATTCCTTTATTATCACTTTTTCATGAATAGACCCACAATGTTGCGATTGTGGGAGGAGATATTTTCATAGATTTCCTATTTGCAATTCCGTTGCAGCCAGCATCTGTACTAGCAGAATGTAGCTGATAACAGATAACAATAGCCTGCACTAAGCTGCACAGCAAATGTAAATGCAATGGCAGACAACACCAGCACTGTGCAGGAATATCTGTGGTGGATGTGGTTGGTAACTCTTTTACATATGGCAAATTGTATTTTCTGTTTAGTGGTCCTTTAAAGAGTAAACAGCTCACTAGGATCTAGTGACATCACAGAGGTCAGAGGATAATGTATTATCATTAATGTTCTTTTGACCATATTCACATTACAGAGATTGGTAATAGGAACACTCTACACCGCTGAAAAGTCATTCAAGGTTGTTCAAAATCTTAATAATTAATGGCAAAGATTTAGGGGTATATTTACTAAACTGCGGGTTTGAAAAAGTGTAGATGTTGCCTATAGCAACCAATCAGATTCTAGTTATCATTTATTTAGTACATTCTACAAAATGACAGCTAGAATCTGATTGGTTGCTATAGGCAACATCTCCACTTTTCAAACCCACAGTTTAGTAAATATACCCCTTAGTCTCTGGCTACTGGAGCTCAATTGTACAGTTTGTTTACACTGCACTGTATGAAATACACAGAACATTGGAAGTCAGCTGAACCAGACGATGGGTGGTCTTCAGGTCATGTGACATATCCGTGTTCTCCTCTACGCTTGTTGTGAACACACATGTTTCTCGTTAACACGTGTAATGGATCCTGTGTAGTTTGCTTATTTGTACAGGTGTCAATTTGGGGTACAGAGTGCTCACAACGAGTGGGACAGTGATGTGCTCTGGATTTCTGGCTGTGCGCTATCTTCAGCACGGACGCCGGTGAGCGAAGTTCTGAGTAACTGGCCGATGAGTTATGATTTTATTTATTTCATTGAAATCCATCTCTCGAGGCCAAGACTTTTACCCAGACATCATTTATGACAAAGTGAAAAAGAAGTTACAGAACTTTTCATGTAAAAAAAAAATTGCTAAAATGAAAAGGTAAATGACACCATATTTATGACAGTGGCAGATCCAGAGGGGGCAATCGGGTTGCTTGCGGCCGCACACTACACGCAGGTGCCTGGCTGCTCCGATTGTGCCTGCTTCTCAGCACCCATTCAATGAGTGGCCAAACAGTTGCTGGTTATGACCGTTATAGTTAGTAACTCACTCATCAGAGTGCAGAAGGGGGGCAGGGCATCCAGTACCACACCAGAGTGCAAAAGGGGGGGCGGGGCATCCAGTACCACACCAGAGTGCACAAGGGGGGGACAGGGCATCCAGTGCCACACCAGAGTGCACAAGGGGGGGACGGGGCATCCAGTGCCACACCAGAGTGCAAAAGGGGGGGCGGGGCATCCAGTACCACACCAGAGTGCACAAGGGGGGACAGGGCATCCAGTGCCACACCAGAGTGCACAAGGGGGGGACGGGGCATCCAGTGCCACACCAGAGTGCACAAGGGGGGGACGGGGCATCCAGTGCCACACCAGAGGGCAAAAGGGGGGGGGACGGGGCATCCAGTGCCACACCAGAGGGCAAAAGGGGGGGGGGGACAGGGCATCCAGTACTACACCAGAGGGCAAAAGGGGCGGGGCATCCAGTACTACACCAGAGGGCAAAAGGGGCGGGGCATCCAGTACTACACCAGAGTGCAGAAGGGGGTGGGGCATCCAGTACTACACCAGAGTGCAGAAGGGGGGCAGGGCATCCAGGACCCTGTCCCTGTTATAATTTATGTCAACCACAAAACTTGAATTAAATACATATAAAAACATAATTCTGAACAGCGAGAATGTTTTGTTTTTTTCATTTCGGTGCACGGTATCGCTGGGCCCCAACCCAAAAATTACCATAATGCCTAATAATAATGTGAGAGAAACTGATCCCATCATTATTGGACATGTTGGTAGCACAGGAGGAGGATGGTCGTCACCATGGACATGTGGGTGAGGTTATTCTTCCGACCGCATCAACAGGCCCCTGCACCTGACGCTCACAACGAACGCCAGGATCGGCCTGAGTGCGCTATTTATAACAATTCATGGGAGCCAAGAGGAAATTAAATATCCTATAGACTCCAACATAGCAGTGCCCCCAAGTGGTCCAATAAATATTGAACTTGACAGAATTTTTGCTGTGCCTCCATTGTGCCAGGAATAGCTATTTTTAGTTTTAATTTATTTTAATTTATTTTGTCATTCAAATGTACATTGTTTTCCATGGGAGACAATAAGAATTTTTCTGGAACAAGAAAAAAAATAGGCAAAATTGTTTGAAAAATCTGGGCGTAATTTACAGCCCAAAAATGCGCACATACATTCAGCCCGTATCTCAAGGTGCGCCCAGCTCCGCACCTGCTGTAGTATATGCGCCATGTTTACAGCGGAGGTGAAACCGCAATCAGCAGCGATTAGCTACTGCTGGTGACAGTCATCCTCATCATCAGCGTGTAATAGCGCCTAGACTGCTGATAATAATAATATGGCTATATAAGGTGTGCCTACATCAGTGTTCAGATCTGCATCGGCTCACTGCACACACCCTTACTGTACTGGGCTTACATCAGAACGCCCCCTTCCCTCCCCCATCATGCTTACAAATGGCGCACGCAGGAGCGGACGCGTGCAACTCTGCATAGGCGTAGGCACTTGAAATAATATATAAAACCCTTTTAACATTGAAAAAAAGCTTTAGTCAAATAATTAAACTTTTTATTCAATGATTTTCTTCTGCCATCACCATCTGGAGAGGACGATAACAGAACAGATATCGCGGCGTTACACGTACCGCTTGTATAACAGGCTTCCCATGCAAAGCTGTTGTCAGCAAACGCCGTCATCAGCAACGCTATCGACGTTAGAAACCGCTTGATGCATATGCACCTATTGCTGGAGGAAACACCCATTGTCACCAGCCATATACATTCCAGTCCTTTGATTCGTATGCCCCCAAAGTGCAGGGTACTCAGACTATAGTACATAATGTATGGCGGGCTGTCAGCAAGGGGTTAATGTTTATTTGCAATTAATGATAGAGTGAAGCAGAAGTAGGAAAAGCTGAGGCCCTGCAACTATCATTAGCCTGGCAGAAAATACTGGGACTTGTAGTTCCACAAAAAGATGTAGAACTAGTGGTCTGGCGGAGCATTGTAAGATTTGGAATCTTGGCAATAGCTACAAACGCAAGAGTTTCCCTAAGCCTAGAGTAATACCTATAACCACAGGTTATTACATGCACAAAGCATCTTGTTTTCTTGTCTCGTACTGTGTGGGTATTAGTATCAGAACTCCAACAATCTACACAAACACATCCTCTCGCTCTCTGTGCCATTTATATACTGTGCTGTGACAGAATGTCTCCATTTGTCTTTTTCCCTACATCTGAAGGCAGATTGTCCTCTTCCCCCACGTTCCACCAGATGACACATATATGAACCAAGCTTGACACCACAAGCTAATATCAGGCATGTCAATGAAGGGGTTAAAAGCCCAGCATCCTTTGCACAGGTACTGCTCAGTCAATGTGAATAAAATCTGAATATTATACAGGTGGAAATCAGATTATCAGACAGTAACTGTATCCAAAGAAACTCTCACCTTGTGCAGTGTCCTGAAGCAGTGAGTGCTGTCTGCAGTCAGATCCAGGGTGTGGCTTAAATATTTCAGGTGTACAGAGAACTTAATTGTTTCCTAATTTACTGTTATTATGTTAGAATGTTGGCACATGCCTGTATGTAGTTGTACTGTGTAGATAATGATTTATTTAAAGGTATGATGTAATACAGGAATTCCCAAATCCAGTCCTTTAGGTAATGACTGACTATGTGTATGTCTTGCTGTGCAGAATAGGGGAGAAAATATTTCACTTTTGATTTTTGTTTGATTTTTGTTCATGGGAAAAAAAATGGGTAAATTGTAATCTGCGGTTATAAATAGTTCTTGGTAACACTGACTAAAATGTAGTTTGTTGTTTTCTTTAATCTTTTTAAAGCCAAAGTTCTCTGCTTTCAAAACTGACATTTACAGAGTGTGTAATCGCTCCTCATGTTTTGATATTGTATCTTATATCCCGAAACTCTGCATGCCTTAAAATGTAGGATTGTGCTCTACATGGGACAGATTCTGTACGAGAGGCAAGGCTGCGTATCTTTAGTATTTCAACTACCTTTTAAGAATATTGTAAAATGTTAGAATAATTTATTTTGCTTTACAAAAGTTTGTGACGTATCAACTTTCATACTGTAGTTTGGTAATAAACACACTTTAATTATTTCTGAGTGAATATTATCTCAAAATAATATGTTTTGTTACACCCAATTCATTGCAACTCAATGACTAAAAAGTTTTAGCTTCTTTTTATGAATGTAACTGCTGCCCATCTTCCTTGGCTCCTGTAAAGTGCACCCATCCAATATATATATATATATATATATATATATATATATATATATATATATATATATATATATACATATATACATACAGCTTATATGTTCACTGGGAACCAGTGATGTCACCAAAGTACAAACCCAATCCTCATGGCCCCCTAACAGTGCATGTTTTCCATATCTCCCTGCTGGAGCACATGTGTAGTCATTACTGACTGATACAATGTAACAGATCCACAAGTGTAATTATTACTGAGTGATACAATGTAACAGATCCACAGGTGGTATAATTATATCACTGCTAACCTGGAAACCTGCACTGTTAAGGGGCAGTGAGGACTGGACTTGGGAATCCCTGATGTAATATATCAACAAAGAATGATGGGAAATCAGCTGGTTAAAGACTTCTGTTACACTGAAATAGTAGAAGATTGTTGTTCAATAAGGATGAATGCAATGGCATTCCTCCCATCATTTAAGATATGTGAATCGGTACACAGCCCTGCCTCCTCCAAAATGGGGGGGCCGTGTCACTTAAGGGGGAGTGGTCAGTGGTTTTTTAAGTGCTTAACTGCCCCTAATCCGCCCCCACTTCCCTTAAAACGCCCCTGAACTGTTTGGCGCACCAGGGGAATCTGGCTCACGACTGTCCAAAATCAGTATAGTTGAGAGGTACACAAATTGTGGTGCTCGCTAGTATAACGTGCATATTTACAACTCTGCTGCAACCTGCATCCGCTGGGAGAAGACTGTCCCATTCCCTAATTATGGGGTCGATTCAATACGCTGACATAAGTGTATGTTCTTACTCACGTGAAAATAACGCATCTTTTCATGCCCAGAGTTCCACTTATTGCACCAAAGTTTCACCCAATTCATTCGGAGCGCCTGCAGAGATCTTGTGCAAGAAAAAAAAAAAAAAGTGGAGTTTGGCAATCAGGAAATTTGGAGGAAAAACTAAATTTTGAGCAGCGCTGATTGGCCAGCTGCTCTTACCTAACCTGTTGAAGAACTGCTGCTAACTGTAGTGGAACTACTTGTCCCAGCATGCTTTTGCAGACATTGGGGTAACTGTATCAAATGGCGGTTATTTAAAAAATCCAATTCTCGTCAGCTTGTTATTGTTTTTGGTTTTTTTTTTAAAAAAAAAAGGCAATTTGACTAAAGGCAGAGCCCATCGGGTTTCATAAATAGAACCCATATTGCTATATACAGTACAGGTACCCAGGGGCAAACACAGGATTTGTAGAGGGGGGTTTCCACACCACGCCATCAGTGGGTGTGGCCAGCATTCATGGGGGCGTGGCTATAATATTAGAGAGTGCTTGGCTGCTCTCCAACTCTTCCTATCCCCATAATATACATGGACAATGCTGCGTGCACTACTGTTAGGTGCACACACTTTTCCCTTTTCAAGCAGAGCTGTGTGAAGCGGGAGCAGGGTCCAGCCACCTCAATTATACAGTGCCCCAGGCTTGGAGGGGGGTTTCCAGGCACTAGACCCCCCTCCCCCTCGGTTTGCCTATGGTACAATACTCTTAAAATAAAACCCTAAAACTCTAAAAACACAAGTGGACAAGAGCAATTTATGACCAGTACTGCCCTCAGTCTTCCTAGCCAACCACTGCTTGTGGAATTAAAATTTGTCACAAGACAATAAGACCCAGATTTAAAGTGTTTGCCCCCAAGTGCCGGCACTTCTTGTATGTGATCATTGACTTTTTTTTGTTTTACAGAAGTTGCACGATCATAGGACTCCTGTTATATGAGTCATACAAATGAACAGCACCAGCCATGGGAAGAGATTAGCTGTGTAGTAGAGTTCACACCTTTACCTGATTGAGATTCATGGTTAGGTTTACAAGGCAGTCACTGCTTATAGCTGTTTATGAATATCAAGTTTTACATTGAAAAATATGCAGCCTAATTGATGCTAAAAGAGTCAATATCCTTGTAGGCTTTCTGCAAATTACCACGTAAAATTATTTAACATCTGCCTGCCACTGCTATAAAACTGTATCAGCCAGAGGAACAAGTGCTTGGCACAGTTTATATCCCCCATACATCCTAGTTTGTTCAACTGCCAGCGGGTCGTCACCATATTATCTGTATCCGTAGTCTCTTTGTATATGTGTCACCAGAGGCAGATTAATAATAGGAGACAGACCGAACCGCACATACGGCAGGTAGTCCACTGGCTCTACAGCCAGGGCCTGATTATCCAATAGACTGACTAGGCTGCACAAGTCTTTTAAGGGGAGCAATTTTTTTGGAAGGGTGCTAAATTGTGACAGGGAGAGATATAAGCTGAAATTCATTTTAAAATATAAGAGAATAGTTGTTCTGCAAAGTAATAGAAAACATAAAAGAAAAATGTAGTAAAGTTTTAATCTTGACGTTTTCTCATGATAAAGACTGAAGACAATGAACACCATCCCTGGGCGGATGCTTGAGGATAATTGAGTAGGAGAGACAAGGATGGCGACAGGCAGAGGCATCACAGCCCGCTCCCCCTTCACATCTCCACCCTCAGTAGCGCTCGTTCACGCCACCGTTCTGCTATATAGATCTGATTTTAAAGAAGACAAAATTGGGGACAAATATTGCTGTAACGCTTTTAAAAAGCCAAGTGGAGCTGAGTTTCGTAAACATGGGAATATAAACAATGGTGTAGGGGGGGTTTGAAGGGAGCTGGATTTTAAATTAAGGACAAATTAATTTTTACTTACAGAATATTAGCTTGGTGTGGAAGGTGATGGGGGGCTACGAACATCTTAGCCTAGGGCGCCCTGACCCCTTAATCAGGCCCTGTCTACAGCCTTATTTTCTACTTTGTCTAAAGGAAAATAACACGGTCGGAAGGAGCTGAAAGCTGCCATGAAGCAGAAGTGACGCTTGGGTGGCTTAATAAATGTATTAGAAAATAACTCCTTTGGTTCACCTGTGGTCCGTGAGAAGCTGTGTGATATGTAGGCAATTTAAAGGTTACTACAAAAAATCTATATCTCTTACTAGTCTGATGTAAGTGAAGGGGGTATATTTCTTCATGACACCTCAGGTCAAACATCCGGCTTATTATAGCTCAGTCTCTCTTACCTCTGGCCCCTGCACATGCAGCAAAGTACATTTAGTGATATATATATATACATATATATACATACACACAGTATAAAGCAGTACCTCATGTTTCAGGATGCTGCGGCCATGGAACTAGATTGGCATATATGGCTCCATCTCCTTCCAGGGGAAATTTTTCCCTTTTCTAGCAGAGGATCCCCTAGTGCATCATGGGCACCACCTGTGTATGCCCCCAAATTAATGGTCATTGGTCAACTGCTTGATCCTGCTCCACAGGACCTTCATCACTTAGGGACATGGACTTTCTCCCTGGGATGACACTCTTGCTCCCATCGCCAGACTCGACTCTCTTGACACCCATCCCACTAATGCAGGGACTCTCCACAAAATGAGTAGAGAGATCAACCGCTCCCACCAACTTTCATCGCCATCCCACTCGGTTAATGACAACGTGTAGCTCTAGTGAATTCCCTACATATATGGACTTCATTGACCTTCTCCCTCCACAAACTACCACTATAAATTCTCCTACGGCCTTGTTTGTGGCCATAACCAGGTCTCTGCCGCAGGGCCCACATGAGCTGTACTCTTTTACTCAACCTTTCTGCTTTATTTAGCTTCGTACACAATTTTGGTTTATCTACAACCACCTCCCCCCCATTCTTCCCAATGTAGGGCCAGAATCCTTTCTAGACTGGCTTTGGTGGGCTCCTCTGTGTCTCCACCTTGTCTGTCACACAATTACATTTTAGAGAGGTCCACTCACCTTAGTACACACTCTTTCAGCTCCTGTCCCCCCTTTTGCTGTAAAGAGGTGTGGCCAGAACTTTAATTTGGAGGGTTGCCTCTCTGCAAGCTCACCAGCTTGTAGACTATGGCAGGCTCTGCACTGGCTTCACCCTCCATCTACTTCCATTTACCCACCTACAATGTCAGGCGGTACCTTGTCTCTTTCTTGGTTAGACATAAGGTAGATGAGGACTTTTTCTGAGCTTTTTTGGAAACTCCAAATGATCATTTTCACCCCATGTCTCATCATTTCTTTCTTGCCCGAATCCACAGAGCATGCACGGTCTCTCAGGGCTTTGATGAGCGTGGCCTTCTCATTCAGGAGTCCTGAGCCAAACTGAACGTTTATAGAATATTGTGGAACGTCGCTTGAAACAGCACCATCAACCAGGTGTCATTTGAGTGACTTTCTTATGGAACAATGACGTTGTTTTCCTCCTGCACAATTCCAGCCATTGGTAGACTCAATGCTATGGTGCATACAGACTCTTCTGGCATAGGCAAACCGAGGGGAGGGGGTTTCCTAGTGCACTGTATAATTGAGGTGGCTGGACCCTGCCCCCGCTTCACAGAGCTCTGCTTGAAAAGGAGAGCTGTGTGCACCTAACAGTAGTGCACGCAGCATTGCCCATGTATATTATGGGGATAGGAAGAGTTGGAGAGCAGCCAAGCACTGTCTAAAATTATAGCCACGCCCCCATGCATGCTGCTCACGCCCACTGGCGGCGTGGTGTGGAAATCCCCCTCTACAAATCCCGCGTTTGCCCCTGACTGGCTACATGCGACGGCCCAACATCTTATAAAGTGACTTTATATTGATATTAAAATAAAAATGTCCACTGCCTGTACATGAAGACGTGTTTCTTTTAATCCCATTCATCAAAGCATTCCTGAGTTTATCTCGAACAAAGGGGTGAGGCCTAGCAGATTTGGAAATGGCTTTGATGGATCGTGGTGTAGTTGGACTAGTATGTGTGTGACGCGGAGGAATCGGAGGTCTAGCCTAAGGTGTCCGGGATTTTACATTGGCAATACTGCAGGACATCTAACAATTATCAGTTACAGCATCAACAAATAATTATTTTTAGCCTCTAACTTCCTCAGTATTTGAAGTGTTTAAGCAAACTCTTTTATTCCTGTAAATACTTGCAGCATATTGGAACCCAATGCAGGTTTTCCCTTTTCGAAAATTAGCTGGCAGAAAATTTCAAACACTCCAAACTTTTTACGATGAGGACGCAGAGCAATAATGACTCACAATAGCTGCAATTTGTCGAGAAAAACGCGCAGGATGCCCTGTGGCTGCTACTCTACTTTCCATGGAAGGCATCAGTCTGGCACTTCTCAGAGAAAGTCAACCGTGATAAACATTTACTACAAATATCAACGGTCGCATTTATCTTTATTCAAATAGCTTTTTTTTATTGTGCCTGGATGGTCAAAATTAAAAATAAGCCCATTTACTGTCAATTTGCCTTTTAACGGGAGCGACCTACAATCTGTTCTACATGCCATCAGTGGAAGTTTTATTTCTGCAGAAAACGTCAAACATTAGATATCTGGAAATTCAAATGAACAACAAACCACAAATTAGATATCAGCGGAAGTGAACCATCACGAAGCTATGGTACCTGTTAATGTATATTGAATGTAACAAAGCAAAAAAAAAAAGGTTTAATCAAACATTCAGAGATGTTCATTTTCCGAGTTAATGGCAAACTGTTTTGCTGCGATATTAATGACACACTTACCTTTTGAAATATATTTTTGTTATTATATTACAATTCTAGAAAGCTATCAGAGTGTTTTAAGGTTGAACGAATGTGGTAATGTTCGTAGTTGTTGGTTGTTTTTTTTTTCCATGTTATTTATCCTGTATAGAGTTATTAGGATACTTAGGATCATAGGGTCCAGTTTAAAGTTTCCAACTGACCCTTAAACTGGCTTTCTACAGAATTTGTCACAGTGCTTCAGCAATGATGGAACAAAAGTGCGCTCACTACTAACACCTTCTAGTAGCCGTAAAAATGATCAGTAGCGCTTATTTCTGTAACATGGAAGACGCCATTTTTTCCTGTCTCCCCCTAACCGGGTATGTACGCAGTCAATGTACAGTAAGGGCGTGCCAAGGTTGAGCACACGCACGCACATCCAACTAATTCAAGCTTTGGGCATCTCTCAGGTACATGATTTTTAGCACTATCACTTGCACATGCTACAGAGCAGGTGGAAGTGCCGAGTATAGCGATGACAGTGGCGTATGCTTGCTAGAACATGTGTTTGCACTTAACTGTAAAATGCATTTTATGTACAGTAAGCATTATGTCATATGCATTTCATGGAAATGTAATGTATTTTTATTAATGATTATATTAACAGGTGTTAATGTATATAATTATTTTTTTTTTCTCTGTGCGTTCCAAAGGGATATATATTGTGGAAAAGAGGCATATTTGACAGTTCCCCTATAAGGGAACTGTTAAAAACACAACTAGTCTGCAGCAGCAGGCTGCAGATAGGGTTAAAGGTTCCCTGTGATCCTCTTTTAGCACACTCACAGATGTTCCACATGGGTGTAATTGGTTTACTGTGATTTGTTAGTAGTGCTTGGGGTGGAGGATAAAGTCACTGTCTGTATGTGTGGATGGGATCACCGATGCCAGTAAGTGGCCGGCTTGCAGACAGGGAAGAAATGTCGACAACTGCTAATAAACAGTTAAATGGTTCAGCATACCTGTGTCGGATTCCAGTGAATGCTGTACTTTCTCACAATATATATATATATATATATATATATATATATATATATTATGCGTATCCAGCAGTGCATTGTATCTGACTGCATACGGCAAGTGCCGCATAGCCAGAGCGTACTTATAAATGTATTCAATGAGAAACGTTTCTTGAGATCCTCTTGAACTTGAATATGGGTGTACCTGCCGCCAATTTCCGTCCAATTTTATAAAACAAAAATTGCGTTCCTTTATGTATCAGTCCCAGCCTGTGTACACCCATATGCTGAGGTGAAGGCATCTCCACGCACCCATCTCCGCACCAGTAGTATATATACGTTAGCGTACTTACACCCAAATACACTTACACCAAACCAGGTCATAAGCACAAGAAATATTTATTAAACATAGCAAAAAATGCAATCACTCTTAAGTTTTATTTGAATAAAGATAAAACCTCTTTAATGAAGAAGATATAATCTTCCTTCTCACGTGTGAATTACAAAGGGAAGAAAATATATCCAAAAAAATCATAAAATAATTACAAACAGATTGAGCCCCTTAGAGTTTAGGCTTTAGGGGGATTTATGAATGGTGTCACCACTTAAGAGTCTCGCAAATACCATCAAGACGTTTATTTCCAGAAAGTCGGCTTTTTCTGTGATGGTACATGATGACATTTTTGTAGCAATCGCATTTTGCACAGGATCGTGATCATGGGCGTTCCTCACCTCTGCAGGTTGCTGGCAGTGATGCGTCTTGCTCAAATATGCCAAAAACAAGGTTTCATTTCGAGATATATTTAAATAATGTGGACGGGGGTGAAGATTGTGTTCTTGAATTTACGAGGCAGGGCCACAATGCTAAGAGAAATTGCAGCAAACATCAGGCATAAGGACAATATTGCAACATGAGTTGTCTGTAAAGATTGAAATGCCAGATACTGCTCCTATCAAACTCAATAGGATCATTATCTGATATGGAGGAAAATTAAGTCAGAGGATGAGAGTTAGCGAACTGTGCGTGGTCACCATCCGAGCACATTAACAGACCGCAATGATGTTGGAATTAATTCAGCCACTTGGCCAGGAAAGGTGAGAAGCTAATGAAGATGCTTTGTTTTCAAGACATTGGGGTAAATGTATCAAGCTGAGAGTTTTCCAGCAGGATTGAAAAAACCAATCAGATTCTAGTTATCATTTATTCAGTACATTCTTCAAAATGACAGCAAGAATCTGATTGGTTGCTATAGGCAACATCTCCACTTTTCAAACCCACTGGAAAACTCTCAGCTTGATACAATTACCCCCTGGTGTTTAGTCTCCAATACCAACCCATCTATGCTGCCGACACACAGATTTACCTCCCCGACCTTTCTCCTTATCTCATGTGTCCAACCGCCTCTCTGCCATCTCCACCTGGATGTCCCAGTGCTACATAAAGCTCAATATGTCCAAAATGGAGTTCATCATCTCCCCCCCTTCTAGTGTTTCAACCTCTCCTCCAGTCTCCCTCATGATTGACAATATCACTATCTCCCCTGTTCCCCAAGCCCACTACCTTGGGGCTATCCTTGACTCCTTCGTCAGCTTAACGTCACACATCCAATCCCTTGCGCTGTCTCGTTGCTTCCTCCTTCGAAAAATTGCCAGAATACACTCCTTTCTCTCTCTCTCGTTACCAAAAGTCTTATCCACTATCTCATCATCTCCCGCCTTGACTACTGCAACCTCCTACTATTTGGCCTACATTCTCCGGTCTTTTCCCTATACAATCCACCCTAATTGCCACAGTGAGACTGATCTTCCTCTCTCGTTGCTCCACATCCGCTGCACCACTCTACAAATCCCTGGATTGGCTCCTAATTTCCTCCAGAATCCCCTTCAATGCCGTCACCAAGTCCTCCCCTCCATACATTACTGACCTAGTCACGAGATACTCACCCTATGCGATTTGCCTCTGACCTGCACCACTCCTAAAATTCTGGTAACTACCTCTCCCGCTCACTTTCAAGATTTCTCCCGTTCTGCTTCCCACTTATGGATTTCCCTAAACTGACTGGTCAGTCTCTCCCCCAAACTTCAATCTTTCAAGCACTTCCTCAATATCCAGCTCTTCACTATAGCCTATCCTACCCCACCTACCCTACCCCACCAGATGCTGCTCCCTTTGCATGTTCTACCAGTTCCAGTCCCAATAGCTCTTATATTGTCTCAGCATTGCCTTCTTCGTCTTGACTGTAAGCTCTCACGAGCAGGACCCTCTCTACCCTTTTTTCTAACGTCTGCACCTCCATTTTTAACTTCATCTGTAGTTGTCCTTTTTTTTACGTGCGATTGTACTTTGTATTATTAGGAAATACGACTGTCCAGCGCCGCAGAGTTTTGGGGATCTTACCAATAAATTATCATCATCATCAGTGGAACTGAATCCTAGACTGCTCTTATTTCTACAGGTGAGGTCTGTAGTATAGTTGTGTAACTGTTTATGAGGTCTAGGTAGCACACTCCACCAGAAGAAATAGGT